>NC_142016.1:21498506-21856631 GCF_049901735.1 Notechis scutatus | reverse complement strand
TCAATGTATAGAATGTGAAGGATGTGTGTTTGTGTTTATTTTCACAGTTGTCGTGTACATTGAAGATGGTATTTAATTTTGTGGTACGGGGGTGCAATGACAATAAAGTAAATTTTATTAGAATAGAATAAAATATTGAGCCCAATTGAGTCCAAAATTACCATTGCTAAGCAGGCAGTTGGGAAGTACCTCATTTTGCAACCTTTTTGCCACCGTTGTTTAAGCCAACGGCTGCAGTTGCTAAGGGAATCATGCAGACGTTAAGCGAATCTGGCTTCCCCCTGTTGGCTTTGCTTGTTGGACACTGGCTGGGAAGGTTGCAAACGGCGCTCAAATTTTGATCATGTGACCACAGGGATGCTGCCACGCAAACGGTCATTAAGTATGAACACCGGTCATATTTTTTTTCAGTGCGGTTGCAATTTTGAACGGTTATAATGGATACACTTAACGGTTACACTTCAATGAATGGTTGTAAGTCCGGGACTACCTGTGTAGCACTTGTGCGTCTCAGGTGAGTCCAACTGGGCCCAGTTTAAAAAAAAGAAAAAAGACTGGAAAGAGACCAGCAGCTTCTGAGTCGCAGGTCAGAGGGGAGAAAAACTGGGATGCGAATTGGGTTGGTCTGCTTGATTCCCAAAGGTGTGAGGCAGGGGTGGGATTCAGCCAGTGTTACTACCGGTTTGGTGACTACGTTTTACGCGTGTGTGTAAAAAAACATTAAGCTGTGCCACCTGGACAGCTGATAAGCGCTGCGCGCAGGTGCACAGCATTTGAAAAGCCTCTTTTCCCCCCCTGCTTTCTCAACCTCAGCTGTGCCGCGCAAAGGTTGCAAAAGCAGGAAATAAAGGACAGGTAAGAACCCGCGCAGGCGGGTGGGCCAAACAGCAGCAGACGACAGAACCAGTTCAGTGTCTGCTGCTCTTCAGAGCTACTGGTTCTATAGAGCTGGGCGGAACTGGTAGCATCCCACCCCTGGTGGGAGGGTTTGCAGGAAAGCTTCCCAGGAAGAGAAATGCAGACAGGTCTCCAACTTGTCCCCTGCCAGATCCCGGGGTCAACCTGGCCAGGCGCATGAGGAATGGAGATCCCAGCGGGCCAGAGGGAGAGTGAGAAGGCCAGGCCGCTGCCAAGGGCAAGTGTGCGTAATTCATTCCTGCTTGTCAAGATTTAATGCAACTCTTTCTCTCCCCGGAGACCCCTGGTGCTCTCAGAAGCTGCCCCTGCTTAGGAGGCAGAAAGAGAAAGCTCAAAGGCTGCCAAGGGGAGGAGAGGGCTTTTCACAGAACCACAGAGTCGGGTGGGACCTTGGAGGTCCTCTAGCCGAACCCTCTGCTCGAGCAGGAGACCTTAGACCATTTCAGACAAATGGCCGTCCAATCGCTCCTTAAAAACCTCCAGTGATTCTACTAGGTAGAAAGTAGAAATTGGGAACATAGTATTATGTATAACTGATATAGAATAGAACACGTTATAATGACCATGGATGCACAAACGTTAGAAGTTGAAAGATTATGTGATTACGTTCGGGGTGGGCTTCAAAAAATTCAGCAACCGGTTCTCTGCCTGGTTGCTGGGTGGGCGTGGTCATGGTGGGCATGGCCTAGTCGGCCTCGTGCACCACCTTGGCCTGGGAGCGAAAATGGGCCATGGGGCGGGGGGGCGTTTTCACCCTCCCCGTGCTCTGGAGGCTTTCTGGAGGCCAGAAACGAACTTCCAGGAGGCCTGCTTTGTGCCCTCCCCAAGCACCCCCCAGCCTTTGCTTGAGCCCTGCACTTACCTGTGATCCAAAATAAACCACGCGGGGACTCCTAGAAGAGGCAGGGCGGGGCGGGTGGGGCCAGCCAGGGGTGGGATTTGCCAGTTCACCAAACTGGCTATGAAATTAACAACCAGATCCCCCAAACCGGTGTGAACCGGTATCAGTCCACCCCTGATTATGCATATCTAAATAATAATATTAGTAACAGTAGTAGTACTGTGTTTAAAAAATATTGACCCAGACAATACATTGTTCACCAAGCATTTATGGATGTTAAAGAAAAAAATATTTAAAAAACTATTTTAAAAAAAAATCCCTCCAGTGTTGGAGCACCAACAACTTCTGGGCACAAGCCCGATTAATTGTTCTCGCTGTGAGAAAATTTCTCCATAGTTATACGTTGGATTTTTCCTTGATTAGTTTCCATCCATTGTTTCTTTGTCTGGCCTTCAGGTGCTTTGGAAAATAACTTGACTTCCCTCCTCTCTGTGGCAGCCCCTCAAATATTGGAAGACTGATATCATGTCTCCCCTGGTCCTTCTCTTCCTTAAAGTAGACATATATATATATACCATTGTATGTTTTAGCCTCCAGCCTTCCTTATCTTGGACCTCCTCACCATATGCAAGATTGAAATCCTCTCCACCCCGTGAGGCTACAGTTCACTGCATCTTATTGTGATTATTGGATTTTTGTTTTGTTTTTTTTAAATCTTGACTTGCAAATTTCACTCGGTTCGAAGTGTGCGGCTTGCTTTCTCCAGCCTTCCAACATTTTGTCAATCCTTCTTTGTCTGCCTGGCTGATTGGAGGGAGAGGCAGTCACTTGAGAAGGCGGTCTGTCAGTCCAACTAATGGGGAAAAAAATGCTCATTGCCATCAGAAAAACAAGATGTTGAAAGAGGGACACCCCCCCCCTCCCAAAAGCCATTGAAACCAACCCACTGGACTAAGAATAAGACCCTTGTCAAATAGATGGCATTCTTCCCTCCCATGGATTGCAGGATCCAAACCAGTGGCTGCTCTGATGCCAAAGTCTAGAAGAGGCAGAAGGACCCAAGGAACAGAATAACGGAGTTGGAAGGGACCTTGGAGGTCTTCTAGTCCAACCCCTTACTCAAGCAGGAAACCTTATACCAGGGGTGTCCAACCTTGGCAACTTTAAGACTTGTGGACTTCAACTCCCAGAATTCCTCAGCCAGCAAAGCTGGCTGAGGAATTCTGGGAGTTGAAGTCCACAAGTCTTAAAGTTGCCAAGGTTGGACACCCCTGCCTTATACCATTTCACAGTCCTGGAGTAAAATGTCCTCCTTTGTCACTCAATTGGGTATTAAGTAGGTGTACATCTTAAACCATGGCGCCAGCGTGGAGAATTGTCCTTGGAAAGTTCTCCGGTTGAGCAACTTCAGGATGCTGAAGATAGCCCTGATTTGATCCCCAGACATGCCTTTAGGATAGGGGTGAGGTTCGGTGGGGCAAATAAATACAGTAATGCTCTACTAATAGAATATTCATAGCCCCGGGTTGAACGGTGAGGTCCTTGGTGCTCTTTGAGCTTGGTTGTTTTATGGCAGATGTTTCATCACCCAACTAGGTAACATCATCAGTGCTAGAAAGGAGCGGGGTTTGCTCACACCAGCGTCTTGGTGCCGCCATTGGTCCGGTTTGGCTTGAGAGCAAACCCCGCTCCTTTCTAGCACTGATGATGTTACCTAGTTGGGTAATAAAATGTCTGCAAGAAAAGAGCCAAGCTCAGAGAGCACCAAGGATCCCAAGTCCACTTTCCTCTTCCTCCCCCCCTGCAAACCTCACCAGCACTGAAGGTATTATCTAGTTGGGTAATGAAATGTCTGCAAGAAAAGAACTAAGTTCAGAGAGCATTAAGGATTCCATAGTCGATCTCCTCCTCCTCCTCCTCCTCCTCCTCCTCCTCCTCCTCCTCCTCCTCCCTCCTCCTCCTCCTCCTCCTCCTCCTCCTCCTCCTCCTCCTCCTCCTTCAGAGAGCATTAAGGATTCCACAGTCGATCTCCTCCTCCTCCTCCTCCTCCTCCTCCTCCTCCTCCTCCTCCTCCTCCTCCTGAGAGCATTAAGGATTCCACAGTCGATCTCCTCCTCCTCCTCCTCCTCCTCCTCCTCCTCCTCCTCCTCCTCCTCCTCCTCCTCCTCCTCCTCCTCCTCCTCCTCCTCCTCCTCCTCCTCCTCCTCCTCCAAAACCTCACCAAAACTGATGATGTTCCCTAATTTGCGAAATAAAACTTCTGCAAGAAAAAGTACCAAGCCCGGAGAGCACCAAGGACCGCGTACATTAATGACCTAGCCAGGGTCGCGTGCTTCATTCCTGATTTTTCCGGTTAGAAAGCATCATTTGGCTTCCTTTGGCACATGGAAACCACTTGCTGGCTTCCTCGAGAGGTCTCAATTATACGCTTTAATGAAATAATCCTTGGGCTGCTGCCCAACTGGTTGTGAATGCCGCCCCACCGCCGGTGTACTCCCCGCTCCCCTTCCCAGATGCGTATCTTCCTGAGGGTCTTCCTTCTCTCCTCCCACCTCCTCCCTACCGCCATGGCATTGGCTGGCACGGGGCCTGGCAGCCTTCTCCTGGCCCCTCCACTCCCTCGCCTCCTTGTGCTTAGAAATGAATCAAGTCCTTGGAATGAGGCCTTAATAGATTGCTGGCCTCGGTGCCAAGTGCTAGCGAGGAGACCTTCCCTGCGCCAAGAAGGGGCTATCTGATCACACACACGCGGGGAGTGGGGGGCTCTTCTTCCACTTGGCAGCAGAAACACCAGAGTCTGCAAGTGGCTCTGGAGGAAGAGCTCCGAGCCCAGCCTGGTCCCTGGGTTTCTTGGGGTGGGGAGAAGGCGGCGGTTGGGTTCCTTCTCAGGAGGATGGCTTCTTCTGACTTCCATTCTCCCTTCAGGGCGGGGTTGGGCTTTAAACATTTTAGCAAGGGGTTCTCTGCCCGGTTGCTGAGTGGGCGTGGCCTAGTCGGCCTCCTGCACCACCGGGGGGCATTTTCGCCTTTCCCGGGCTCTGGAGGCTTTCCTCAAGCCCGTGAGAGCAAAAATGGCTTCCCTGGGCTCCAGAGGCTCTCCGGAAGCCGGAAACAGGCCCGTTTCCGGCCTTCTAGAGCTCCTGGGAGGGGCGGGGGAGGGTGGGTGGGGCCAGCCAGGGATGGGATTTGCCGGTTCACCAAAGCGGCCATAAAATTATTTTATTTATTTGTTTGTTTGTTTGTTTGTTTATTTTGTCAAGCAATTATAGGATAACAGGTATAAGTATAAACATAGCTATGAATACATGAAATACATATAAGAAATATACAGTATATAAGATATATGTAGGATACATATAAGAAAAAAAAGAAAAACAATAGGACAGGGACGGTAGGCACGTTGGTGCGCTTATGCACGCCCCCTACAGACCTCTTAGGAAGGGGGTGAGGTCAATAGTAGACAGTCTAAGGTTAAAGTTTTTGGGGTTTGGGGAAGAAACCACAGAGTCAGGGAGAGTATTCCAGACACTGACCATTCTGTTGCTGAAGTCCTTTCTGCACTCAAGTTTGGAGCGGTTAACCTTGAATTTGTATCTGTTGTTTGCTCTTGTGTTGTTATGGTTGAAGCTGAAGTATTCATTGACAGGTAGGACATTGCAATATATAATTATATATTATATTATATATTATATATAATTGTATATGTTATACTTAGCTATAATTAGCTACCGGTTAGCTACGGGTTTGCCCAAAGTGGGGCGAAATGGTCGCAGCCTACCCCTGGATGGGTTGGTTCTTCTGGCCTCCATTCTCCTTTCAGGGTACGATTCAAGAGACAGTTCTAAAGCAGAGGTGTGGATGTCCTTTGGCGCTCCAGATGTTGTTGGAACAGATCCCCCAAATCCCTGGGTGGTTTGGGATAAACGAGCCTTGCAATCCAACCAGGGTTCGTGCCTCACCTGGACGCGAGAAGGAAGAACCTGAGTGCATTCAGGGGTTTTTTTGTGGGTGCTTTAAAAAAAAACAAAAAACAGCTGTTGGCCAGCTGGCCTTGCAGAGGCCAGGAAACCTGTGAAACGCTGGGCTTCCATTCCGAAGGAAGTTCTACTGCCGCAGTGGTGCTCCAGATGGTTTTTGCATTGTATGGGCTTGCACGCGCATGTGTGCGCGTTTTTGTCTGTGGAGGATTGTATTCCGCAGCCCACAGAGGCAGGCAGGCAGGCTGGATGCTTTGTTTTTTGTTATTTTTGCAAAAAATGAGGGAAGACCTTGATGAATGGGATAGATCTGAAGGCCGTCTCAGCCCGTCCTGCAGAGAATCCTCCTCCCCCTCTCCCTGCCCTCCGAGTGTCCATCAACGAAATTGGGTGGACTGGGCTGATTTTGTGGGTGCACAATGGTCCATTCTCTGTTCCCTGGCTGGGATAAGGGGCCCCCTGTGCGGAGATTGAAGGCACACAGAGCTGCCTCTCAGGCCTTTGTTCCCAGCCTGGAGGCCTGCTTTTCTTCTCCTCTTCTCCCGAGCACAGATGAGCCAGGAGCTGTCATCTCTGCCTGGCACCAGATGAAAAGGGAGGGGAAACAGCCCAGCAGCTCTCAGGAGAGAAGCATCGATTTCTTATCCTGGAGCCCCTGGGGGAGACGGGAGGCAACGTGTTGTGGTTCTGATGCACCTCCAAGGGCAGGGACACTCTATCTGGGGAGCAGGTGGCTTTGGAAAGAAGCACCCGGAAGCTGGGAGCTGATTCTGGGTTGGTAGCCTCCTCTGGGAACAAGGTCCTGGCCTCGGTGAACCTGCTTCTCCTTAAAGGGAAAGGTTCCCCTCGCACATACGTGCTAGTCGTTCCTGGCTCTAGGGGGCGGTGCTCATCTCCGTTACAAAGCTGAAGAGCCAGCGCTGTCCGAAGACGTCTCCATGGTCATGTGGCTGGCAGGACTAAACACCGAATGCGCACTGAACGCTGTTCCCTTCCCACCAAAGCGGTTCCTGTTTTTCTACTTGCTTTTTTTTAATGTGCTTTCAAACTGCTAGGTTGGCAGAAGCTGGGACAAGTAACGGGAGCTCACTCCATTATGTGGTGCTAGGGATTCGAACCGCTGAACTGCCGAGTTTCTGATCGACAAGCTCAGCGTCTTAGCCACTGAGCCACCGCGTCCCCTAGTGCTTCTCCGTAAGATAACCTAAAATAGATCTGCTCTCGCTTCAGGTAGTCCTTGAATTAGGACCGCAATTGGCACAGGAAAATTCATAATTGAGCCAGATTGTTAAATGAGGCATCACCTGACCACAATTGGCAATCTTCCCAGCCAGCTTCTCCGTTGCCTCCTTCGGTGGTCACGTGACCCTGGGATGCTACAAACCATCATAAATACAAGCCGGTTGCTAAGCACTCACATTTGGTGTCCACGATGATGCTTCCAGTGGTTAATTGTCCTCACGGTTTCATCCCAGGTCGCTTCTCTCCTTGGCTATGGGTATCTCCCATTCCATGGTTTCTTTTCTTGCCTTCTGGTGCTTTGAAAAATAAGTTGACCCCCTAAGAAGTTAAGAAGCAGCCCAACGCCGTCATCCTTGAAAGCCAACCGGCCACAGTTGGTGAAAGGCGTAGATTCTTCGCTTTAACATCCTCATCTGGAATCGCCAATATACTCAGTGGCGCTTCCCTGCCTCCAGCGTGCTGCCGCACAATAATTTGCATGACTGCCAAAGCAATTCAGAACTGCTTCACCTCCGTTCTTGCCCGCAAGGTTCACCTGACCTTCTCCATCGGCATATCAGCAGGTTTCCCTTGAGCTCCTGGTGCTCCGGGTTGTGGGTCTGTATGCGTGCGTGTTTTCTCTCCGGGAAAGCACCAAAAGACCAGAACCTGGGTGCTGCTTTACAGCCAAGCATCTGCACATGACGTGGGAGCCAGCCTGTTCGGTGTTGGTCTGTTGCAACATATTGTTGCAACAGGCTAACATGGCCACCCATCTGGAAGCATATTTTGTGCGAGACGGAGTATCGTGGCTTTCTCGTATCTCTTGACGATTCCTAGAAACCGTGCCAGGGGCTGGTGGATCGCAGATGCGGCCCTGTCTGGGCTGAGCCACACCAGCTGCTTCCAAACTGGCCCAGCATGACCTTGATTTAAAACCATCCCTTGCTGGGGCTTTTTGAAATGGCATCTCCATCACCTGGGCTGGAATAATAATAAAAAAAACAACCCTCCGATTTACTCATCGGCACCCCGTGTTTACCTGGAGTTCCCGACAGATAAATAACTGCTTTTTAAACATAGGAGGCTGTAAAAGGCTGATAATTCCAGATGGAGTGAACGACATTGTTAAAATATAGGAGGTGCTTAAATTTGATGGAGGAGAATATTAAAACGAACACCACCTCTCCTCTTTTTCTCCACGATGGGATTGCAGAGAGAGCTGGCGAAAGGCCCGCTTCCCTGCTGAAGCTGCAGAATTTTAAGAGGGGAGGACAGTTTTGTCTAAAGGGGTTCCACCTTGAAGGCTTGAGCCACGAAGAGCATTTCTGGAAGCCTTTGGAAGAACCTTGAGCTCCGGGTCTCAAGAAGAAGATGGGTTTGGCTACCATGAAGGAATGACCAGGGGAGAAGATCGATTGTGGCATCTTGACCAGGACACCACACCGGCTGTTGGGCTGCAAGAGAAGGACAGGTCCAAAGTCACCTCGTGAACTTCTCTACGCCTGAGGAGGATCTGGCAAGAAAAGCCGTCAAATGGGGGCAAAACTCACTTAACAAGCGTCTCGCTTAGCAACGTAAATTCTGGCTCAATTGTGGCCGTAAAGTCGAGCACTACCTGTACTCCTTTCCCATCTTGGTGCATTCTAGCTGTCGACCATATCCATCATCCCGAGTCACTACTGGCCATGCTGATGGGAACAAAATGCCCGGAAAGAACTCAAATTGTAGGGGGAAGGCTGTCAAGCAGATAAATAAGAGCCCATTTTAAGCAGCTCTTTGCTTTTTTTCCGTGACCCACTTTGGGGGCTGACTTACGAGCTGGTGAGGATCGCTGGCATCTGGGACCTACACAACATGCCAGAGTGGAACATTGCGATCTCTGAATCGAGACTCTTTTGTTTGGGATCTTTCGTCACCGGGTTTGTGTGTGTGCATGCGTGCCAGATCCTCAGATGGGAGAAGGTGGGTTTTGTTTTTGTTTTTTTAAATGTTTGGAGATCGCAGTTCATTTAACAGTTTGTTCTGTTCCATTGTTTTAAAGCTCCTTTGGGCTCCTTCCCATCCAAATGTAAAAAAAATAAAATAATCGGCCACCAGCCAGCCAATCCAAACGACGTGCTAAAAAGAAAAAGAAAAAAAAATGAATCCCCTTCGCTTAGTGTGCCTGTGTCAGAGGGACAAAATTTACATTTATTTTCTTATTTTGCCTACTTCGGGTTCGGCAGGACAGGTAAAATGAGGAGGCTTGGCAGAGCACTGAAGCCGCAACCCAATCCCAGATGCTCAAGAGGCAGCTAGCTATTCCTGCCTTCCCTGGTATTTTTCGGCAAGGGTCCTCCCGCCCCTCCTTTGCAGTGGGGGAAACAGCTTTTCTTTTGATCATGAAAACAGATTCTCAGTGGGCTGAATTATGCCACTGGGAGCATGCTTTGTGCTCTCTCTCCCCCACCCCCCTTGGAGATTCGGCAGCATCGCGGTTTAGAAGCAACTTGGTTTATAGGTCAAAAACGGAAGGCTGCAACGAGGGCTTGAAAAGCAGCAGTGGCCAGCAATTCCAGGGGCCAGAGCTGGGAAATACGGGGCCCGGGGCCTGTTTTGGGCAGCTCGGGATGGAATGGAAATCCCATCCCCAAAATAGGGCTGGAGGGAGCCAGTGAGGCTTTGCAGCAAATTATCTCCCAGTTGTGGCATTCTTCCTCCTCCATTCTTCTTCCTCCATACTTCTTCTTCCATTCTTCCTCCATTCTTCCTCTCCATGCTTCCTCCTCCATGCTTCCTCCTCCGTTCTTCTTCATTTCTCCTCTTCTGTTCTTCATTCTTCCTCCTCCATTCATCTTCATTCTTCCTTCTCCATTCTTCTTCCTCCATTCTTCTTCCTCCATACTTCCTCTCCATGCTTCCTCCATTCTTCCTCCTCTGTTCTTCATTCTTCCTCCTCCGTTCTTCTTCATTTTTCCTCTTCTGTTCTTCATTCTTCCTCCTCCATGCTTCCTCCTCTATTCTTCCTTCTTCCTCCTCCATTCTTCTCTATGCTTCCTCCTCTGTTCTTCTTTGTTCTTCCTCCTCCATTCCTCCTCCTCCATTCTTCCTCCTCCATGCCTCCTCCTCCTCCTCCTCCATTCTTCCTCCTCCACCAAGGCTACTCATCCCTCTGAAAGCTATGCCCATCTCGCTTGCCTCCAAGATAAGACAGGAAACTAATTCAGACCCTGCTGGAGAAGCAGCCCTGTGAGATGCTTCAGCAGGTAAATCCCTTATCTCAGCCTTTGCAGCTGGGATCTTCTCTGCCTGCTAATGACACCTACAGTTGGGTTTTCTCTGGGCACCAGAAGGGCTGCCCAAACAGCCAGGAAAGGGGCAAGCTCAGACCCTGCTTCCCGTTCTCCCAGTCTGGGCCAGAGACCTAGCAGGCATCCAAGGGAGAGTTTTGCAAGATTAAATTAGAGCAGGGATTCTCAGCCCCAGGGCTACGAACCAGCCCCGGGCCGCAATACGCCAGAAACCGGACCGTACAAACAAGCGGAGCCCCATCTGCGGGATACAGGCAGCATGGAAAAACCTCTTTCCACAGAACCGATTGCCAATGCGCAAAAGGTTTGGGGCCACCGATGTAGAGTGAGATTGGGAGATAAGTATAAGCACAGATCGTTTTTGGTGATACAGGACTATTCACAAGCTTGGTCATAGGTTTGTCTTTTAGCCAGCCTATCACCATACAGTCATAGGGCTGGAGAAGGGACCTCCGAGGTCTTCTAGTTCAACTCCCACCCACCTCTTGCCCAAGGCAGGTGTCCTTATATCATCCCGGACAAATGGTTGTGCAATCTTTTCTTGAAAACCTCCATGATGAAGCCCCCACAGCTCGGGGAGGCAGGCTGTTCTGTTGATTAATCATTCTCACCATCAGGAAATCCCTCCGTATTTCTGCTTGATTATTATGTTGCTAAAGCGCAACCCAAGAGACAGTGTGATACCTTTCTATAAAAATCAAGCTAAAATACCGTGCAGTTAGCCAGAATCCTGGTTTTATTTTGTTCTGAACAAGCTCTGTGCTGGTATAGATTTCTTCCCTTCTAACCAGCATGGCTCTCAAACAACCAGGAATCTTTGCAAGGTTTTTTGAGGGAGAAACAGCCTGGTGTGGACAAACAAGAGGGTGCCAACCTGCCAATTCTTCAAAGTGAGCAACAATAGCGCCCCGTACAACTTTGTGATTACGACTGACATGCTTTAAAATCCTGAAACTTTTTGAACAGCAAGGGCAGACATTGGGAAGGAGGGAAGAATTAGAGCAGGTTCTCACCAACTCGCAAATTCAGATACCAAATGTGTATACAGAGTTGGAATATTTTTCTCATGTCAATATTGTTCCTTCACACATGCTTAGCTACCTTGCAAACTCCATCCCAGGTGGTGACACACCCTGGTTTGAAGGAACAGCGAGGGGGCATTTATTCTGGGGATTGTGTGTAGTCCTTGTCTCTTGCTACCCTAATTTAATGGAACTTAACTTCCCTCTTCTTTAGCACTTACCTTTCTGAGCACTAAGCTTTGAGGCTAGCTCTCTTTTTCATGGTGGTGAGAATTCAGGAGAACTTCTGATGGCCACAAAGAAACTGGAGGGATGTACAGGCAAGGAAGCTTTGCACCCAAAGCCGGGTTTAGGACAATAGCAATAGCACTTGGACTTATATGCCGCTTCACAATGCTTTACAGCCCTCTCTAAGCAGTTTTACAGAGTCAGCCTATTACCCCCAACAATCTGGGTCCTCCTTTTACCTACCTCGGAAGGATGGAAGGCCGAGTCGACCTTGAGCTGGTCAGGACTGAACCCCTGGCTATGGGCAGAGCCTGCTGTACTGCATTCTAGCCATTGTACCACCATGGTTGGATGGATGGATGGATGGAGAGAGGGAGGGAGGAAGGGAGGGAGGGAAGGAAGGAAGGAAGGAAGGAAGGAAGGAAGGAAGGAAGGAAGGAAGGAAGGAAGGAAGGAAGGAAGGAAGGAAGGAAGAGCAATAGCACTTAGACGTATATACCACTTCACAGTGCTTTACAGCCCTCTCTAAGCAGTTTTACAGAGTCAGCCTATTACCCCCAACAATCTGGGTCCTCCTTTTACCCACCTCAGAATCTTGAGCCTGGTGAGATTTGAACTGCCAAACTGCAGGCAGCCGGCAGGCAACAGAAGTAGCCTGCAGTACTGCACTCTAACCACTGCACCATTATGACTCAACACGCTGCCGCCAACTTGCCGTCGACATCTTGCCACAACCATCTCGCCACAGCCATCTGTCTGCGGCCAACTCACCAAAAGACAAGTTGCCGCAGAACAATCCACGTGGGATAACTCAACACGAGAAACACAATTTTTGTCAGTGGAGATAATGTCGAAGCAACAGTGCTGGATAACATTTATCGCGTTGAGTTATCCCGTGTGGATTGTTCTGTGGCGAGTTGGCTGTGACGAGTTGCCCCATTTCTCCCAAAGCCAGCAACTCTTTCCTACAATTAGCATTGGATACGACCAGCCTGGAGAACAAAAAAACGTGTTTGCTCAATGCCAGATGTGGCCCTTTTCATTTATTTGGCAACAGGAACTCCTGTCTTTTCCCTCCCGATGAAAACAACTGAGTTGTTAGTTTTCAGTTCTGGAGGGTGACATAGCAAGTTATCTGTTTTAATCAACCCTCCCTACATTGCACTCAAGGAACAGTAGGAAAGGACACGTGCCCCAAAAGAAACTTCTGCACTTGTGCAAAATATTATCACATTTCAAACACATCCAGATTGGCGCTGATGCAAGAAACGTCCCCTTTTGCTCAGTTTAAGCTGGCTCTTTGGCCTGCTCTTGCCTATGGCCCTGGCTATAATAACGATTTCCCACCCCCACTATGCTGGAAGGTGGGCTATATCTGGATGGAAAGCAGATGTTTCCAAGGGTGTTTGTTGCCAGCAGAAAGTTGTGTGTGAAGTCTGGAGCAAGAGAGAAGAGAGTATGAAATAAGAAAGAGTTGGATAAGAGACTTAAAACATCTAAATACAGCTTTCCCAAACTGTTTTTTTGCGGCTTGTTAGACTGGCTTCCAAAATTTCCACCCAACACAGCCAAAAAAAGAGAAGAGAATTGTGAGGGTGCCAGGTTGGGGAAATCTGGTGTGTTGCACGAATATAGCTATAGAAATATGTCCCCTTCTTTGGCCCAGCTCTTTCGAAAGAACGGCCCTGTCTGATGAAGAAAAATGAGTCAACGGCAGAACAAAAGACCCCCTTTATCTATTTCTTGTGGGCAGCTTTGACACTTCTGGGTTTCGGCTTTGTGGCTTGCAAAGAATGCCAGGTCAAGCTCCCTTCCGTGGAGGGCGCCACTGAGTCAGCGGCACCTTCAAAAGCCCCATTCTTTATCCACCCCAGAGAAATTCCAGGAGGACGTGTTGAACGTCTTGCAACGCCAAAGCTGGAAATGTTCCCAGCCCAGTGTGCGTTTCCTTCCTTTTTCCAGTTAAAAAAAAAAAGAGAGAGAGAGAGAATTTAGGGGTTGGGTGGACCTACCCTACAGAAACCCAGGGCAGATGAATGCCCACCTTTGATCTCAGCCCTGCCCTCTGATTTCAATAGGACCCAAATCTTTGTAGAGGCGGAAAGGGGGCGCGGTGGATTTTCTACGTTCTATTCTCTACGACGGAGAAGAAAAAAGTTGAATGCTCTTTCTGTCCAAGCCGCCTTCGGTTGGCTGTGTGGTGTTTTTATTTATTTATATTTGCTCACGGGGAAAAAAAAAAAGGATAAGGTCCTAAGGGGAAGCGAGAAGGTGTGGTAAGGGTCTTCCGGGAATTATGACGGCTGTCAGTATGCCAAGTGACGGCTGGCGATTGGCTGGGATCCGGGGAGCTGGTGTATTACAGGAAGGATGGAAGTGTTGAACGACATGTAAAATGACAATTGCCGTTGTATTAATCTAATACTTGCAGGGTCTGTGTCAGGCCACTTGGCTGGGAGCAGAGCCGAGACAGGTGGGGGAAATGAGCGAGGCTTGTCGTAAGCGGCCAACAACGCAAGGTTGCATGCCCTCCGTGCACTGCAGGGCCTTTGGAGGGCGGTTGGCTGGCAGGAGAGGCCTTGCTTGGATGTAATTGCTGAATACGCCAACACTGGCTTTTACTGAGAAATTGTGTGTGTGTGTGTGTGTGTGTTTGTGTGTGTGTGTGTGAATGTCCCAGGAGATGGAACCTCACCACTGGCCTTGTTATCCTTGTTATAAAGGTGTTGAAAAAGGTTCAGAGAACAGCAGCTAAGACAATCGAAGGCCCGGAGACTAAACCATACGAAGAACGGCTGCAGGTTTTGGGTTTGGCTAGTCTAGAGAAAAGAAGAATTAGGGGTGACATGATAGCAGTGTTTCAATATTTGAGGGGCTGCTGCAAAGAAGAGGGGGTCAAATTATTCTCCAAAGCACCAGAGGGCAGGACAAGAAACAATGGTTGGGCATTAATCAAAGAGAGAAGCAACCTGGAAATAAGGAGAAACTTCCTAACAGTGAGGATAGTCGACCAGTGGAACAGCTTGCCACCAGAAATCATGGGTGCCCCATCACTGGAGGTTTTTAAGAAGAGACTAGACTTGCCTGAAATGATATAGGTTCTCCTGCTTGAGCAGGGAGGCTGGACTAGAAGACCTCCAAGGTCCCTTCCGGCTCTATTCTCCTCCTCCTCCTCCTCCTCTCTCTCTCTCTCTCCCTCCCTCCCTCCCTCCCATCCTCCTCCTCCTCCTTAGATTCTTCTTCTTCTTCTTCTTCTTCTTCTTCTTCTTCTTCTTCTTCTTCTTCTTCTTCTTCTTCTTCTTCTTCTTCTTCTTCTTCTTCTTCCTCCTCCTCCTCCTCCTCCTCCTCCTACTCCTCCTCCTCCTCCTCCTCCTCCTCTTCTCCTTCTTCTCCTCCTTCTCCTCCTTCCTCCTCCTTCCTCCTCCTCTTCCTCCTCTGCTTATTTCTGGAGACTTTGCTGAAGATGGAAAAAAAATACAGGTAGTTCTTGACTTACGACCATCATTGAGCCCAAAATTTCTGTTGCTAAACAAGGCAGTGGTTAAGTTCAGCCCCCATTTTTTTGACCTTTTTTTGCCACCATTGTTAAGTGAATCAGAATAACAGAGTTGGAAGGGACCTTGGAGGTCTTCTAGTCCAACCCACTGCTCCAGCAGGACACACTGTATCAATTCAGACAAACAGTCATCCAGTCTCTTCCTAAAAACCTCCAGTGATGGAACACCCACAATTTCTGGAGGTAAGTTCTTCCACTGATTAATTGTTCTGACTGTCAGGAAATTCCTCCTTAGTTCTAGGTTTGCTTCTCTCCTTGATTAGTTTCCATCCGTTGCTTCTTGTCCTGCCCTCAGGGGCTTTGGAGAATAGCTTGACCCCGCCTCTTCTTTGTGGCAGCCCCTCAAACCTCGGAACACTGCTATCACGACACCCCTAGTCCTTATTTTCATTAAACTAGACATATGGAATGCTCCTCCTCCTCCCTTATTCCCATCTTAGAATAGCAGATGATTCAAAATTCTGATTGGGATATAATACTGAGTCACATTAAGAGGAATTGATAGGTCTCCTGTAACCCCTCAGCAAGTTAAGATGGAAATATTACTCAGGAAAAAAATATGAATAATGTGGTACAAAATCAGGTGCCCGTGGGATGCCGTGTGCCTGGCCCGTATCAGCTGGAAATGATGGTGATGAACATATCTCGATGGGCAACAGATTGAAAAAGGGTCACCCAAGTGAAAAATCAATATGCATCGGTAAATGAGAGGATTAACAAAGCAATAAGCTAATGGGAATTCATTGGGACTTTTTTAAGTCAGCCTGCAATTTCTCTCCAAGAATGGAATATATAATTGAAATCCCTCATTATGCCTGGTCTCTTGCTTGCTGTGAGATTTTTTAAAAAAAGAAAGAAAGAAAATAGATAAAAAAAATTTTCCTGTGATATCTACCATCTTCCTCATTTGTCTTTCCCCCTCCTCTCATGATTATGGGATGTTTTCCGCCCGGTACTCATAATTTGTGGCTTTATTTTTTTCTTTCTGAAGTTTAAAAACATTTTTTTAAATCTTTCATTTTTATCTCGCTTTAATCTGCTGTTCTTTTGAATGTGCATGGCTGCGAGAGATTTATGGGTGTTTTTTTTATGATGTAGATGCATTTGCAAGCCTTTGGGCTGTTGTGTATGATTTGGAGAAGCGGAAAAAAAACCCCCCACACCAGCGATGATCTCATTATCAAATTGGGCCACTGTTGTCTGTTAAAACTCTCACCCAGAGTGAGAGAGAGGAAAGCTCGGAAGGTGTTTAAAATATTCTTTTAATTAAATAAATGAGAGGTGGGTGGGCTGGAAAGGAGGAAATGAAAAACACAAGGTTTTCAGAATCTTTGCCCAATAAAAGGAATTCCAAAAGAGGAAGAAAGAGAATGTGGGTACTTGATTTTGCTTTGGGGGGGCACCTGCTCCCCTAAACCTTTTCATTTTGGGGACTGGATTGCACAGGGGTATATTTGAGGTGGGGTGGGGGTATGTGCTGGGGCTCACTCCTGAATCTGCACCTTTCCCCAAACCTGTTACAGGTGCAAAACAGATGCTGCTTGTATGCAAAGAAACCTCAACATATGAATAATTAGTCAACTAGAAAGAAAGGCTACCGGGAAATTCTGTTCCCTTTCCCATGTGAAGAACGGTTGCAGGAACTGGATATATCTAGTTGAAAAGAAGGACAAGGGGAGACATGATAGCAGTGTTCCAATATCTCAGGGGCTGCCCCAGAGAAGAGGGAGTCAAGCTAATCTCCAAAGCACCTGAGGGCAGAGAAGAAGTAATGGGTGGAAACTAACCAAGGAGAGAAGCAACTTAAAACTAAGGAGACATTTCCTGACAGTTAGAACAATTAATCAGTGGGACAACTTGCCTCTAGAAGTTGTAAATGCTCCAACATTGGAAGTTTTTAAGAAGAGAATGGATAACCCTTTGTCTGAAATGGTAGAGGATTTCCTGCCTAGGCAGGGGATTGGACTAGAAGACCTCCAAGGTCCCTTCCAATTCTGTTATTCTGTTCTATTCTGTTCAGTCAGTTGTGCAGAGGCTGTAATTGGTGGGTGCTTTTAAGACTCTTGTGGCTCTTACAGAACTGTGCAGGAGGGGAGGTCAAAAAAGTCAAGGTGGCGATCAGAAGCACATATTAAAAAGGGCGAGGTTTTGATCAGATGGCCGAGTTACCATCTTGACTTTATTTTTCACACACACACACCCCTTGCAAACAGCCCTGCTCTCGTTTCATTTGGTCCTCCCATCTTTTGACCACCATTGGGCTGATCATCCCTCCACTGCTAAACTGCCTTCCGAAAGATGAGGTTCCTCCTGGAAGTGGAGCCTTGATCTCAGTGAAATAGGACCCCTCATTCTTCATTTTTGATTGCCTGGAAGAGGGAATTTCAGCAGAAGGAAATGTTTTCTCTCCCCCCCCCCCCATTCTTCTTTCAAAACATTTCAAGTCAAGGTGTGGAATCTCTAGAGCAGGGGGCTCCAACCTTGGCAACTTTAAGCCTGGAGGACTTCAACTCCCAGAATTCCCCAGCCGAGGGAAAAGACCTCTGCTCTAGAGCCACCAGGTTTATGTTGGTGCCTGAAGCAAAACCCCTTTAAATATTTACCTCTGGAAGTCAAAGCCGAATCCAAACAAGTGAGTTAAAAATAGGAATACTTTATGTAACTTAGAAGGACCACCCTCTCTCTCTCTTTCTCTCTTTTTCTCTCTCCCTCCTTCTCTCTCTCTCTTTCTCTCTGGGAAATATCCTTCTTCTCTCTCCTTCCCTTCCTGAGGTGCTTGTCTATCTTTGTCCTTCTTATTTCCCTTCTTTGTAATACGTCAGTCAATCCGTTGTTTTTGTTAGAGGCTGAACAATTTCTTGCAGAATCAGGGGGAGGGATTGCTCACCGCTTTCTGAAATAAGAGATCCTGGATGAATGGAACAAATGTCCTTGAACAAAGGAGTCCTTGACTTACAGCCATTCCTTTAACAGCTGTTCAAAGTTACAGTGGCACTGAAAAAGGTGACTGACGAATGGTCTTCCCACTTAAGGACCATGGCAGCATTCCCAGGGCCATGTGGTTAAATTTCAAGTGCTTGACAATTGGTATATATTTATGAGCCTCGGTGGCGCAGTGGTTAGAGTGCAGTATTGCAGGCTACTTCTGCTGACTACCAGCTGCCTGCAATTTGGCCGTTCAAATCCCACCAGGCTCAAGGTTGGTTGACTCAGCCTTCCATCCTTCTGAGGTGGGTTAAATGAGGACCCAGATTGTTGGGGGCAACAGGCTGACTCTGTAAACCGCTTAGAGAGGGCTGTAAAAGCCATGTGAAGTGGCATATAAGTCTAAGTGCTATTGCTATGACAATTGCAGCACCTTAGAATCATCTCATCAACATTTGCGACCTTCCCAGTTGACTCCTGACAAACAGTGTCTTTGGGGGAAGGTGGATTCTTTTAATGGCAGTGTGATTCGCTTAACAACTGCGTTGACTTGCACAACCATCATGGCCAATGTCACAAAATGGGGGCACAACTCATTTAATAATCCTCTTCTTCCTAGTATTATTTCTGTGCTATGGCAGGCTCTGCTTCTTGGCATATTGGTCTCCATTTAGCTCACTCCAGTACTGTCAACTCATAAACATTTTGTATACACGTTTTATAGTTGACAACAGAAAGAAGGGGGGGGGGGTTTCAAAGAGCAGTGTGGAATCGAAAGTACATTCCATTAATATTTTCTTCAAAGACTGATTAGATGGCTGAAGCTTCTGCCCTGAAAAAATCTAACTGGAGAGCATGATTGATGATTCTTGGCTATGGACATTTTTCGTTGGATGATCCACCCAGAAGGGTGGAGTGGGGGAAAGCAGGATCAAGGGTGACAGTGAATTACGTATCTCAGAGTTGGCTACACCCAGGTTAGTGCTGGACGTAGAATGTTAACTTCAAATAAATCCTCTTTAGTTTTGGAAGTGTGGCTCGAGGCTCATGATTTAATTGGAGTAACTGCCGGAATCCTGACATCTTCACGCGTGACACCTCACATTTCAGGCCTTCCTTAATGTGACCCATCCACCATTTCTTGGGTCTATGCTGGGAAACAATCATCTTGCTTTTAACAACAGAAAATTTGATCCCCAAATAGGTCATAATTCAAGGACTATCTGTAGACTTTCCCTCTTCATCCTTCGTCTGTGTTTCCTTTCTCCCTCCCCCAAGGTGGTTGGCTGGGTTGAGTTAGAATGTGAATAATGGTAGTCCAGTACACTGTACCTCAACCTGGGTTGCTTGAAGATGTGTGGACTTCAATTCCCAGAATTCCCTAGCTAGCATGGCTGACTGAGGGAATTCTGGGAGTTGAAGTCCACACATCTTCGAGCCACCAAGATTGAGAAACACTGGGTCCAGCATATAGGCAGAATGCGTAGACGAGGAAATGCCCTTCCAGTTTAACCTGGGTAAACTCTTGTGACTGGCTTCTGGATAAACAGCATAATTGGGTCGTGTGAAACCGAACTCGGGCTGGAACAGAGATATCAGAAGCGATTCCTTCCTTCTGCATTAGATTATCCTTCTCTGGGTGACCTCCCTTCCTTGTGTCAGTTTCAGGGAAAGCTACACTGGGATCATTGATTCTGTTTGCCATCCCGACTGCTGTCTGCAGAGAATGGTGTACGGGGAGTGCTTTGATCTGTATTCTCCCGCAGCGGCTCTTGGGGGACATTGGGGGAATACTTGGAGATGTTCAGAGCCCTGTTTAGTCTCGAACGCATCACTTCTGAATAGTAAATGCGATACGGAACGAAGGCACACTCTTTGGTAAATTGAACGTGCGTTCTAATCAGTGTGGGCTTTTTTTTTCCCTTTCCAATTTGCAGGCATGAGAAATTCAAATGCCCTTCTTAGCGTCATTTGTAAAAAGCACTCTGTTTATACAGCATGCATATCAACAAAGAGACAATAGCGTGTCTTTTTCTCTCCCCCCCCCCCATGCTGTCAAGCAGCTTCAAGTGCTTTCAAAAACAAAATAAAGGCATCGCACCTTAAGATACCCGTATCCAATCCCACCAGCGTATCACAACTTGGTATTCTTCCCAAATCCTGCAGAAGTGTTTCACTAGACGTGAGTCCTCTTGTAAACCACTTCACTTCTCTTCAAAATTACAGTCCCCGGCTCTTATTTTTAGTGCCCTTTATATATTTTAGTATTACTATTGTTTTCTAGAAAGGGGAACTGAGGCTGGAGAATAGAGGAGATGGCTCACACCAATCATTATATGTCAAAGGAGAATTTGAAATGCAAATTTCTCCACTTCTCCAGGTGGAGCAGGATTTTAGAACTAGCACAAACCCAGAAAGACAGCATACAAGTCGCCCTTGATTTACAACTATTCATTTAGTGACCATTCGAAGTTACAACGGCACTGAAAAAAAGTGACGTATGACCGTTGTTCACACGTATGACTGTTGCAGCATCCATGTGATCACATTTCAGACGCTGGGCAACTGACTCCTATTTATGACGGTGGCAGTGCCCCAGGCTCAACAACGGTAGCAAGAAAAGTTATAGAATGGTGCGAGACTCACTAAATGACCGTCTTGCTTAACGACAGAAATGTTGGCTCAATTGTGGTCATGGGGACTCGCTGTAATGGATTTCTTCCTGGCTGGTACATAAATGGCTGAAGTTCAACAGGTTTGGATTGGAACATGCCAGGAATCCAGATATTTCATTTTGCCCGAGTTTGCAATCCAATTCTTGCTGATGAAATAGGGACTTGCCAATTGAAGGACTAGCTTCTTATCTCTCCGTTGGTGATATTTCTCCCTAGTCTTTGGGGCAGTGTCCTCTCTTTGTCAGGCTTTTAAAATTTGCTTTCCCAAAGGGATCTTCAAGCCTTCCATCAATTAATAGTTTTCCCCTTTAGCTTAACAGCTTATCTCCAACGTTGTCAGGCGAAGATCCCCACACAGAGGAAATTGTAAAGAGAACTTGCCCCCTCGCAGTTCTTAGTTAGACCGACAGCCTGGATCCCTAGAGATAACCGTGTCCATCAAGTCAAAAGGAGAGACTGTCTGAGCCAGTGTTTTACAACCATGGGCGCTTTAAGAGGTGTGGACTTCAACTCCCAGAATTCCCCGTTCCAGGGGAATTTCTGGGAGTTGAAGTCCACACCTCTTAAAGTGCCCAATGTTGAGAAGCATTGGTCTATGGGCTTTGAATGTGAAACACCCATCATCCTTGACCATTGATCATTCTATTTATTTATTTTATTTCAGAGGTCTTCAAACTTGACAGCTTTAAGACTTGTGAACTTCAACTCCCAGAATTCCTCCTCCAGTCATGTTAGCTCAGGAATTCTGGGAGCTGAAGTCCACAAGTCTTAAAGTTGCCAAGTTTGAAGAACCTTATTTTTATTTTTTTATATTTTATTTTATTTTATTATTTTATTTTATTTTATTTTATTTTATTTTATTATTATTTTATTTTATTTTATTTTATTATTTTATTTTATTTTATTTTATTTTATTTTATTATTTTATTATTTTATTTTATTTTATTTTATTTTATTTTATTTTATTTTATTTTATTATTTTATTTTATTTTATTTTATTTTATTTTATTTATTATTTTTATTTATTTGTCAAGCATGTTTTAGATAACAAATATAGTTGGAAACATGAGTACATGAAAAAGAAACATTAGGACAGGGGCAGTAGGCACGTTGGTGTGCTTATGCGCACCCCCTTACAGATCTCTTAGGAATGGAGTGTGGTCAACAGTAGACAGTCTAAGATTAAAATTTGGGGGTTTGGGGAAAAGACCACAGAGTCAGGTAGTGAGTTCCAGGCATTGACCACTCTGTTGCTGAAGTCGTATTTCCTGCAATCGAGTTTTGTGCAGTTTACCCTGAGTTTGTATCTATTGTGTGCTCGTGTGTTGTTGTGGTTGAAGTTGAAGTAGTCATTGATGGGTAGGACATTGCAATGGATAATTTTATGTACTACGCTTAGGTCAGATCGAAGGCGTAGTTCTAAGTTGTCTAAGACCAACATTTCAAGTCTGGTGGTATGAGGTATTCTGTTATGAGCAGAAGAATGGAGGACTCTTCTCGTGAAATCTCTCTCAATTGTATTAATGTCCGATATGCAGTGCAGGTTCCAGACGGATGAGCTTTTATTCGAGAATTGGCCTAGCAAATGTTTTGCATGGTTGAGGTTAATGCGGTTAACCTCATCAAAATTCTGGTTGAGGTTAGTGTGAGGTAGAGTTTTCAGATGGTCTTCCTTCTGGATCCCCTTTGCCCATCAAGACCCTCCCAAAGAGCCCGAGTAAAAGGGTCCAAGCACCTTCGGATGACGGATCCTGCAGATTCGTTACGCACCAGAGGAAGAAATAAGTTGGTCTTGTCCATCCTAAGCCTAGCTGTCAATCAGCTGGGTTGGCTGAGCTTAAATTCCAGCGCTTGGGAAAGAGAATGAATAATTGCTCTCTTGTTCACCCTTCGCTCTTCCAGGCCAAGCTTCTTATATTATGGAAGGGAGGCAGAGGCTTGGCACTCCTTCCCCCTGGCACAGAGCAGGCACAACGGGGGGAGAGGAGGCGAATGGCATTCGTTGCCTTCCCTAGCAACCTGCCAAGGTCTCTTTTTTTTTGGGGGGGGTGTTCTCCTTGATGCTATTTAAGAAATCCTTGTTAAAATGAGTCAGATAGGTTATATATCTTTTTTGTCCCCTCCAGAGGGAGGGGATGAAGTTAAGGTGGGGCTGGAAAAGAACCTGGAGGCAGGTGCGTGGGAGGAAGGGAGGTAGTAGCACAGGAAAGCACAGTTCGGGCGATGGGGGCTTCTGCAGAGCTAAGCTTATTTTGGGGCAGTGGGTGGTTGACCTTGGCAGAAAGGAAGATGACCTTGGCAGTTCTGGCTGGCTGCACAGGAGATTCCAGGGAGGGGCGAAAGGGGGAGGGGGGAGGGCGATAAAAGGAATGAGCTGACACAGCAATAACTTCACCACCATCACCCCCCCCCCCCCATCACCGTTCCACCACTAAGTCAGAGTTGTGGTACCTAGCAACAGCCAGTGGGGGTGTTGCTAAGGCAACCAGACCAGGGATGGTGATGTAGCAGCTTCTTGTGACATCAACAGGGATGAAAGCATCTGGATAACCTTCAGATGGGGGCACCACCACTCTCGATCCCTATTTCGGGTTCTGTTTTGGAGAATTTTTGAGGGGGGCAAGGTGGTGAAGGAAGAAAGGGGAGAAACCCTAAAAGGTCGACATCATAGATGTGGCTTCCAGAAGGTCAAAATTGTCCCTGCTGGTCAGCAGTTGTGTTCAGCTGCATTTCTACTCTGTTGCAGTTGTTACACTGCAGGTGTGAGTATCTATACGTTGTAGGTGTTCCAGAGAGAGAGAAGAGGGAGGGAGGGAGGGAGGGAGGGAGGAGGAAAGAGAAAAAGAAATGGAGGGAGAGAGGGAGGGAGGGAGAGAGAGAGGGAGAAATGGATGTGTGTACACAGGTGGAAGATGAAGGTGAAGCTTTGGATGCTTTTCCAGTAACCCAAGTAACCATATTTAAAATTTGCAGCCCTGTCCTATGCATATTTACCCAGGGGAGAGGAAACCACCACCCCTGCTAAGTTCAGTACAATTTATTTTCCTTTGCCAGGATTCTGAGATTTAATTTGTAGAAAGGCATTCCAGAACTCAAATTAAGACTGTCTGCCTTTAGAGCAGAGGTGTGCAACCTTGGCACCTTTAAGTCCTATAGACTTTTAACTCCCACAATTCCCCAGCCAGCCAAAGCCAAGACAGCTGGGGAATTCTGGGAGTTGAAGTCCACAGGTCTTAAAGATGCCTAAAGTTGGGCACTCTGCTTTATGGAGGCTCTTTCCCTAAATGGGAAGCAGGGCTAAGATTACCGGGAGTGGAAAAGAGAGAGGTTTTGAGCTTGGAGACATCCTTGTTTTTTTTCTTCTAACCAGCTGTCCAGTTGTATAAGTATCTGAGGGAAGACAAGAACCCAAGCTGACCGTCTTCTCTTCTCCCCTCCATTATTTATTTCTGGCTGGTTTTCCTGTGACAGTTAGATAAGACAGGAGATTAGAAACTACATCATATCTCATCAAACCACTGGTCTATCAAGGGCACCCCTACATAAGACTTTGCTCTGCTCCAGAATCACCTCAGGGGTCCCCAACCGTGGCAACTTGAAGACTTTTGGACTTCAACTTCCAGAATTCTCCAGCCAGCAAAACTGGCTGAGGAATTCTGGGAATTGAAGTCCAAAAGTCTTCAAGTTGCCAAGGTTGGAGACCCCTACCTTAGTATCTCACTACTAAGAGCAGCTAAGATGATCAAAAGCCTGGAGATAAAAACATATGAAGAACGGCTGCAGGATTTGGGCTTGGCTAGTCCAAATAAAAGAATTGGGGGTGACAGGGTAGCAGTATTCCAGTATTTGAGGGGCTGCCACAAAGAAGAGGGGGTCAAATTATTCTCCAAAGCAGAAGAAACAATGGATGGAAACTAACCAAAGAGAGAAACAACCTGGAATTAAGGAGAAACTTCCTAACAGCGAGGACAATTAACCAGTGGAACTGCTTGCCACTGGAAGTTGTGGGTGATCCAACACTGGAGGTTTTAAAAAGAGACTGGACAGTCACTTGTCTGAGATGGTATAGGTCAGTGATGGCTAACCTTTTCAGCTTGGTGTGTCAAAAATCGGGAAAAAGTGTAGCCTTCCTCGGGTCGTGTGTCACTTCAAGAAATATCAATAATTTGGTTTATGACGGACTGGGCTGGGATGATCACACAGGGCTGTGAAACTCGTCTCCCTGGTCTCAGGGCTGCAGGTGCAGGATGTGGGGATCGGAAGGCCACCTTACAGGGCTGCGAACCTCATGGATCTCCTTTCCTCCTGTAGCGTTCCTGAGGTAATGAAACTGACAAACCTCAGTTTATGGCGGTTAAAACTGGTTCTCTGCTGCAAAGGTCTCGCGGCAGCGCTGACACCACGCCTCCACGCCACAAGCAGGGAGCAGGGATTGGAGCAGAGCACAGGCAGCCTCTAAATGTGCAGGTTTTCCCCACACCAACAGGCGTGTCAGTCAAAGTGCCTCGGCGTGTCACGAGTGACACGCGTGTCATAGGTTAGCCATCACTGGTATAGGTTCTCCTGCTTGAGCAGAGGGCTGGACTAGAAGACCTCCAAGGTCCCTTCCAGCTCTATTCTATTCAGATACATCTCTTTCATTTCCCTACAGAGGTTCAACCATTTTAGGAGTTTCACATCTTTGTAAATTCTCCTCGAATCTCTAAATGGGTTATTTCTTGGCAGCAGTGGGGGAATCACCCGAGAAATGCATCAACAATGAACTAATTAACACGGCCAGCTGAAAGAAAGCTGAACAGATTATGTTTTTTCTTGGTGTTTGGAGGCTGATGGTGAAGGAAGATGATAAAAGATCAGCTACAAATAGCTGTGAGGGATTGGGGAATGGAACATTGTCCATTCTGACTGGCAGGGACTCTCCAAAAGAAGCTCTATTTTTAGTTTTTTTTTTTCTAGATAGTTTTTATCCCGTCTTTATTATTTTATAAATAAGTTTTTACAAACATATATCATAGTCTTTCCATCTCCTATTTTCCTCAACACCAACAACCCTGTGAGGTGGGCTGGGATAAGAGAGTGTGACTGCCCCAATGACACCCAGCTGGCTTTCGTGCCTGAGGTCGGACTAGAACTCACAGTCTCCTCGTGATTGGCCCAATGTCACCCAATCAGCTTTCATGCTAAGGTGGGACAGGAACTCACACTCTCATGGTGATTGGCCTAATGTTAACCAACCGGCTTTCATGCCTAAATTGGGACTAGAACTCACATTCTCCTGGTAATTGGCCAAGATCTACACCTCACAGTTTCTTGGTGATTGACCCAACCTGCTTTCATGTTAAGGCAGGACTAGAACTCTTGTCTCCCAGTTTCTAGGCCAATGATTTAACCACTAGACTTTTGGCTTTCTATATTCTTGATGCTATTCTTAACAACATTCCCTCTCTGTTGCTGTAACTGGGGCCTGCTCATACTCTTGTAATCAATAATTTCAATCTCTGAAGCCAAAGGAAACCAGTTTCGTACCTGGGAATAGTAGAAAAGATCTTGGCAGAGCTTATTTTTAAAATGCCAACTTTGCTGTTTACTTAAATATTCTTTCTTTGCATGCTGTGTGTATAATTCTGATATCTTTATATTTGGAAGGGGGGGAAAAAACTCAAAGAGATGGGAGAGGGATAAAGAAGAGAAGAGGTGGGAAGGGACAAGGAGAACCGGGTGGAGAGTAAGAATTTCTTGAACTTCCTTTGATTTGAACCCTGTTTTTTCCCACATTCATTCCGTGCTCTTCCATCTTAGAAGTCCTTCTGTCCGTCCATTTCACACGCAGCCTGACAATATCTTGGTGAATGGGGAATCCGTTCAATTGAGGGTTGTCATCTCCGGATTTTATTTTTCCGCACAATATATTAATTTATGTACTTCCCTGCTGCCAAATGTCAGTAAGAGTGACCAGCTGCTGTGGCTGGCTTTGAAAACAAGATACAGGCCACTTAATTGGAGGGGACGAGGGCTGCCCGAGACAATGATTTGAAGATGGCTCGACGGAATCTGCATTGTCTGAGACAGTCCCACTTCTGAATACCAATTGCCTGGGTTGAGAGAGGACGATGGTTTAGCTTGGCCTTGGAAGCTCCTGTTAGCTAAGAGGAAAGTACAGCTTAAGGCAAGATTTGGTCCTTGGGGAGGTGGCCAGTTGAGCTGCTTCATTTTAATTAAGGGATGGGGGAAGAGAGGGGTGAGAGTCCTTTGTGGATAAGCGAAGATTTGCTAATGAAGAGCAGGTGTCTCCTAATCAGGGTTAGAATTGTGGAGCCAGTTCCAATTATGATTGAAGAATTAATTGCATGCAAGCAAAACAATCGCGGGCCACCAAGAAAACTCCCATATGTTACCTGCCTGTGGTTTGACTGGGGCTCCTTGACTTACAACCATTCATTTAGCGATTGCTCAAAGTTGCAGCAAAATAATGACTTAGGACTGCTCCTCGCCCTTAACAACCATCATAGCATCCCTGTTGTTATGCGATCCAAATTCAGGTACTTGACAGCAGGCAGGTATGTATTTATAATGGTTGACAGCATCCCAGGTTCATTTGATGCCAATTGTGACTTTCCCAGCTGGCTTCCCGCAAGCAAAGTCAACAAAGGAAGCCAGATTCGCTTAACGCCAGCATGATTCACTGAACGACCACTGCAATCTGCTTAACAACCGTGAGCGAAAGGTCATAAAGGAAAAAATAAGTACAGATACATCATCACGCACTATGTAATTCTATGGGGTTATGTGGTGATGATAATTCACAGTTGTTGAACCAACTGTGTTCGTGTCATGAAAAATCAAAGCAGCCAGAAGTATTTTTGAGTCAATTTGGTCTCCCAAACTTGGGAACTTTCCCCTTTAGCTTAACAGCTTGTCTCCAATGTTGCTGGCTAGGGAATTCTGGGAGTTGAAGTCCACAAGTCTTAAAAGTTCCCAAGTTTGGAGAGCCTTGATCTACTGGTCAAGGCACCGGACTAGAAAGCAAAAGATGGTGAGTTCAAGTCCCACCTTAGGCACGAAAGCTGGCTGGGTGACTTTGGACCAGTCATTCTCTTTCAGCCCAACCCACCTCACAGGGTTGTTGTTGTTGTGGGGAAAACAGGCAGAGGAAGGTGTGTTAGATATGTTTGCGGCCTTGAGTTATTTGTAACAACCATAAAGGCGAGACATAAATAAATAAAATCAAGTGTGTCTCACTGAACAACCGCCTTGCTTAGCAACGGGAACTATAGTCGAGGACTATATGTACGGTCTTGGAACACTGATACCAGACAACGACTGGATTTCTGCTCAGGCACAGAGAGGCCCCTCTGAAGATCGATGATAGTGTAAAGCAGTAGTGCCCAAACTTTCCGGCTTGGGGGGAAAAAATGGAGCTTTGTGTGTGCGCTCGTATAGCCCAGTTCCGAATGGGGCCACAGCCTGGAAGTGGGCCGTGACCCAAGAGTTGTGGACCCCTGGGATAAAGAGCAAATGTGAATGAAGCCTGGCTCTTCCTTGAACAACCCCCAGAAGTCTCTCTAATGCAGGGGTGTCAAAACCAATTTCATTGATGGCTGCATCAGGGCTGTGGTTGATCTCGGCGGAGGAGGTGCGTGGCCAATTGGGTGGGCGTGGTAAACTGGGTGGGTGTGGCCAGCTTGATGCCACTCCCCAAACCGCTGGCATGTTTCCTCTTCGTATTGGGTAGACCAGGCCGAAGCTACGCCGGCCTGATCCAGTGGTGGCATTCTACCGGTTCAGCATGGTTCGGCTGAACCGATAGCTCCGAGGATCATAGGTGAGTGAACTGATTCGTTCCAACGATCAGCTGCTAGGCCCACCTGCCTGCCTGTCCCAGCTCTATTCTGACCTTTATTTCCTGGTTTTGAAGCTCAGCTGCTTCGCGTGGCACAGTGGATTGCTACGTGTCAGCTGTTGAAGACACAGGGAGAGTGCACAATTGTAGGAGAAGGTCAGTAGCAAACTCTCTGCGCATGCGTAAAGCACCCCCCCCCCCATACCACACCCACAGAACCAATGGAAAAAAATAAAATTTGAATCCCACCACTGGCCTGATCTTTCCTGTTCGCACTGGGTAGACCAGTGATAGCAAACCTTTTTTAGCACCAAGTGACCAAACCAGAACACATGTGCAATGTACGGGTGCCGGAACACCACACGCATGCCTGCTTTTTGGCCATTTTCAGGCCATTCTTTGGGCCATGTTGGGGCCATTTTCAAACCCTTTTTTGGGTCAGACTGTTTTTCAGGGCAGTTGTGGGGTATTTGGGGGCCACTTTTAAGGTCTTTTTCAGGTTGTTTTTGGCCAAAAACGGTCCAGAAAAATGGCCCTGAAAAAGCCCCCAAAACTGCCTGAAAAACAGCCTCTTTTCGGGCCGTTTTCCGGTGCTCTGGCACCCGCAAAGACCAGCTGGCTGGCATGCCAGAAACCAGAACAGCAGCTGGTGATGGTGTGCGTGCCCACAGAGAGGGCTCTGCATACCACCTCTGGCACGCATGCCATCACGGAGGTAGACCTTGGACGGTCTGCAGGCCGGATCCAACCACATCACGGGCCAGCTCTGGCCCCGCGGGCCTTGAGTTGGACACCCCTGCTCTCAGGCTTTCTCCCAAGCTGGTTGCAGACAGAAGAGGGGGGCTCTCAGAGTTTAGGGAGACCCCCAGAGTTTCCAGCCCTGCTGCTGACAGTTCCCGGGGATTGCAAGTTGACTCCTCGGGAAGAGACAGAATGACAAATTGGAGGAAATTCGAGTGGAGCCGCACGATGATGAATGCATCACTGCAAGGCAGTTTGGGAGAGATTTACAGGGCTGGAGACCTAGTTCTGGTGTTCCTCAGGGCGGGTGGGGGGGATGTGAGATGGAACCGGGGTGGGTTATACATGGGCTCTCTCGGCTTGCAAATTTGCAGGCATTCCTTGCCTTCCTGTTGACAGAGGTAGAGGCAGGTTTTATAGATCTGCTAAAATCTCGGAAGAGGCTCTGAACCCCCCCCCCCCCACGGGTATATACGTTTGACAGGTGACGGTGGGGTTTACATTGTACAGGTAGTCCTCGACTTACAACAGTTCATTTAGTGACCCTTCAAAATTGCAATGGCAGTGAAAAAAAGCGACTTACGGCAGTTCTTCACGCTTGTACGGCTGTTGGAGCATCCCCAGGGTCACGTGGTTTACATTTGGAGGCTTGGTTATGACAGTTGCATTGTCCACGGGGTCACGTGATCCCCTTTTGGGACCGCCTGGCCAGCAAAGTCAACAGGGGAATGTCGGATTCACTTAACGACCGTGTTAGTAATGGAACAGTTGCAGTGATTCGCTCAACAAACATGGCACGGAATGTCGTAAAAGGGAGCAAAACTCAATAACAACATACACTTTGAGCTCAGTTGTGGTCGTAGGTTGAGGGTTACCTGTAGTCCTCAGCTTATAGCTATTCGTACAGCAACCATTCAAAATTAAAATGGCATTGAAAAATGTGACTTATGACCGGTCCTCGCAGTTATGACCATTACAGCATTCCCCACGGTCACGAGATCCAAACCCTGGTCTACAATGATGGCTTTCTGAGCTACATTCCACAATATCCATCTTACATCTGTCTTTTTTTTTTTTTAAATTAAGGGAGGGCTATTGCACTGTCTGTAAAGTTTTAATCCTTCTTTAAAATCATCTTAAGTAAGCAGTCTTTGCACATCTTAGGGTGATAAATTTTGCAAATTACTTCTAATCAGCTTTATTCGGTGACTCCCATGTTTTGGGTCTATTTATTCAGAGCTGGATGAGATGAGACCTTCTCTATTTATTCTCTTCACATCATTAATAGCTGCATTAAATATTTTCTTCTGCACACATCCTCATTACGAATTCAGGTAACTGAGAAGTTGAAATGGAGAGGTGAAAACCTACACGCTTGGATTCAACCTCCCAGGATCACCCCTTTCCATCTTTCAGGACATTTCAGAAGAGTTGTTTCCAATAAAAAAAAATATTTTCCTTTTCAATTAAGCACTTTGTCACAATTTCCGCTCCAGGCTAAATTGTGGTTAACTATTTCGTACTGAAGGAAAAAAAAAGACAGATTATGGCTTCTAATCCTGACTTTTCAACAAATTCTAGGATGTTCAGCTAACTATGATTTGGGCTGATTCAGTGGTATAGGAAATGTCAGTTAAACTAACAAGTTGCGAGTTTAAACAAGTTGAAAGCTATGTTGTGTGCCACAACTGGAGAGAAAAGTGAGGTGTGCTCAAATTGTCTTGCTTGTTCACACAATACCATTCTCCTGCCCCTCTTGTCTTCAGGATATGTTGAAATCAAACTCCCATATTGCAATGACAACTATTGGAAATTATTAAAGTTGAAATCTAACACACCTGGAAGGCACAGGTTGGAGGAAGATTGCCGTAAAGGGGGTTTAGCTTGAAATACATTCATGTTTTCCTTTGGAATATAGTAATAACCCTGCAACCAGGTTTTGGATGTGAAGCACAAGGTGGCCATTAGAGGGCAGCAAAGTTCTAGGGTTTTCCGTTCTCTCTGCTGCTCTCCAGTGGTCAGCCACATTTTTTCAAGTTGGATCTGCAAAAGTGTTTGAGGAACACAACTGAAGGGAGTTGATTGCAGTGGTGGGATTCAATTTTTTTTACTACCCGTTCTGTGGGTGTGGCTTGGTGGGCGTCAGAGGTGGTATTTGCTGGTTCTCCGAACTACTCAAAATTTCCACTACCGGTTCTCCAGATCTGGTCAGAACCTGTTGAATACCACCTCTGGAGTTGATGGTGTCGCTCTGATAATTGAAAAAAAATTATTGATTTGCAAGCTCCAGTAATGGAAGTCAAGGAACAGGGTGAAAAAACTGAGACCATGATTAACCAAACCAATGATAGCACGTACAGCAATCTGCCTTAGAATTGCCCATTTTCAGGCACAAAGAATCAGGAACTCTCTCTGAGTTCAAAGCATTTGAAGAGTTTATTATTGATACCTATATACAAGAATCTAGTCACAAAGCTAACTTGGTGCTAGATATAGGTCAAGGGAATCCTTGGGAGGCTGGACTTGGGGCTGCGCAATGATTCCAAACTGATGATGCGTTTAACTCCGCCTTCCAGCTCTGCCTACTTATCTGCTCTACCCACAAAGATATTAAAATGGTAGTTCACTTATTATTATTATTAAAGGAACCAGAAGTCAAATAATTTGCGGCAGACTAGGCCCTAACAATCATGGCAAAAGAATATTGTAAAATTGGGATGGCCACGTGACGACTCGCTTAATGACTGCATCGCATAGTGGCAGAGGATTTAAACTAGATTAACCGTGGCCAAAAAATAATAATAATGTAAAATTGGGATGATGACCTGATGACTCACTCAATGACTGCAGCATTTAATGGCGGAAGTTCTGATCTACTCGCAGTCATAAATTGAGGACTACTTGTACTGTTGATATGAACTGAGGTAGGGATGGGAGGGATGAAGACTAAGAAATCAGATCTGTTTCTTACCTTTTGCAATGTTAAGATGGAGGGAATGGGAGACGCTCTGGTGTGGAGCTTCACCTTTAGCAGGAAATCCTGCCATAATCCAGCTCTTCCTTTCTATAGGGAACTCTGTTGGGAAAGGTAGAAAGAATGGGATTTTTTTTGTCTGTATGCTAGTTTGGGGGGGGGGGGAACCCCTAGAAAAAAAAGGCAGAATGATAGACTTGTACCCATTGAAGGAGCAACCTCCGTTCACTCAGCTGCCAGGGCAGTTTTCAAGATTCCCTTCGCTGAGCATCTGACATTTTTGGAGAGCGAAGAAAAGCTGCCTGTTGAGAACTGGCAGACAATCCTGATTTAGGTCCTAAAATTCTTTATTTGGATAATCAGCTATTCACACTACGCCAACAAATATGGGAAGCATAGAATTGTCCATGTCTTATTCCACTCCAGAGTTGGTTACCTCCTTTACTGAAAGTGTAACCTATCTAGCTTTTTTTAAAAGAGCGTTTACTCTCTTTAAAAAATAAAGTCTCTTATGGTTGTGGTTGTGTGACTAACCATGTTTTTCCCAAAATAAGACCCTGTCTTGTATTGTTTTTGGCCACCAAGAAAAGGCAACAGGTCTTATTTTGGGGGGATGTCATCCACTGACTAACCTCATTTGCGCGCATCGCCCCTGGCCTCCTTTTCGCTGTCAGAGGCCTTCAGGAACAACTTCTTCTGCAGCTGGCAAGACTTTCCTGAAGGCCTCTGAAGCCGATAACAGAGCTCTGGATCGATCCAAAGCTTTGTTATCAGCCACAGAGGCCTTCAGAAAAGCTTTGCCAGCCTTGCTGGCAGCAGAAGAAATGGGCCGGCGAAGCAGGTGTCAGGGTGTACGAGGCCTGGCTACAACTGTCCAAAGGTAAGTAAGAGGGCAGCTCCACCCCCCATCTCCATCCTAGCTTAATTTTTACCCATCCACTCTGGAGTTGGTAGGATTTTAATTTGGTCTTGTTTTGGGGGTAGGGCTTTTATTAGGCGCATGTGTAAAAATCAAGCTTCCTTTCAGGGTAGGTTGTATTTTTGGGGAAACAGGTTATATGTTACATTGGCTTGATCCATTTAGGAGCCACACAGGTAGTTCTTGACTTATGACCAGAATTTAGACCAGAATTTCTGTTGCTAAGGAAGGCAGATGTGGAATGAGTCAACTCCCCCCTGATTTTATGACCTTTTGTCCATGGTTGTTGAGCGAATCACTGCTGTTGTTATGTGAACCATGCGGTTGTTAAGCGAGTCTGGCTCCCCCCCTTTAACTTTGCTTGTCGGAGGCCTGATGGGAAACTTGCCAATGGAAATCAGGGTGACCTTGGCACGCTGCACCTGTCCTAAATATATACTGGCTGTCAAGCATCTGAAATTTGATCCCATGACTGTGGGGGATACTTTGATGGTCGTAAGTGCGAGGAACGGATGCAAGTCACTTTTTTCAGGGCTGTTTTAACTTCAAGTGGCCACTACACTAAATGAATGTTTATAAGCCAAGGAATACCTGTATAGGTTAACTTTCAGGATGTTCCACCAAGAATCTTGAGATCGCTACCCAAGAATTGGTCCCAAACCTAGCCAGGTGCATGCTGATTCTTTCAAGCTGAGTTCTTTATTGTGGTGCCCCCCGCCCCCCCGCAACTTTTGGGGCACCAGGGACCAGTTCCCTGGGGAAAGGACTGTAGGGGGTGTGGTTTTGTGTGCTGCTTGTTTTGGGACTTTGCTTGTTTGTGCGGCATGTCGTGGCCCAGTGTGATTCCATGACCGGAGGTTGGGGACCTCTGCTTTATTGTTTCACACCTATAGACAAAATCTTGCCAGTCTCAGGACTGTACTATCTGCATCTACAATCATCATCTTCTTTTAATGACCCCATAATCCCTTACGGAGTGGAGTCTGGGCAGCTGAATGGAGCTAGCAGAGTGTTTTAATGGCCGGATGCCCTTCCCTGTCACCAATGAGGAGTTTTGTTCAGCAGATATAGTCTCAGTGTGCCCAAAGAGAGAAATACCTGCCTCTACCTAGGATCAAACTCACAGCCTCCTGATTGTGAGGTGAGAGCTCCACCTCTAGGCCACCGCACCACTCCACTGTCTGCATCCACAATATACTATGGGGAACTATTAGAGAGGAGCTGCCCTCACCCTCGTTCTCTCACACATCCTATACAGGCTGAGTTGCCTCTTACTTCTCCGGAACGCTCCCCCTCCCTCCTGGGAATCCACCTCCTCACTCCATTTCATCACAAAATGATGATGGCTACCATCCAAATACTTCTGGGAGGGTAATTGGTAGATGAAGATGGCTTATTGATCTTGTGTAGGGTTCCCCTTTTGGTACCTTGTACTGTCACTGGTGGCTGTCACGGTAGCAGTGGCCGCAGTGAGCTAATCAAGGCAACACACTACGGTTTAATGACGGGTGTGTGAACCAGCCTAATCACACTTTATTAAGCAAACAATAACCAGCAGAGTTGCATTTGTGCAAAATGAAAGCCAGGCCATAAGTTCCTGGATCTGCGGTCTCAGGACACTTCCGCCAGTTCAAAAGTAGCTTCAGATGTTTGCAATCTCATGGCGTTGGCTGTGCTCAGGATTCGTGCCAATTTATTTCTGGCAGTTTTAGGTATTTAAAAACCACAGTAAAATTAGTCTTTTCTTTGAAACGGCGCTACTATCAGGGAGTGGGTGGTTCATTTCCCACTTTGGCACACCTGATTATCTGACTCCCTTGAATTAGCAGCGTTTTTAAAGAGAAAAATTCCTTAATGCAGTTGGAGATAGAAAGTGGGGACAGTTGTGTGTGAGGACTCGTCATAAGTCACTTTTTTTTAGTGCGGTCGTAACTTTGAATGGTTGCTAGACAAGCGGTCATAAACTGAGGACTACCTGTAAAGCCGAGACATAGACTGAAGCTTTCTTAGGCAGTACAGGTAGCCCTTGACTTAATGACCAAAATTGAGCCCAGAATTTGAGTTGCTAAGGGAGAACTTGGTAAAGTTGAGTTTTGCCCTGTTTTTTCAACTTTTCACACCACGTTTGTTACGTGAATCACTGAAGTTCTTAAATTGAGTAACCTGGTTGTTACGTGAATCGGGTTTCCCCATTGACTTAGCTGATCAGAAGGTCGCAAAAGATAATGACATGACCCCCTGCCTGGGACACCGTCATAAATATGAGTTAGTTGTCAAGCATCCAAATCAGAGGTGGGATTCAGCTGGTTCTGACCAGTTCTGGAGAACCGGTAGCGGAAATTTTTGAGTAGTTCGGAGAACCGGCAAAACCTGCCTCTGACTGGCCCCGCCCCATCTATTCTCTGCCTCCCTGCCATGCCCACCAAGCCACGGCCACAGAATGCCACGCCCATAGCTGATTGGCTGGGTCTCCTTTGCTTGCCCTGCACAGGAGAACAGAGCTGGAAAGCAGGTTAGTGAGGTGGGGAGGGAATGGAGATTTTGCAATACCCTTTCCCTGCCACGCCCACCAAGCCACGCCCACAGAACCGGTAGTAAAAATTTTTGAATCCCACCACTGATCCAAATGTAAATCACGTGAACGTGGGAATGCTGCAACGGTTGTTAAAGTGTGACAAATGGTCCTAAGTCGCTTTTGTCAGTGGCGTCGTAACTTCAAACGGTCACTAAACGAACTGTTGTAAGCCAAGGACTTCCTGTGTAGCCAAGAGCTGTGATTTGTGATGCACAGGCTGGTAGGTGTGAGTGATGGCAAACTCTTTATGAGCTGATGGGAGCCCCAGCGCCCGCTCAATCCATGAAGAATTGTGAAGAAGTGAATTGCTTGAATGAACTGGTGGTGAACACTTTTGAAAATCAATTCCGGAAAGCTTTCGAAGGAGATGTATTAAAAATGTCTTCAGATTTATCACTGCCTGCAACAGTAGTTCTAAGAAATAAATTGAAGAGCTCTCAAGTTATTGAGACAAATCTTCCGGATGGGCCTTTTCCTCCTTGGGTGGAAGCTGTTGTGGATGGCGATGAAAATATTGTCACCGCGCCAACCGTCTGTGCCCACCAGTGGTGGGATTCGATTTTTTTGTTTAGTACTGGTTCTTTGGGCGTGGCTTGGTGGGCTTGGCAGGGGAAGGATACTGCAAAATCCCATTCCTGCCCTACTCCACTAACCTGCTTTCCAGCTCCTTTTTCCTGTGCAGGGCAACAAAAGAAGACCCAGCCAATCAGTTGGGACTCGGGAGGCGGAGAATCAATGGGGGCGGGGCCACTCAGAGGCGGTATTTGCCGGTTCTCTGAACTATTCAAAATTTCCGCTACCGGTTCTCCAGAACTGGTCAGAACCTGCTGAATATACCACTTCTGGTGCCCACCATAGCCTGTCTCCTCTTTTTCAGGTTCTTTCAACTTCCAGCTCAAGCATTACATTATTTAATAGCCCACAACTTGTGCAACAAACTTCCAGAATCTTGTTTTTGTTGCTTGCGTGAGGCCGCAAAGGAAGGCGGGTGTGCGGACTTTTCTGTTGTGCGCGGACGTCCGTATCATCAGTTGTACAATCCCCAATTGCAAGCGTAATGTACTTTAGGCGAAACATTGATTTTTTTTAAAAAAATAACTTCACGTCAGCCACTTCGAAAACAAGGAAAATAATAATGAGGCTCTAATCTGGATTGAGAAGATGTTTTATACCCCAAATCTCTTGCCGCTACTATTATCCCCCAAGAACATTCTCCTTATGAGAAATAATGTGAAGTCTTTTTTAAAAAAGAGAGAGGGACAAGGAGAGCGTTAAACCTCTTGCAAACGTGAGTTCCTGAGTTCGAGTTCTGCCTCAGGCATGAAAGCCAGCTGGGTGACTTTGGGCCAATCACCAGGAGACGTGAGTTCTAGTCCTGCCTTAGGTATGAAAGCCAGTGTGTGTCTTTGGGCCAATCACCAGGAGACGTGAGTTCTAGTCCTGCCTTAGGCATGAAAGCCAGTGTGTGTCTTTGGGCCAATCACCAGGAAACTCTGAATTCTAGTCCCACCTTAAACATGAAAGCCGGTTGGGTGACTGTGGGCCAATCACCAGGAGACTAAGAGTTCTAGTCCCGCCTTGAGCATGAAAGCCAGCTGGGTGACCTTGAACCAATTGTCAGGAGATTGTGAGTTCTTGTACCGCCTGATTGTGAGTTCTTGTACCGCCTTAGGCATGAAAGCCAGCTGGATGACTTTGGGCCAATCATCAGAAGACTTGAGTTCTAGTCCCGCCTTAGGCATGAAAGCTGGCTGGGTGACTTTGGGCCAGTCCCTACCTACCTCACAGGGTTGTTGTTGTGGGGAAAATAGAAGGAGGGAGGTGTGTTGGATAGGTTTGCCGTCTTCTGTTTATTTGTAAAAATAATACAACCTCAACTTACAACCATGTGAAGTTGCAATGGCAGTGAAAAAAAGTGACTTCTGATGACCAATCCATGCACTTTCAACCGTTTCAGCATCCCCATGGTCACATGATCAAAATTCAGGCACTTGGCAAGCGGCCCGTATTTATAATGGTTGCATCGTCCTGGGATGGATGGGTCTTACGATCACCATTTTTGGCCTTCCCAGCCAGCCTCCAACAATCAAAGTTAATGGAGAAACCGGATTTGCTTATTGCTGACTGGGGAATTCTGGGAATTCAAGTCCAGGAGGTCCTAAAGTTGCCAGGATTGGAAAGCCCTGCTCCTGTGATGGTGAACCTTTGGCATGCATGTCACAGGTAGCACGCAGAGCCATTTGTGTGGGTACACGAGCCCCAGCCAAACTTACCTGCACTGTGCATGTGCATGCCTCCCAGCTGATTTTCGGCCTGTTTGAGGCCATTTTTGCCCTCCCGGAGGCCCGAGGGAAGCCTCTGCAACCTCGGGAGGCCGAAAAATGGGCCCGTTTTGGCACTTCCGGTATTTCCAGAAGGCCCATTTTTTGGCCTCCCGAGGCTGCAGAGGCTTACCTCGAGCCTCCGGGAGGGCGAAAATGACCTCAAACGGATGAAAAATCAGCCGGGAGGTGCGCACATGCGCAGTGCAGGTAAGGGGGGGGGGCGGATGTTGCATGCGCAGAGGGGTGGAGCACATTGCATTGTGGGTGCAGGCAAGCGCACAAACTTTCAGCACACCACAACAAAAAGGTTCGCCATCACTGCCCTCCTCTATACAGTAATTATAATAGATTCTTGAATTATGTCTATCCCTCCGTTAAAAACTTGCTTCTCCAGAGCTCCGAGATGGAAAAAAAAAACCTCATAGACTGTTTGATTGAGGTGACTCTACAAACAACAGCATCTAATACATGTTAAGTAGCAAACAGCCATGTGCCTTGATCTATTTAAGGCCCATTTTTCCTCTTTCAAAGTCTCTTTCAAAGATTCATTTTCAGGTCTGGGTAAATCCTAAGTAGGATTATGCCATCCAAAACATGATTGCAAAGCCAAACCATAAATCCAGATTTGTACGTTAAAGTTATTTTCCCTCTTGTTCTCTGAATAAATTATGCAAATGAAGCCAAATTTATTCTGCCTGTATTAATAGCTTAGGATTGCATCGATATAGAGAAAACCCCCAAGCAGGATATATACATTGGGTAAAAACTGGTGGTTTTGTTTTTTTGGTCTCATTCTTGTATGCATGCATTAAGAATGGTAAAAGCACGCCTATGTGCATTTTTAAAATTTGTCAGGAGCGTTGAAATGTCCTGAGGTTTCTCCTTCTTACAACAACTCAGATGAAATGTTGGCTAGGAATTTTATTTATTTTTACCCGCACCATTTCACAAGGTTATATAATGTTGCTCGCTTGTTGATAGTAAAATTGTTTTTTGATCCACCTGTGTCATAAAATTTTTAGCAGGCATAGGCACATTTCTTTGCACCTGGGAAGACTAAAATAGGGCATCTCTAAAATGTGATTTCTCCCCCCACCCTCCATCGCTCAGAATAGGTTGTGGACATCTGTGATCCCACAAAGCTGGCTGTGCTTGTCAAAAATTGATTTATTTCTGAGTGTAGTAGCCAGTGGTGCACTGCTGAGGGTCCGCAGGGGTTCGGGAGAGCCCCTAGCTAAGTTAACAGAACCTCCAAATCCCACCCTACCCACCCCATCCCGCCCGTTCCAGAAGTCCCCACATCGCCCATTTTGGATGCAGGTAAGCGCATGGAGGCTCAGGGAGGGTGAAAAATGGGCCTCCCGGAAGTTCAGGAAGGCCAGAAATGGGCCTGTTTCCAGCTTCCATAGAGCCTCTGGAGCCCAGAGAGGCTGTTTTCGCCCTCCCAGAGGCTTGAGGAAAGCCTCCGGAGCCCAGGGAGGGCAAAAACGCACCCCCCCCCCGCCGTGGTACAGGAGGCCAACTAGGCCACGCCCACCATGGCCACGTCCACCCAGCAGAGAACCCCTTGCTAAAAAAATTTAAGCCCACCCCTGGTAGTAGTCCTCGACGTACCACCACCATGAAGCCTGCCATTCCTGTTGCTCAATGAGTCAGTTGTTAAGGGAGTTCTGCTCTGTTTTATGACCGGTTCTTTTTTGGTCATGGTTGTTAAGCCAACCTCTGCAGTTGTTAAGTGAGTCTGGCTCCCTCCGAGGACTTTTGCTTCTCAGAAGCCGGCTGGGGAGGGTGTCAAATGGTGATCATGGGACCCTGGAACTGTCATAAATACATGTGCGTTGCCAAGCGCCTGAATTTTGATCACATGTGACCATGGGGATGCTCTAATGCTCGTACGTGTAAGAATTGGCCATAGGTCAATTTTTCCAGTGCCATTGCAACTTCCAATGGTGGGCAAACAAGCAGTTGTAAGTTACACCATATTGGAAGCCACAGAAAACTATTATTATACCATATTGGAAGCCACAAAAAACGATAATTACTCCATATTGGAAGCCGCAGAAAACGATAATTACTCCATATTGGAAGCCTCAAAAAACTTAGAGAAAATGCTACAATTCTTGGGAACTTGTGAGTGGTTTATTTACACATTTCCAAAATCTCTTGCCTGCCTCCCCCCTCCCAATTCCTTATGATTTCTACACCTACGAATTGCTCCAATGTTGTTGGTTTGGTTTGGTTTGGTTTGCATAGTAGGGCCAAACAAATGGATGATGAAAAGAATACAGATAAAAGGGTCCTGCAAGCCATTTATTTTCCTTTTGTGTGGAGACAGGTGTGATGGGGTTTTTGTTACTCAAACAGCTCGGGGCAGAGCAATAATTAAGTGAATTTCTTTGTCTCCCTGTTTTCTGTGTTTCGGAGTCAACTGAAATTAACACAATCACTGGTTTTGAGGGATTGGGGAATACTAATAGTGGCCGTGGGGACGTTGATGTAGATCTGGGCCAGGCATTAGGATAAATCAGATTTGTCGTGAAGTTTAATTCAGTGGATATTAGCAAATCCAGCACTACTATGCTGCAGTCATGAAAGTAAGTAAGTGGAGGAAGACTTATGGCCACAATTGAGGTCCAGCGTTTCTGTGGTTAAGTGAGACATTCGTTAAGTGAGCTTTGTCCCATTTTACGTCGCTCCTTGCCACAGTTGCTAAGTGAATGACTGCAGGTGATAAATTAGTAACCTGGTTGTTGAGCGAGTCTCACTTTCCCATTGATTTTTGCTTGTCAGAAGGTCGGGACACAGCAACAGTCATAAGTATGAACCCGTTGCCAAGCCTCTGAATTTTGATCACATGATCATGGGGGAAGCTTCAAAGGTCGTAAGGGTGAAAACCGGACATAAGTCACTTTGTGACTTTGAACAGTCACTAAATGAACTGTTGTAAATCGAGGACTACCTGTACAGGTAAGTCCTTGATGTACGGCCACAATGGGAACTAGAATTTCGGCTGCTGAGCAAGATGGTTGTTAAATGATCCTGCTTGATTATGAACTTTTCACCACCATTGTTAAGCGAATCATTGCAGTTCAGTGAATCATTAAGCAAATCTGGCTTCCCACATTGATTTTGATTGTCTGAAGCCGGCTAGGAAGATTCCAAAAGATGCTTGTCAACTCATAAAATATTTCTCTGGCCTTTTAGAGTTGCCAACAGAAAGGGAGGGGGGAGCAGTGCAGCTGCTTGCAAACCAAAAGTGCATTCCATAAATGTTTTCAAAGCTGACTGAAGTTTCTGCCGCAGCAAAATTCTAGGTGGAGAGCATGATTGATGACTCTTGGCTATGGATGTGTCCCATTGGAGGATATGAATGATGATACACCCAGGGGGTGGGGGAAAACCAGGGTCAAGGGTGACAGTGAATTATGTGTCTCAGAGTCAGCTACACCCAGGCAGTGCTGGCATGTTAACTCTCAATAAATCCTTTTGAAGTTTTGGAGGGGGATAATAGTAGCGGCAAGAGATTTGGGGTATAAATGGGGGTAACTGCCGGAATCCTGACAATGCTCACATGACCCCGGAATACTGCAACCATTGAAAATATAGATAGTCCTCAGCTTATGACCACCGATTGCGTCCAAAATTTCTGCTCCTCAGCAAGACAGTTGTTAAGTGAGTTTTGCCCCATTTTACGACCTTTCGTACCACAGTTGTTAAGAGAATAACCACAGTTGTTCGGTGAGTTTTGCCCAATTTTACGAACATTCTTGCTACAGTTGTTAAGTGAATCACTGCAGTTGTTAAGTTAGTAACATGGTTGTAAAGTGAACCTGGCTTCCCCGTTGACTTTGCTTGTCCGAAGGTCACCAGAGGCGACCGCATGACCCCAGGAAACTGCAACTATCATAGATATGAGTCAAGTGTCTGAATTTGGATTACATGACCATGGGGAAGCCGCAACTGTCATAAGGGTGAAACATGGTCATAAGTGTTATGGTTCGCCAGCAGCCTGTGCAGATGGCTGTGGAATCGGACAGTGTGGAAGAACGGAGACCAGTCCGGGAGTTTGGGGAATACTCAGACGAGGGTCCTGCGTCCAATGCAGAGATGGGGCCAGGACTACCTGGGAGTGGTGTGCTGACTCTGGAGCCTCCGAAGTCTCGCAGCAGCGAGGCCGAGGAACAAGGGGAGCCTGTTCCCAGTGCGCGTGTGCGCAGAGCTGCTAGAAGGCAAGAGCAGCTGAGACAAAAGGGGAGACTTGGGAGTAAGGCTTGGGGGTAATTGCCCCTCCCCTAAGGTATAAAGGACAGGCAAAGGAAGAGAAACCTTTGCAGGAAGCAACATCATTCACTCTGGTCGGATTAATCCTTGAAGATCTGTTTGGACTTTGTACTTTGGTTGGGTTTATATAGCACTCTAGTTGTTGGCAGCAATTCAAAGGGAAAAAAAGGTGGGTGCTTATCTCGAGGGACTGTTTGGGACTCATTACTGGCTGGGAATGAAAATAATTCCCAGCATTGAAATAAAACAAGAGTTGTTTTAAGTAAGTATGTGCTTAATTACCGTCTCGGGAAGCCTTGGTCAGAACAATAAGTCACTTTTTTCAGTGTTGTTGTAATTTCGAACAGTCCTCAGAACGAACTGTTGTAAGTCAAGGATGACCATGCTGATTGCCAAGTGCTGAATTTTGAACACATGACCCCAGGGTTTATGCCACTGTCAGATATGCGAGGACCAATCACTTTTTTCAGGGCCGTTGTAAGTTTGAACAGTCACTAAATGAATGATCGTAAGTCAAGGACTACCTATGTTTCTTTTTTAAAAAAATTGTACTGGTGTCTTTCCTGTACAGATCTAAGAAAGAGTGGTAGGACATTTTTATTCGCTTGGGTGCAGAGAGAATTCTAATTTGTTTCAGTGGTTACGAATGCAAAACCTGGAGGTGGTGATTAAATAAATCCAAGACTATCAAAAATAGAAAAAGGTTTATCCTTTTCGGCTTCAAGGTGGGGGAATAAGATGGGAATTATTTTTAGCATCTTTAAAGAGGAGCGGTTTCCTTCTGTCACGTTCCTTAAGCTGTGTCAGCGTGTTTTTTATTATGATTATTTTGTTGCTAATTCCCTCCGATCACAAAAATCTTTGTGGGTGGATCGTGTGTCACAGATTATCTGTACTAATGCCGTTTTAATAGCTGGGGGTGAAAAGGTGGAAAATGAATGAACGTTTTTGCTTTAAATAGTAATTAAAACTCAACTTTGCCTTGTGTGTTGCGTTGGTGCAGCCTACAGGTGTGTAGTACAAAATCTGAGCCAGATATGATACCATGTGCATGTTAGAAGACATGCATTGATGAAAAAGAGAGGGGGGGAGAGAGAGAGAGAGAGAGAGAGAGAGAGAGAGAGAGAGAGAGAGAGATGGATAGATGGGTAAAGAGCAGGTCTACATATGAAGGTTCGATTTAACTGATTTATTGCTAATCATATCTATGTACATGAATCTTCTAAGCACTTGGATAGAATTGGATAAGGGTCAATGGCAGTTGAGAGGAGGGGGGTTAGACTTTGTGAATATGTCATGATTTTAGGCTGATTCCCTCCTTTTAACCCCCTCCTTGGCTCTGCCAGTTCTTCTCCTACAGGTAGGTAGGTAGGTAGATAGATAGATAGATAGATAGATAGATAGATAGATAGATAGATAGATAGATAGATAGATAGATAGATAGATAGATAGATAGATCAGAGGTGGCATTCAGCAGGTTCTGACCAGTCCTGGAGAACCGGTAGTAGAAATTTTGAGTAGTTCAGAGAACCGGCAAATCCCACCTCTGACTGGCCCCACCCCCATCTATTCTCTGCCTCCCATTGAGTCCCAGCTGATCATTGGCTGGGTCTTCTTTGGTTGCCCTGCACAGGAGAACGGAGCTGGAAAGCAGGTTAGTGGGGTGGGGAGGGAAGGGGGATTTTACAGTATCCTTCCCATGCCACGCCCACCAAGCCACGCCCACCAAGCCAGGCCCACAGAACTGGTAGTAAAATTTTTTGAAGAAGGATGGATGGATGGGTGGATTAGGTACATAGGCACATAGATAGAACAAAATTTATAGGAAGCACCCCCTATTTCCATGTGTCTGATAGCAAAGTATTTGAATGGGAAATAATTCACCAGAGGCAACCCAGGACTGCCTTTGGGTAGCTAAGCACAGGAGGAGTTTTGGCAGACGGAAGGTGGGTGATTGGTATGAAAATATTGCTACTGGGGTGGGGGGCTTCATTTCTTCCTTTCCCCCAATCAAAGAACTTGGCATCTCCCAGTTGCACTCCCTCCCTCCCTCCCTCCCTCCCTCCCTCCCTCCTTCCTTCCTTCCTTCCTTCCTTCCTTCCTTCCTTCCTTCCTGTGTTTCTTCACCTTCCTTCCTTCCCTCCCTCCCTCCCTCCCTCCCTCCCTCCTTCCTTCCTTCCTCCCTCCCTCCCTCCCTCCCTCCCTCCCCTCCCTCCTTCCTTCCTTCCTTCCTTCCTTCCTCCCTCCCTTCCTTCCTCCCTTCCTGTGTTTCTTCACCTTCCTTCCTTCCTTCCCTCCCTCCCTCCCTCCCTCCCTCCCTCCCTTCCTTCCTTCCTTCCTGTGTTTCTTCACCTTCCCTCCCTCCCTCCCTCCCTCCCTCCCTCCCTTCCTTCCTTCCTTCCTTCCTTCCTTCCTTCCTCCCTCCCTCCCTTCCTTCCTCCCTTCCTGTGTTTCTTCACCTTCCTTCCCTCCCTCCCTCCCTCCTTCCTTCCTTCCTTCCTTCCTTCCTCCCTCCCTCCCTCCCTCCCTCCTTCCTTCCTTCCTTCCTTCCTTCCTTCCTTCCTCCCTCCCTCCCTCCCTTCCTTCCTCCCTTCCTGTGTTTCTTCACCTTCCCTCCCTCCCTCCCTCCCTCCCTCCCTCCCTCCCTCCCTCCTCCTTCCTTCCTTCCTTCCTTCCTTCCTTCCTTCCTTCCTTCCTCCCTTCCTGTGTTTCTTCACCTTCCTTCCTTCCCTCCCTCCCTCCCTCCCTCCCTCCCTCCCTCCCTCCCTTCCTTCCTTCCTTCCTGTGTTTCTTCACCTTCCCTCCCTCCCTCCCTCCCCCCTCCCTCCCTCCCTCCCTCCTTCCTTCCTTCCTTCCTTCCTCCCTCCCTCCCTCCCTCCCTCCCTCCTTCCTTCCTTCCTTCCTTCCTTCCTTCCTCCCTCCCTCCCTTCCTTCCTCCCTTCCTTCCTGTGTTTCTTCACCTTCCCTCCCTCCCTCCCTCCCTCCTTCCTTCCTTCCTTCCTTCCTTCCTTCCTTCCTTCCTTCCTTCCTTCCTTCCTCCCTCCCTCCCTCCTTCCTTCCTTCCTTCCTTCCTTCCTTCCTTCCTTCCTGTGTTTCTCCGCCTTCACATCTTGAAGAGGTCTGCACTTCAACTCCCAGAATTCCCCACCAGCAAGGAATTCTGGGAATTGAAGTCCCGACCTCTTCAAGATGCCACATTTGAGAAGCCCTGTCCCCTCCCCTCTCTTGCTCTCCAGCACCCCTTCCTTCGGCTAATGGGTGGGTTTCCCCTTCCAGCTGCCTGCACAGCTGGAAAGAGGCTCCTGGAATATCAATCAGGCCCCAACGGAGAGGTCAGAGCCGTGCAAGGGGGAGAGCGGTTGGGCTTTCAAGGCTGAGCAACCCAGCCGCATTTCATGCTCCGGGGCTCCTTTTTCCCCTCTCCCCTTCCCAGATAGCAGAAGTCCTCGTGAGCTGAATGTCTGATTTGCTTTTGACGCTGGTGGCAGGAGACGCAGGGGGAAGGATGGCACACAGGGGCGGGAGAGATGTCAGGGTGCACAGGCAGAAGTAGCAGCCAATTTGGGGGGGGGGGGACTGGGCCTTTAAAAAAAAAAAAAAAAACCAGGTAGCACCTGAATTATGGAAGGAGACAAACAGAGCAGCTGGGAGCTGGGTAGAGTTAATTCAGGCACGTCTCTTTTGGTTTTTCCAAACTGCGGAAAGCAGGCAGCTCCTTCTCGTGCGGTGGTGACAGCAGCAAAAAAATAAAATAAAAATAAAAATGGCCCTGTTCAATTTCCTCCTCTTCCCCCCCAACCCCCGCTTTCTCTGCTGCTATTCAAGGGCTGGATTGATTTCGGAGTTCCATCTTCTTTTGAAAATGGCCATTTTTCCTTGGCCTGACCCTGGTTCCTGCCCTTTTCTCAGCGCAAGGCTTTTTCCTGGCTCCAAAATGAAGTGAAACAATTGAAATATTATTGCTTTTTTTTTTTTTTTTTCATTTGCTCCTTAGGAGGTGATTTAGTAGGTAAGTTTTAAGGTTCGGCGGAGTTGAAATGGTCACCTTCCTCTCCCGATGGTAGGGTAGTCCTCGAATTATGACCACAGTGGAGCCCAACATTTCTGTGGCCAAAGCAAGACCATGAAATGAGCGCGTCTCATTTTATGACTTCTATTATGTTGTTTGCAAAACTTTTTAATAACGATTTGTGGAAGATAAATGGAACATCCCTACAATGATTCATTTGTTTAAAAAGCCAAGAAATATTGCCTGATTAAGCATGGATACCACTTGCAGTCATAAAAACATTTAACTGACCTGAAGTTGAAATCTTTTTTCTTTGGGGATGCTTAAAAAAAAGTAAAAAATAAGCAGAAGGGGGTAATCTGAAAAGAGGCAAAGCTGCCAGTTTTCTTATTCATTCAGTTAAACGTGTTTCCGATTCATCTTTTACGCTTTTCTCCCAAACTTTTTTTTTTTTTGACCTATTTTCATTTTTAGGATTGCATCAACGTCTCTCCTTGCTTGCAAGCTTGTTATTATTATTTTTTAATCCCTTTTAAAAGCTTCCTAATGAGCTCTGGCTGCCTTCAAACTCCGATTGTTCTTTTTTAAAAAAAAAAAAAACACACAACCAACCAGGAGATTAAATTGTTTACCACCTGGATATGTGGAGCTCTTTGGAGACAGACTTGTGTTGAGATATATTGAGATGCTTTGGCAGATGAGTTTGACTTCTACTTGTTGTTCGAGGGGGGCGAGAGGTCCATTCATAAAACCATTTTGACATGCAAGGGGGCAGGCTGCCAGAATCAAAACCTACTCTGTGTTGGGTTTTGTGTGTGTGTGTGTGTGTGTGTGTGTGTGTGTGTGTGTGTGTGTGTGTGTTGGTCTGCCCTCCACTCAAGAGCAGAGTGTGCTCTCTCCAATGTGCTCATTGCGCTAATGAACTATGATCGCAGCATGTCAGTTGGTACATTCAGGAAAGCGGGGCTCCTGCCAAGCATGGCAACGGCCGGCGTAATTGATCCAAGCTGATTTCCATATGTAGCTTTTGTGGATAATTATTTCCCCCGGCTAAGACTTTGTAAGTCACCAATTGGATGAGGATTGTGTCTTCCCCATCCTGTAATCTTTGGTTAAGCAGAGATTTACATTTCTTTAAAAGTCTGGAAGGAGATGACCGTGTGTGTTTGTGTGTGTTTGTGTGTTTCTTTTTTAAAAATTTTCTGGCGTTAACGTTAGTATCGTTTGTTCTTGCTTCACTCTTAAATCCTCAGGGTTTTGTAAAAGAAGCATTCCTTTTCTTCCGTGTGCAGGTAGTGCTTGACTTTACGACCGTTCACTTAGTGACTCTTCAAAGTTCCAATGGCACAGGTAGTCCTCGACATACAATGGTTCATTCAGGGTGTCAAGACTCCGACATGCACCCCCCATTCAAATTATAAGTCTCTAGCCGCATCTCTCAGAGTCAAAAAGATTGATTTATTAGGAGTTGACATGTTGGCGTTTCCTGGTTGTAGCCGACGCTAAGACACATCATTCATTTCCCCCTTGACCCTGGTCTTCTCCCCACCCCCTGGATGTATATTCTCCAATAGGACACGTTCATAGCCAAGAGTCATCAATCATGCTCTCCAGTAATAATCTTGCCCGCCAACAGCTTTGGCTGCCTAGCAATTATCTGAAGCATTTCTGGAATGCACTCCTTTCCCCCACTCCCTTTCTGTTGGCAACTAAAAAGACCAAAGAAGTATTTTTTAGTTGGCATAGGGACCGTTCAAAGTTACCACGGCACTGAAAAAAAAAGTGACTTATGACCGTTTTTCACAGTGGCGACTTTTGTAGCATCCCCATGATCACGTGATCAAAATTCAGGCGCTGGGCCTCTGGTTCGTACTTAGGACCATCGCTGTGTCTCCGGAGGGTCACGTGATCCCCTTTTGCGACCTTCTGACAAGCAAAATCAGCGGAGAAGCCAGATTCACTCAATAACGGTGTTACTAATTTATCCAGGACGGGGATTCCCTTAATAAAACTGTGGCAAGAAAAATCATAAGATAGAATTCACTTTAACAACTGTCTCACTTCATAACAGAAATGTTGGGCTCAACTGTGATCATAAATTGAGGACTAACTGTAGACATTTCAGCTCTGGTTCCAAAGATTGCTTTCCACGTTTGGATGCAGAAGGCATCCAGACACCTTTTTCTTGGATTTGTTGTTGTTAGTTGCGAAGTTGTGTTCGATCCATCATGACCCCATGGACAACGTTCCTCCAGGCCTTCCTGTCCTCTACCATCCTCCGGAGTCCATTTAAGCTCACGCCGACTGCTTCAGTGACTCCATCCAGCCACCTCATTCTCTGCCCTCCCCTTCTTCTTTGGCCCTCAACCGTTCCCAGCATTAGGCTCTTCTCCAGTGAGTCCTTCCTTCTCATAAGGTGGCCAAAGTCTTTTGAGTTTCATCTTTAGAATCTGGCCTTCTGAAGAGCAGTCAGTGTCATGCCCCTGTCAGAGTCTGAATCCAAAGAGGAAGACGAACAGCTGACAGGGAGTGGGAGAGCGGCTCCATTGGCTGTGGAGGAAACTGGGGAAGGGCAAAGCCCGGCTGGGCAGAGCAGGGGGAGAGGTAGAACAAGGGAGAGGGAGTTCAGAGGAAGACCCAGGCCCACCCCCTCTTCATCCTAGGGCACATCAGGAGGAACGGAGAAGGGAGCAATGTGGATTGCATGGCTTATGGGAGAGGAAAGGGACCTGATTCCTTTCATTAGCCACACCTGGGAAGGGAGTTTAGAAGAGATACATGCTGAGTGTGAGACATCTGCTGGGAACAAACGTGAGTTTATCTTGTGTTGACTTTGGTTATCTGCGTTCCTGGCATCCTCCCAACCATGTTGAATTACTGCCATTCCTTCATGTCTGGAATTCCTTCTCCTGCCCTGTTGGACTAACTACCTCACCTTGCCTTGATTGGACTTGTAGTTACAGTTTTAGTTGACCACGTTTTGGACTTGATTCACTGCAGCCAAAGGCTGTTCCTGGGAGAGTTTTTCTCCAGACCAGAAGATAACCAGGACATTGGGAGCAAAGTTGGAGCTAATAAAGGGACTCCTACTGATTATCTGACTGTGTTGCCTTTGTGCCACGCCCTGGGTCATCACAGTCAGGGTTGATCTCCTCTAGAATTGACCGGTTGGATTGCCTTAGGTGTCCAAGGGACTCGCAGTAGTCTTCTCCAGCACCAGAGTTCAAAGGCCTCGGTTCTTTTCTTGGATGGTGGAGACGTTTCTGCGCAAAGCAATTTTTAATCTCATCGGATGCAGAAGCATGGCTGAATTTCTCCCCAGCTCTTCCACTGATGAATCCACTGGAGCAGTAGACCACGCAGAGATGCCGCAGTGATTTCCCTTGAAGTGGTTGCTTTGCGCCGGCGGAATCCGTTTAATTACATTTCTCCCAGCACACCAGCGGTTCTGCTGCAGCGCCACAGCGCACACAGTTGGGGAATTAATGTTTTAAAACCAGAGCGCTAAGTGGGAGATGGTACACCCCTGGCTTCTCCCATCAATTCTGTCTCTAGCTATTCTCTCTCTCTCTCTCCCTCCCTTCCTCTCTCTCTCTCTCTCCCTCTCTCTCCTTCTCCCTCCCTCCCTCCCTCCCTCCCTCCCTCTCTCTCTCTCTCTCTGCTCGTTCCTGCCATCTCTTACACACTGTTGAGTCCCGCTAGCAAAGAATGCGAGGGACAGAACCAGAACAAATGGAGACTGAGAAAGGAATGGATGGGTTTTCACGTGTGATAAAGCTGAAACATTTTTGAAGTAGGATTCATATTTTAATACAGAAGATTCTGAAAACGGAGATTAAAAAGGAAACCAGCATTTTTTTTTCCTTTTGGGTCTAATGGAGAAAGAACTGGAGCAAAAAATTTGGAAGTTCGTTACTATGTATCAGTGATGGCTAACCTTTTCGTCGTCACATGCCAAATGTGTGTGCGCACGTACATGTGCCTGCACCCATAATGCAATTCACACGTGACCCCCCCTGCGCATGTATGCGGGACCCACCATGTACCTCTGCGCATGTGCGACCGACCCATCTCTGCGCTGCACACCTCTGCTCATGCGTGCGCAACTGCCCACGTGCCACCGCCCTGCTGCGCATGCATGCATGTCTCTCGTGCATGCGTCTCCCCTCACGAATGTGCGTCAGATACCTGACAATCAGCTGGCTGGCAGGCGCATGGACAGATCTGTTCTGGGCAACGGCTCATTTGCCAGCAGAAATGGCTCTACCTGCCACTTCTGGCATGCATGCCATACGTTTGCCATCACGGCTATATATGTTGACTGCAGCAAGACTATTGCATGTGCAAAAATGGAAGGACACTTCAAACGGTCACTAAATGAATGGTTGGAAGGGGAGGACTTCCTGCAGTGGAATGTAGTCCCAAATCACAGGAGGGAGGGGGGAAGGAGCGCTTTCACAGAGAGCAGAGAGATAAATCAGCTTGGAAATGGTATCGGGCAGGAAGAGGGTGCAGGCACACACATGCGCGTGCACACAGAGTAATTCACCAGGTATATCTAATAGTTATGCAGATAGTTGCTCAACTCTGGCAAGATTAATGTCAGGCCCAAGGAAGCAAGAACAACGCAGGGAGTTTGTTCAGGGTAGTTTCTTTATTGTTATTTGCTGTCGCAGACAGAACCCGGCTCGTGAATCATATTATATCCCCTTCAAACATTGCAGGCCATGGAACCTGTTAAGGAAACCAATTAGTCCCAGAAACCCCGTTCATGAGGCCAAACTCTAGAGACAGAATATTGGGTAGGTTGGAGTGAAGTTGTTAGGTTCCTTCCCCCCCCCTGCCCCCCCACGTGTTTTTTGTGGAGTCTGTAGGAATCTGAGAGTTCTGCAGAATGTAGTTTGAAAAAAAACTCACCTGAATCATACAGTATAAGCAGCTGAGATCAAAGAAGGGTCCTTCCTTCTTCCTTCCTTCCCTTCCCTCCCCTCTCTCTTCTCCTTCCTCCCTCCCTCCCTCTCCCTCTTCTCCTTCCTTCCTTCCACTCTTTTCCTCCCTCCCTTCCTTCCATCTCTTCTTTCTTTTCCTTCCTCTCTTCTCCTTCCTTCCTTCCTTCCTTCCTTCCTTCCTTCCTTCCTTCCTTCCTTTCTTTTCCTCCCTCCTCTCCTCCTTCCTTCCTCTTTTCTCCTTCCGTTCCTTCTTTTCCTTCCTTCCTTTTTCTTCCTCCCTCCCTCCCTCCCTTTTCTCCTTCCTTCCTTTCCTTTTCCTTCCTTCCTTCCTTCCTTCCTTCCTTCCTTCCTTCCTTCCTTCCTTCCATTCCTTCCTCCCTCCTTCCTTCCTTCCTTCCTTTCTTTTCCTTCCTTTCTCCTCCTATTCCTCCATCCCTTCCTTTTTCTTTCTCCTTCCTTTCCTTCCTTCCATCCTTCCTTCCTTTTCCTTCCTTCCTTCCTCCCTCCTTCCCTCCCTTTTTCTTCCTTCCTTCCTTCCTTCCTTCCTTCCTTCCTTCCTTCCTTCCTTCCTTCCTTCCTTCCTTCCTCTCTTCTTCCTTCCTTCCATTCTTTTCCTCCCTCCCTCCCTCCTTTTCTCCTTCCTTCCTTTCCTTTTCCTTCCTTTCTCCCTCCTATTCCTCCATCCCTTTTTTTCTTTCCTTCTTTCTTTCCCTTCTTCCATCTCTTTTCCTTCTCTTCTCCTTCCTTCCTTCCTTCCTTCCTTCCTTCCTTCCTTCCTTCCTTCCTTCCTTCCTTCCTTCCTTCCTTCCTTCCTTCCTTCCTTCCTTCCTTCCTTCCTTCCTTCTCTTCTTCCTTCCTTCCATTCTTTTCCTCCCTCCCTCCCTTTCCCACAAAGATTCAAGATTCACATATTTATCATGCCATAAAACCACCCTTCTTTAATTAGGGGCCAGAATACTAGGTGTCATCTCTTTGAGGGGAGGTTAGGAGACGCTGATGTGACTTTCATGGATGCAGCTCGTTTTTACCTACTGCATCAGCTGCGTTGAAGTCTCAGGGTGCTGAAAGGGTGAGGAAAAATTATTGTGTGGCATCCATATTCATAGGGGAGTCTTGTGGATGCTTGTATTTCTAGTCTGTAAATAATTCTTAAATGGTTGCACTGCAAAGTATAAGCTGAACAGATCAACTTCCTTCTACCTCGGATATCAAATTCATTTTGCGTTCCTTATATTTGATGACCCGTTATCAAATACCAATAAAATAGCTTTTACAGAGATACCTAATAAAGCAAAGAAACAACTCCAGTAGTAGTAGTAGTAGTAGTAATAATAATAATAATAATAATAATAATAATAATAATAATAATAATAATAATAATAATTACAATAACCAGTAAAACCTGCATTTCAAAATTAGTTAAAACAGTTGGCAGCAAAGGAAGAATGAAGAATAGAATAATTGAGGATCAAAGGCAGGTAAATATTGGCTATGTGAAGACATGCACACACACCCTCAAAAGAACATATAAAATTTAAATGCATGAACATTATTTAAACCGAAGGGCACAAAGTAACGTTCCACCAAAAATCATATAATTAAAAATCCTCAACGGCCCCCCCCACCAACCCCCACCAACACCAACCACCAAAAAAACCCCCCCATCCCCCCCCCCCCCCCCCCCCCCCCACCGGCGCTGTTTATTTAAAACCGGGAAACAGGGCAACACAAAGTAACCATTGCTCCATCATAGGTCATGCATTTATTAATCTGCATGACTGAGCTGCAGAATGGGGCAAAAGTTAGCAAAAACAAAACAAAACCCTCTAACACTGGAGAATTTTAAGAAGAGACTGGACAACAATTTGTCTGTAATGATGTAGGGTTTACCTGTCTGAACGGGGGGGGGGGGCGGGGGTTGGACTAGAAGACCTCCAAGGTCCCTTCCAACTCTGTTATTTTGTTAGTGTCATAAGAGATTCCCTCCATGTATTTCTCTGCAAAATGGACTCCCTGAGTGGACCAAAACCCACCATTCTTCTGCAAACCTATTAACACCCCCCCCCCCAGAAAATTGTGATTTATTATAGGAATTTATTATTTATTACTTGAACCCATGCTCTTTGTAGCAGGGGGAGGGGAGTGTGTGGTAAAGGGTCTCTCTCTCCCCCCACCCTTTCCTCCCCATTCCATAGGCCCCATTGGAAGCCTATGCATGGCATGGTGCCAGGGCTATGCAAATGGCTGGTCGGCATGGCAACCAGTATCAGCTGCTGATGAATAGAGGCAGGAAGGTGGCATAGGGGTCCTTGCAAAACCTCGGTGCTCTTTTCTTCTTCATCAGGGTTAGATTGGCGTTCACACTCCCTTCCTGTTAAGGGGCTCCTTTTGCAGCTGGCGGGTTCAGAAGCCTCCCAATCAGTTGGAAGATACTTTAATAAGGGAGGCATAATAAGGAAAGGAAAACGAGAAGAGGAGTTCTGGAGCTTGCCTTTTACCTGCTAAGGGTCTTGGGGCTCAGCTCCTGGCCTCCTCAGATTGGACGAGAAAAAATTGAGGATTAAAGCCCCAGGAAGGTTGAGTCTGGTCGGGGCCAATGGTTTGGGAGCTGAACTGTATAAATCAGAGGTCTCCAAACTTGGCAACTTTAAGAGTTGTGGACTTCAACTCCCAGAATTCCTCAGCCAGCTATGTTTGGGGACCCCTGGTATAGATGATTCATAAAATTCAATATATTTATTAGATTTTTTTTCTCTCTCTGCATTACGTCAAGGTAACTCAAGGCAACAAACATACGGTACATAAGGCTTCTTCATCCTCTTTTCCCACCGTATACTACGACAATTCAGTGAGATGGACTGGGCTGAGAGAGAAAGAGAGAGAGAGAGAGAGAGAGAGGAGAGAGAGAGAGAGAGAGAGAGAGGTCCCAAGCCAGTTTTTCATGTCTAAGGCAGGATTTGAACTCACCATCACCTGGTGATTGGCCCAAAGTCAGCCAGCCACTTTCATTCTTAAGGCGGGAGTAGAACTCATGGTGATTGGCCCAAAGTCACCATATGACTTTGACGCTTAAGGCAGGACTAGAACTCCCAGTCTCCTGGTAATTGGCCCGAAATCACTCAGCCAGGTTTTATGCCTTGGGTGGGACAAGAACTTTAGTCTCCTGGTGATTAACCCAAAGTCACCCAACCAGGTTTTTATGCCTTAGGCGGAACTGGAACTCACACTCTTCTGGTTTCTGGTCCAGCAACTTAACCATTACAGCAGCTTGGGTGTGATGCACATTGGACTTATTCAACTGAGTGCCCTCCAGAAGTGCAGCATCAATTCTAATTGTTGGCATCATTAAACTGCTCATTGTCATCAAACTTTTTATCTTCTACTCCTCTCATTGCACATATTAAGCAAAAAACCCTCAATTTTAGTCTTTTAGGCATCTTATAACATCCGGAAGCACACAACGAGCATCTCAAACCATGGCTGCCCAGGGTTTGAGTTTCATCTACAGACTGGTGAATGTGGCCAAGCCCAGTTCTGCTACCTGTTCTCCAGAACTGGTCAGAACCTGCTGAATACCACCTCTGCACTGAACATGAAAGAAAATGTAATAACCACCAAATCTCTGAAGAGATATACTTTTTAAACTAGTATAGAATCTAAAGTAATTTTTAGACTGGGAACTTGAAGAGCACCGAAGGAATTGATTATGGATATATTTGTGTTCCTCTGTGCTAACCCTAACCCTAACCCTGTGTTGACCCAGAGGCAAGAAGATTTTAAACCTGAGAAGCAGGCCTCTAATTTTTGTTTTTTATTTTATTAAAGGAAACATCTTTGGGAGATCAAATTTGACTGAACATTAAGATAATAATGGAATAAAAGTAACCAGCCACCGTAGACTGCTTCTAATAGCAGTAAGATTTGCATCCATTAGCAAATCATAATGTTTATCCCTGGGCTGTGAAAAGCTTCACTTAGTGATTTCGGCACATCAGATTGCTGTAAAAAGCAGAAATAGCAGATCAGATGCCTGTATTTTTCCCCCTGTTCAGTTGATGGAGCTACCCAGAGGTAAACATAGTCATGTTCTCCAGCTGTTCGGGATCGACATCTGTCATAATTACAGTGACTCAACGTCCTTTATTACAAAAGACCCGGTCCTTCCTTTCAGAAAGCTGTCCATCAGGCCAATTTCATTTAATTATTTATTTTCTTGGTTTGGTTCTTGAATTATCCTTTGTAACAAGCAAAGTTATAAACATAACAATTGATTTTTTTAAAAATTCTTATGAACCTCTTTCAGATTTGCTTCTTTCTTCAGGTTTGCACTTTATTATTTTTCCCCCCCCCCAAGAAAATGTGGTTACTGTGGATATTCAGCGAGGATGCTGATACAGGATTATGGAATTAAAGAGCTCCCAAAACAAGCCATGTTGATGTTTCCTTGGTATTAGATTAACATAGTATGCTGACCTGGTCTTTGTAGTTTGAAACATAGTTCGGGAGCAAACTTTAACTATCAGCCAAAGAATAAGAATGGCGGATGTAATTGAGTTCATGCAAAACAATATATTGATTCTGTAAATAGTATCTTTTTCTTCTGTCATGCTGCTGCATCTCCTTAGCAATACCCTTTCCTCCGCCTATTTTCCCAGCCACCCCATCAGGTGTGTAGGGCTAACAGCGGATGACTGGCCCAAAGTCATCCAGACAGCTTTCATAGCCAAAGGCGGGACTAGAACTCCCAGCCTCCTGGTGATTGACCTAAAAGTCATTCAACCAGCTTTCATGCGCAAGGTGGGACTAGAACCCCAGTCTCCTGGTGATTGGTTCAAAGTCATCCAGATACCTTTCATAGCCAAAGGCGGGACTAGAACTCCCAGCCTCCTGGTGATTGACCTAAAAGTCATTCAACCAGCTTTCATGCGCAAGGTGGGACTAGAACCCCCAGTCTCCTGGTGATTGGTTCAAAGTCATCCAGATAGCTTTCATAGCCAAAGGCGGGACTAGAACTCCCAGTCTCCTGGTGATTGACCTAAAGTCATCCAACCAGCTTTCATGCTCAAGGTGGGATTAGAACTCCCAGTCTCCTGGTGATTGGTTCAAAGTCGTCCAGTCAACCTTCATGCCCAAAAGCAGAACTAGAACTCACTAGTCTCCTAGTTTCTAGGCAGCACCTTCCCCGTTACACCAAACTGGCTTTGCTTTTCTGCATGGATACAAAAGTTGTAGCGACTGTACCGTATATAAACATTTTCTCCTGGGACATCCCAAGTTTTTACAGGATCAAATGATGGACAGATGAACAATATAGCAGATCAGGCCTTGCGTTCAGAATGGTTGGCAGCAGTAACTGTCTTGCAGCCTAATGCACTATTACAAGAAATCTCGCAATCTATTTGAAAGGTGCGATTTGGAGAGGCTGTTTCCTGCAGTAGAGGAAGCAGGTAAAGCTGAGATAATGGCAGATATGCCACCTTTGGCAAACAGTGTCTATTTTTGGTTGGCACTTGCTGATTTCATTATAAATGTGTGCAGAGGTAAAATTGCCCATCGCTTGGCGATGCAATTGACATTTCTTTTTAAAGCTGGTTATTTTGTAATGGGGGAAAAATGGAAATCAAAACAGCACAGTTCAAAATCAGCGTTAAATGCAGATGGAAGGCCCAGGCGGAGGTGAGGAACTCACAGTTCAAGGGATCTAGAGTTTAACCAACTAGTAGAAAAATAAAGTCAGGCAAATCAATAGAGAAAGATTATAGTAATGTGAAAAGCAGAATCTAGGCCAGGGGAGGAGTGTCCAACTTTGGTAACTTGTGAACTTCAACTCCCAGAATTCCCCAGAGCCAGCCATGTTTGTACCTCAGACTATCAAAACATTGTTTTTATCTGCCTTAGTGGATTGATCAGCAGTGGTGGGATCCAATTTTTGTTTTCTACCGGTTCTGTGGGCGTGGCTTGGTGGGCGTGGCAGGGGAAGGGTACTGTAAAATCTCCAGTCAGAGGCGGTATTTGCTGGTTCTCTGAACAACTCAAAATTTCCGCTACCGGTTCTCCAGAACTGGTTAGAATCTGCTGAATACCACCTCTGGATTGATGGAGACCCAGCTTTTTAGCCTGAGGTACATTAACAACACATTTACTGAAGTCCTCAATACAGATAGTCCTCAACATACGATCACAATTGAGCTCAACATTTCTGTTGCTAAGCAAGTAGGTGAATTGTGCTCCATTTCATGACATCATCATCATCATCATCATCGTCGTCATTATTATTATTATTATTATTATTATTATTATTATTATTATTATTATTTTGCTACAACTTTTTTGCTACAATTGATAAATGAATTGTGTGGTCCTTAAGCAAATCTGGCTTTCTCCCATTGACTTTGCTTGTGAGAAGCTGATTGGCAGATGGTGATCACATGACCCTGAGACAATGCAGCCGTCATAAATACATGCCAGTTGCCAAGTGGCCCGAATTTGGATCATATGACCATGGGGATGCTGCAACGGTCATAAGTTTCAAATGAAAAGTGGTCATAAGTCACTTTTCCCCCCAGTGCTGTTGTAACTTCCGTCACTAAATGAATGGCTGTAAGTCTAGGACTACCAGTAATCTGTTTTGACGAGGGCATAATTCACAGGCCTGCCTCCTGAGTAAGTTCCGAGGACAACATCAGATGTGTATCTATGGAGATTCTCAGTCATCCAGGTCAGGGTTGTCCCAAAGATGGTTTATTTTTTTCAAAATGGCAACTGGACTTTCTTGGGTTTTCCTTGAAGATGTTTCGCTTCTTATCCAAGAAGCTTCTTCAGTTCTGAGTTGAAGAACTGAACTGAACAGAACTGAGGAAGCTTCTTGGATGAGAAGCGAAACATCTTCAAGGAAAAAACAAAGTCCAGTTGCCTTTGAAAAAGTACCTTTGGGTTCATCAGACATGTATATTTTTATGGGTGTGTGTGTGTGGCCCTCAAACTCACACGTGATTGTTGCTTTTCCCCTGCCAAGGGATAGTTATCTTGCTTGATGTATTTTTTCCAGCAAAAAGAAAACTGATGAATGATGGTTGAAGTGTTCAATGATGACCCCACAATACTGTACTGTACACACTCTTTCCTATGTCGCTTGTTTGATCTGAATCTCTTTATTTCCTAAAAGGACTTAGCTGAAGCTCTGATCTCACTATAGTCCACATTAGATTACTTCCACAGCAAAGAATTCGCAAACTTTCTCTTGCTAGTAAGCCAAAAACCAAGAAAATCATATTATGTTGATCAAGGTTCAGTAAGCACAGCCATGGTGGATTGTGAGCCATGTTTTATAATTGAACACAATGTGTGAACCCAACCATTTGTGACTGATTGATTGATTTATTTTTATGTGTTAACAGCAAACACAGATAGATTTTCTCTCGGAGTCTCTTTTCCCAACCTGCTGCTTTGGGTCTCATAATTATGTATTCATTGCTACTCTAACTGAGTTTTTCCACCTTACTGCTAATTGTCCTTCTCTTCTCTTCTCTTCTCTTCTCTTCTCTTCTCTTCTCTTCTCTTCTCTTCTCTTCTCTTCTCTTCTCTTCTCTTCTCTTCTCCTCTCCTCTCCTCTCCTCTCCTCTCCCCTCCCCTCCTCTTCTCTCCTCTCCTCTCCTCCCTTCCCCTCCCCCTCCTCTCCTCTCCTCTCCTCTTCTCTTCTCTTCTCTCCTTTTTTGTTTCTCTAATTTAATGAAAAGAAGGACTAGGGGGGTGACATGATACCAGTCTTCCAATATCTTAAGGGGCGGCCCAATTTTTTCCCCAAATGACCTGAAAGCAGGACAAGAAGCAAGGGTTGGAAATTAATCTGGGAGAGAACCAACATAGAACTAATGAGAAATTTCTAGACAGTGCGAACAATTAATTGGTGGAAGGCCTTGGTCTCCAGAAGTTGTGGATGCTCCAATATGGGAGATTTTTAAGAAGAGATTGGACAACGACTTGTTTGAAATGGACTAGGGTCTCCTGCTTGATCAGGGGGTTGGACTAGAAGACCTCCAAGGTCCCTTCCAACTCTGTTATTCTTTGCTTTAACTTTTCCTAGCATTTTCCCTGCTTCTCATAATGTATCCAAAATAGGTTTCTATAGAGAGTCTCAGTCATTCAAGCCATGGTTGTCTCAAAAGTGCTTTTTCAAGACGCAGTTGTACTTTCTGGTTTTTCTTTGAAGACATTTTGCTTCTCATCCAAGAAGCTTGTTCAGCTCATCTTCAAAGAAGAACCAGAAAGTCCAGTTGCCTCTTGAAAAAGCACCTTTGAGATATCCAAAGTAAGATAAGTTGAGGCTGGTCGTTTCTACATTCCCCAGTTTTCCACAATGCTAACAGGAATAGAACTTTCCTAACTTACTGCACCTCTGTATGGTTTGCCAATTGCACAGTAGCAGATAAGACAGCACTCCAGAAGATCATTGGTTGCCCTCTCCCCTCTTTCGAAGAGCTTTATGGCTCCCGCTGCCTTAGGAAAGTTCAAAACATTCTCAAAGATCCATCTCATCCTGGGAACCTTTTTTTTTTGAACTATTACCATCTGGCGTCCGGTACAGGAGAATAAAAACAAGGACAAATAGGCTGAAAAACAGCTTCTATCCCAGGGCAGTAGCTCTGTTGAATTCCACTGATAGTGCAGTGTTGGTGTGGTATTGGGGGGTTTCAATTCAATGTGTGAAGTATGAAGGATGTTTGTTTGTGTTCATTTTCATGGTCACTGAAGATGGTGTTTGATTTCGTTGTACGAGGTGCAATGACAATAAAGTAAACTAAACTAAACTAATAGGAGTTCCCCGCCATGTGTCTCATATTAAGATTTATTGTTCTTAGAAATGTAGAAGTAGAAGATAAGTGGAGGTATTTTTACAAAGATGGAACATTTGGAGTTCCCTAGAGGTAGAACTTTGAAAAGTCAGTCTTTTTTCAGCTGTTCACAGCTAACTCCAGGTAGAAAACCCATCTCTTTCGAGCTGTTATAAATGTTTAAGTGACATTTTTCACACCCTGATCTGATCTATGTACAGATAGTCCTTGCTGAAAGACTGTTCACTTAGCAACGATTCAAAATTATAGCGGATCCTCTCTAAAACAACTTACGACCCGGTTCCAGAGTTCTGATGGCTGCAGACACACACCTGTATGACAGCAACCAGGTCATCTGTATAGCCAGGTATAGCAGTCTCGTGACTGCAATTTATAATTTCCCCCCCAGTTTCCAGCCTTTTCAACTGCTACCAGCAAAAAAACGCCCGGAGGAACATATGGATTTGCTTAACGACATGGTGCTCATTTAATGATCAATGCAGAAAAGTCATAAAATCGAGTCCAGTTGTGTGGCTACTGCCAGTGGTGGGATTCAAAAAGTTTTAACACTGGTTGGGTGGGTGTGGCTTGGGCACGCTCTGCGTGCACGCACACACTTTGCATGCACATGCACACCAAACACGCACTTTGCGCAAGCGCAGAGGCATTTCAACTCACCTCCTGCACTCTCCCGGTCGCTTCTGTGCCACGCAAAGCAGCTGCGCTTCAAAAGCAGAGGATAAAGGTGAGTATGGGAGCCCGGGCAGGTAGGTGGGCCCAACAGCAGGAGAGAATTGCTGCTCATCGCCGCTACCAGCTTGGCAGAACCGGGTCGAACCGGTAGAATACCACCACTGGATACCGCGACTTATGACTTACGGTGGAAATTCTGGGATTCTTTACAATTTGGCTATCTGTATTCTCCTAAATGAAGGCGAATATATGTGTCCCAGAATAATGTTGCAGGATCCAATCTGGATTGGTTACCGGGACCCGAAGTTTTGTCTTCCGAGCTTTCAGATTCGTGCTGGAGTCCATCCTCAGACCCAGAATATATTCTGCCCAGTCTCCAAATTTAAAAAGCGATTACAGATTATCCACCCTGTTCTTCCTGCGGATGAAAAATTGGCTGGCAAACTTGTCTACCAAAGCAGCGATAGGAACATCGCAGCATTGTATTTAAAACAGCCTGGTGCGCCGCAGATGCAGCCACTTTCTGAATCTAGAGCAGAGTGGGATGGATTTTGCTCCGGTGCTCATGATATGATAAAAACCCAATAATTATAGCAGAGATCTTCTCACTTGTCTTACAAAAAGGAATAAGCAATATTTATCCAGGGCCTCTTTGTAACTGTGCTCCCCAACGAAGGATTGAATGTGAGTTTTTGGGGACAAAGAACAGGGGAATAAAATGGTGGCAGGGAGGTTGAATATATTCCGGTGCATAAGTATTCCCTTTTTTTTCTTCTTCTCCAAACGCACTTATCAAGTTGCATGTGGAAATTAGTGGACAAAAGCCCAGGTGTTGTTTTCCAGCATTTGCTTTCAGTCACAATCAAGCGAGCTTGTGTCTCAGCCTTTCTGGTTGTAATTATATTTGGCCGCCATCTGCATCACCTCCTTTCGTTCCATGTTAATTCAAGGGGTGGGGGGAGGAGGGAATAAAATATTTCACTTTAGTTGTTGGGGTTTATTAGCATGGAATTTGTGTGGATGACATCCCGAGCCAACTGTCGCACTTGCTCCGAGTGCCAGGATTAGGACCTTATTGGTGTGGCATTAGGAAACCTAGCAAAGTATGGTCAGGATAGAAGAGAATATGTGTAGCTCAGGGTTGAACTGTGGGGTCCTTGGTGCTCGCTGAGTTTGGTGGTTTTCTTGCAGGCGTTTCATTACCCAACTAAGTAACATCATTATGCTAGAAGGGAATGATGATGGAGGAGGAGGAGGAGGAGGAGGAGGAGGAGGAGGAGGAGGAGGAGGAGGAGGAGAATAACGACTGTGAGGTCCTTGGTGCTCTCTGAGTTTGGTGGCTTTCTTGCAGGCGTTTCATTACCCAACTAAGTAACATCATTATGCTAGAAGGGAATGATGATGGAGGAGGAGGAGGAGGAGGAGAATAACGACTGTGAGGTCCTTGGTGCTCTCTGAGTTTGGTGGCTTTCTTGCAGGCGTTTCATTACCCAACTAAGTAACATCATTATGCTAGAAGGGAATGATGATGGAGGAGGAGGAGGAGGAGGACAATAACGACTGTGGGGTCCTTGGTGCTCGCTGAGATTGGTGGTTTTCTTGCAGACATTTCATTACCCAACTAGATAACATCATCAGTGCTAGAAGAGAATTGGGTATGGGGAGAAAGAGGGAGAGGAGGAGGGGGGGCAGTGGGATCCTTGATACTTTCGGAACTTGGTTCTTTTGTTGTGGACATTTCATTACCCAACTATTTAAAATCATCAGTGCTAGTGAGGTTTGTGGTGGGGGGTGTGTGGAGGAGAAGGAGGAAGGAGGACTTGGGATCCTCGGTACTCTCTGAGCTTGGCTCTTTTCTTGAAGACATTTGATTACCCAAGTGGATAACATCATCAGTGCTAGTGAGGCTAGAAGGAGGCGGAGGAGGACTGTGGAGTCCTTGGTGGTCTCTGAACTTGGTGGATTTTTCCCCCCGATGTTTCATTAGCAAACTAAGTAACATCATCACTGCTAGCTATGAAGGAAACAATGAAAATAACAATGAAACATCTGCAACAAAACCACCAAGCCCAGAGAACCCCAAGGGATCCCAAGGTGTGATCAATTATGCTCCAAGAGTTCCCCTTCCTTTTCTTTAACATCCCAGCTGTCTTTGCAGGAGATGGCTAGCCCAGCCCACCCTTTCTGAGGGGTTAAAAATGTTTCTGTGAGAATAAAAATTAAACAATGCAGGGACCTGTTGGGCTTTGAGCCACCCCAAATGAGGTGGGGGGAGGTTAAATCTTTTCCTTGTTCCACCCACTGGGCTGCATCTGCACCCAACAGCTGGCAAAATTTGGACGACATTTGTCTGAAATGATATAGGGCCGTGATGGCGAACCTATGGCACGTGTGCCACAGGTGGCACACAGAGCCATTTGTACGGGCACATGAGCCCCAGCCAAACTTACCTGGACTGCGCATGCGCGCGCGCCTCCCAGCTGGTTTTCGGCCCGTTTGAGGCCTTTTTCAGCCTCCCAGAGGCTTGAGGGAAGCCTCTCCAGCCTTTGGAGGCCGAAAAACAGGCCTGTTTCATCACTTCTGGTACTTCTGGTTTCGTCACTTCCGGTATTTGGAGGCTGAAAAATGGGCCCATTTTTCGGCCTCCAAAGGCTGCAGAGGCTTCCCTCAAACCTCTGGGAGGCTGAAAAAGGCCTCAAATGGGCCGAAAATCAGCTGGAAGGCATGCGTAGTACAGGTAAGGGGGCGGCGGTGGGGGGGCTTTGTGCACACATGTGCAGGGGTGGGGTGCGCATTGCATTGTGGGTGCCGGCATGCGTGCGCTTTCAGCACTCCACAACAAAAAGGTTCGCCATCACTGATATAGGGTCTCCTGCTTGAGCAGGGGTTTGGACTAGAAGACCTCCAAGGTCCCTCCCAACTCTGTTTTTCTGTTGAAAGAGGAGACAAAACCAGGAAGAAACAAAATGCTGGAATTGGAGCATCTCATTTCACGTTTCTCTGCCATCCTTCTCTGGAGGCCGAAAGGGACATGCTATATCGATTAACCCCAGGTCTAGGTTCAGAAGAGACACTGAATTGTGGCTTAGAGGAGTAAACCAAGGCCCTGCTCCTTAGCCACAATTTAACCCATGATCTGAGCTCAGACCACATGCCACGACTAGCCAAAACACGGCCGTCATGTTGTGTGAGTCAAGAATACACAAGGCCAAGAGACAAGGAAGGCCAAACAGAAATTGTTGCTTTCTCTCACAAACATATGTGGAAACAGAGATAGTCCTTGACATATGACCATAATGGAGCCTGGCCATTATGGCCGTATGTCCTAACAGTAGTAAAAAAAACAGGTCAGTCGATTTTATGATCTTCTTTGTGGCGGTTGTTAAATGGTCTTTAAACGGACCAGCGGTTTTCTGTGGGTGCAGTTTTGCCAAAATTGGAACCAGTGCCAGGTTTTGGCAGAACTGTCGTCAAAATGGTTACGTTACCATGGGACACAACAAATGTGGTTGTGTGGCCAAGAGGTTGAAGTTCTATCACGACGGAGGGGACCATCACAACTTCAAATCCAAATCATAAGTCCCTTCTTTCAGGTTGGTTATAACTTTGAATAAGCAACCAGTTATAAGTCAAGGACTATCTGTAACCAAATTTTAGCTCCTACACCAGCTGCATTGGTTGGTTTTCACAATGGGTCCAGTTTCTCATACAGCCTCTTGGGAAAATTAATTGCCCACTCCTCATTTATATATATAAAAGTGAAATATCCCTCATGCATCATCACAAAATCTCTGGAACCGTAAAGCCTACAAACTTGAAATTTGGCACGTATGTTCATCTTGGGTTCTAGGTGCTCACTAAGAAAGGATTTTTCAAAAGGACCATCAGAGCATTAGTATTCGTATATTATTATTATTAACACGCTCTGATGCTAAGGAGTTCTACTCCCCCTCCGCACCTCAGTTTCAGTTTTAGTTTCACAGCACCAAGCAGCTTTTGTACAGAACACTTGAGCTAAGCCACACCCAGGCTCCTTGCTGTCTCCTTGTTTACACAGCAAATACTCTTTCACTTTCCAAACAGCCCTCAACTCTCTCACACACTGACAGGACGCTACCCAGATGAATACTGGTAGGCAGAGGCACAATTTCCCCCCCTTATTTTCCTCTTCAAAAACTTGCCTGATTGCATAGTTTCATAGTGAAGCACGTCTAGTCTATCATAAGCCTCTGAAGTTTGTCACTTTCTTCAGGATGTCCAAAACATACCAGAATCAATGCCATCGTTCATATTCAGATGCTCCAATTACATCCCTGCTCTGTTTTCAGATTTTATTTCATTGGAATAGAATACTTTGGGAAAGTAATGCTCCTTTTACCACGGTCACTCAGCAGTTGAAATAACGTCAGCTGCTCTCTGCTGAGCATTTAAATGTGATTTTCCCACAGTAGATTCCAAAGTTCAGGAAGTGAAAAAAAAATTAATAGCGTCCCCTATGAAGAAAGATTGAGGCCAGGGGTCCGTCCAACCTTGGCAACTTTTCAGACTTTCAACTCCCAGAATTCCCCAGCCAGCCATGGGGAATTCTTCCAGCTGGCTGGAGAACTCTGGGAGTTGAAGTCCACAAGTCTTAAAAGTTGCCAAGATTGGACTGTGCAGTCTTTGCCGTTCCAGCACAAGGAATTAGCATTGAGGGAAAAGCAGTAAAGAATGTGTCAGAAATAGGTGAAATCGGAGAAGGGAAACAAATTGAAGGAAAGGGGAGGGCTCCCCCAAAGATTTTTCTCACACAGGAATATAATTGATGGATGGCGATGAAAGTTTGCACATTTCTCTCTCTCTCTCTCTCTTTCTCTCTCTCTCTCTCTCTCTCTTTATGGCAAAGGAAGGGAGGGTTTCCCCCCCCCTCACCTTAGCATCTTAGGAAATTCTAAATGTCATTTGCACATGTGGAAAACAGCTGCATCGGAGGTGTTGAAAGAGGCCAAGGGTTAAAAAAAAATGGTTCCACAGAATTGCGCACAAGTCACTTTTTCTGACTGGCCCCTATCCTGAAATTTCCCTTCTGTCTTTTTTTTTTTTTTCTTTTTCTAAATTCCGTTTTATTCCACCGACAGAGTTAATTTCTGAAGGCTTCTGTGTTTTGCAGAAAACTCAACTGGATCCTTTCAGGCCCAGATTTTCAGCACATCAGTGGCTTTGTATTACCCAAACTGGACTTTAGGTGATATAGGAGGAAGGGGTATTAAATATGCAAGCCTCCTTGAGTTGTTATAAAAATAATAAAGGTGGGATAGAAATGAAATAAATACAATGGTCAGAAGAAGCCACAGAAACCAAAATGGGTGCTATCTATTTAAGCAGTGAGCTATCCAGGTTGGGCTTCTGCTTATCCTTTTCCTAGCGCAAGGCTGAAAATTAATCTCCTGTTTGCTATGTAAAACCACCTCTTTTTTCGCTAGGATTCACAAGCAACCTGTGATGTTTGCTTAAGCAGTAAGACTTAAGATTGCTGTAAAGCCTCTTTTGCTGTAAAGCTTCTCCGGTAAATTCATGGACAGATAGATCTGTGTTGGTTTTTTGGCAGTTGTATGGACGCGAGTTGCCATTGTATTTTCTATTATGATTTGTTGCACGGTGAGCCAGATTAGTATTTCTCAACCTGGGCCACTTGAAGATGGGTGGACTTCAACTCTCAGAATTCCCTAGTCAGCTTTGCTTTGCTGGCTGGGGATTCTGGGACTTGAAATCCACATGTCTTACAGCGGCCCAGGTTGAGAAACACTGAGGAGGAGGAGGAAGAGGAGGAGGAAGTGATGTTCTGGTGATGATGAGGGGAGGAGAAGAAGATGTTCTAGTGCCTCCACCCCCACCGCCATTCAAGTAAGAGTTAATCTAACACAGTTTACTTCAGGTCAGCCAAGGTTATCTGTATGCTACCGAGCCAGGCAATATTTGTAACTTTTAGCACTTTGCAATGGCACTTAAACTTATATGCTGCTTAACAGTGCTTTTACAGCCCTCTCTAAGCAGTTTACAGAGTCAGCCTCTTGCCCCCAACAACCTGGGTCCTCATTTGACCCACCTCGGAAGGATGGAAGGCTGAGTCAACTTTGAGCCTGGTGAGATTCGAACTGCCCAAATTGCAGTCAGCCGGCAGTCAGCAGAAGTAGCCTGCAGTACTGCACTCTAACCACTGTGCCACCAAGGCTCTTTTAAAATAAAATTACTATTATTTATTGATTGATTAGATTTTTATTCCTACTTTATAACTTTAAAGTAATTCAAAATGGTGAACAAACATAACACTCCTTCCTCCGTCTATTTCCCCCACAACAACAGCCCTGCGAGGTGGTTGGGCTAAGAGAAAGTGACTGGGCCAAAGTCATCCAGCTGGCTTTGGTGCCTCAGGCAGGACTAGAACTCCCAGTCTCCTGGTAATTGGCCCAAAGTCACCCAGTCGTCTTTCGTGTCTAAGGCGGGATTTAACCTCCTTTATCCAAGGAAGATCTTGGAAATTGCATCCCTTTGCACACTGACCTCCAAATAACACATTTGTTACATTAATGCTCCCTACTAACCTCTAAAGTTAACCTCGGCTAATCAAAAAGCAAAGTACATGCTATACCCAAACGAACCATCTTAATGTTGTCATCTGGTACAAACAGCATCATAAGACAATTTGCTGGGCAGCTCAAATTAGGCAGCCCTGTAATATAGTGTGGTGTGCCAATCCAGCCAATGGGACTTCCCATTACATATGATTTGTGCTTGGACTTTGCCTTGGGCTCAGCATACTTCACACTAATTAAGGCGGCAATCCTCCATTGCACTAGGGAGTCAGTTCCATTAAACTGGTTGGGTTTCCTCGGAGAATAACATGCTTATCTTTTTGCCATCCGGATTTGCATACCTCATTGCTTGAAGCCTATTAGGGGATTGCTATAAAATGGAGACCTGGGTCCAGGCTGGCTCCGGAATTCTGGGAGTTGAAGTCCTCAAGTCTCAAAGGAGCCATAGTTCCCCAACTCTAGGTACTGTAAGGTCTCTTCACTTCTGCTTTTCCTCATTCCTGTCTAAATCCAGCATGAAAAAGCGAAGAATCGTGGAAAGGGTGGCCCGGTCTTAATGAACAGTTGCTTGTCTTAATCAGTGTGATTGCTTTCCTAGGGCTTTTGGCCTTGACTTGTTTATTTAATGGACTAACTGAGCTGCTGGTTGATAGTTAAGCTCTCAAGCAGATTAGATGAGTCTCTTCACTGCCCATTTACACATATTCCTTACCAGAGTGGCGTTTCTGTTTTCCACATGTGACATTGTCCCTCCTCAAAAAAAAAAAAATGTGAAGAAAGGAAGTGGCAATTGTTCGTTTCAGTGAATAACAGAGTTGGAAGGGACCTATGAGATCTTCTAGTCTAACCCTCTCCCTAAGCAGCAGACAGTATACCATTTTGGACAAAGGGCTGTCCAGTCTCTTCTTGAAAACCTCCAGTGTTGGAGCACTTACAACTTCTGGAGGCAAGCTGTTCCACTGATTCATCATTCTCACTGTCAGAAAATTCCAGGTTGCTTCTCTCCTTGATTCGTTTCCATCCATTGTTACTTGTCCTGCTTTCGGGTGCTTTGGAAAATAAGTTAACCCCCTCTTCTTGGTGGCAGGCCCTCAAAGTAGAAGGCTAAGTCTTCTAGTCCAAAAACTTGTTCAGGCAGAAGACCTTGTAGCATTTCTTGAAAACCTCCTGGGATGAAGCACCTACAACTTCTGGTGGCAAGCTGTTCCACTGGTTAATTGCTCTCACTTATAGGAAGCTTCTCCTTAGTTCTAGGTTGCTTCTCTGCTTGTTTAGTTTCCATCTGTTGCTTCTTGTCCTGCCCTTCTGGAGCTTTGGAGAATAGCTTGACCCCGTCTTCTTTGTGGAAGCTGCTCACGTATTGAAATACGCTATCATGTCACCCCTAGTCCGTCTTTTCACTAGGCTGGACATATGGATGCTCCAGCGAGTTTTTAAGAGGGATCATGGGTTTAAAATCCAGACTTTTGCAAAACCTGGATTCAAACCCTGACAAACATTTGTTTTAACTACTTACTATCTCCGCAGAATGTATGAATTAGATTCTTTCAATTGTAGCAGTTTTTTTTTAAAGGAAACAGAGCCATAATAATGAAGTAACAGAAGTCCTTGTTTAACGACCACAGTTGGGACATTATTTAGTTATTTATTTAGGAAATGTGTTTGGTGCCCATCTCATATCCAACAGGTTTGGGCGGCTTAGCAATGAAGCAGTCATTAAGTAAAACTGGGCTTACAATCCGACTTCAGCTTTATAGACCTGCAAAGGTCATAAAATGGGGACATCGGTCGCGAAGGTTCTGTTTTCATCATAATTGTAATTGTGAACAGTTAAGTGAGGCCTACTTGTTCTCCTATTGGCAGATCACGTTCTACCGATAACTGGGCCCCATTAACCTGGGTTTAGGACTGTTCTGTGATTCCAGTATCCTGGCCAATCCTGGGAAGGCACTTCTGCCGTTGGTCTCTGGGGGAAGGCATGCCCTTGAGATAATCTTGGTTTGTAAAATATTTAAGAGGAAGGAGGGATAAAATGGTAATTATTATCTATTGGGAAGTCGGAAGCCACTCATAAATTTCTTCAGTGTATCTCTTTCCTTCTTTTCCTGGGTTCGTTTGCTTCTTTCCTTTGTTTCATTTACCTTTTATTCTAGGAAATGATTCTTTCATATAAATAGAAAAAGAGATCATTCTGTTTTGTTCTGAAGGTTTTTCTAGCTGACATTGAAGAAATCGGTATCAGAGAGAGAGAGAATTGCTGTCTCTGCAAGCAAAGACAGAATATCAGAATAACAGGGTTGAAAGGGACCTTGGAGGTCTTCTAGTCCAACCCCCTTCTCAAGCAGGAGACCAAATACTATTCCAGACAAGTGGTTGCCTAATCTCTTCTCAAAAGCCTCCAGTGATGGAGCACCTACAATCCCTGAAGGCAAGCCGCTCCATCAGTCAGCTGCTCTCACCACCTCTCCCCAGTTCCATGCTTCCTCCACCTCCTCAGTCAGCCACCAACCAACCAAGCATCCGTATAAAAGGTTTTCTGTCCTGTTTATGTTCTGCCCTCAAGTCTTGGGGGTGGGGGAAGTCTGCAGGTCCCAGAAGCTCTGCAGGTTTCAAAAAAGGAATTTAGGTAAGAATAGTCCCTTCCCCCAAAAAAATAATAGTGGTACCTTCTTAAAGAGAAAAAAAAAGTCAAAAAGAGGGCTGTGAAAATATCTACAGACCCCTCACATCCTGGACATAAACTGTTTCAACTCCTTCCCTCAAAACGACGCTATAGAGCACTGCACACCAGAACTAGACACAAGGACATTTTTTCCCCGAACACCATCAAATAATTCCCACAACACTGTCCAACTATTTACAAAGTCTGCACTATTACTATTAATCTTCTCATCACTCCTTATCACCCATCCCCTCCCACTTGTGACTGTATGACTGTAACTTTGTCGCTCGAATCCTTACAATTTATATCGACTGTTTCCTAGTATGATTTGATTGCTTATTGCACCCTGTGACTATTATTAAGTGTTGTACCTGATGCTTCTTGACTCTTGACAAATGTATCTTTTCTTTTATGTACACTGGGAGCATTTGCACCAAGACAAATTCCTTGTGTGTCCAATCACACTTGGCCAATGGCCTATTCTATTCTAATTCTATTCTATTCTATTCTATTCTATTCTATTCTATTCTATTCTATTCTATTCTATTCTATTCTATTTGTGAATAATGTGTGTGTGTGTATAGATAGGTACATAGATGGATGGATGGATAGGTAGGTATGTAGGTGGATAGATGGTGGACAGATGATAGATGGATAGATATAGATAGATTAGGTAGGTTGGTAGGTAGAATACATATTGTTTCCTAGTATGATTTGATTGCTTATTGCACCCTATGACTATTATTAAGTGTTATACCTGATGATTCTTGACTCCTGACAAATGTATCTTTTCTTTTATGTATACTGAGAGCATTTGCACCAAGACAAATTCCTTGGGTGCCCAATCACCCTTGGCCAATAAAGAATTCTCATTGTAAAGAAATCCAGCAAAGTAGAAATATCCACGTGTTATGGTTGGCGGGGTTACGATTGGGGTATCTGTCCCCCCACGCCATCCTTATCTTCCCTCCCTCCCCCCTTTCAGAAGAGCCAAAACCCCCTCCTCTTTCTCCCCTTCCCTCACCCAGTGAACCTGCACACTTTCTGTCTACAAATGCATCAAGCTCATTAATGCTATTCCCATGGCAACTCATTACGATGTTAGAGGAGGAGGGAGAAATTACCAAGAGGTTTAAAGGAACAAAGTGTTCTGTGACTGAGCCTGTCCTGCCCACCCCCCAATCTGCTTTGCCCAGGAGCTCCCCTTTCCCTCCCCTTCCCCCCAAAAACACCTCTACCCCATCGCTCCTGTGCTCTGTCTGGAGAAGCGAGGAAACCTCCTTCCTGAAGTGTTTTTCAACCTCGGCCGCTTGAAGATGTCCGTGGACTTGTTCAGCTCCCAGAATTCTGCGAGTGGGAAGCCCACTGATCTTCAGCTGCCAAGGTTGAGAAACGTTACCTTTGTTGCTGCTTATTGACTTGGTTAGGAATTACGAGGAGTGCTGGACTTATAAACAGTTCGTTTAGTGACCATTCAAAGTTACAATGGCCTTGAAAAATGGGACTTAGGACCGTGCCTCACACTTTTGGCCTTAGATTGCTATTCCTGCTCCTTCTTTGTTGTGCTGACCTTATTATTATTTTTTTTAAAAAATGCTCAGGTCTTTTAAAATGCAATAATTAAGCATTTTCCCCTGTCCTAACTCTATGACAGGGTGAACATGACCTGCACTTACTTGTTTTCTTTCTTTCCTTCCCTTCTTTCCTTCTTTCTCTCTTTCTCTCTCTTGTTTCCTTCTTTCTTCTCTTCTCCCCTTCTGTCCCTTTGTCTCTTTCTTTCTTTCTTTCTTTCTTTCTTTCTTTCTTTCTTTCTTTCTTTCTTTCTTTCTTTCTTTCTTTCTTTCTTTCTTTCTTTCTTCTCTTTCTTTCTTTCTTTCTTTCTTTTCTTTCTTTCTTTCTTTCTTTCTTTCTTTCTTTCTTTCTTTCTTCTTCTTTCTTTCTTCTTCTTTCTTTCTCTTTCTTTCTTCCTCCTTCTCTCTGTATCTCCTCCCTCCCTCCCTCTTCTGTCTACACAACCCAGGAACAGGGCCCCTAAAAAGAGAGACTGAGTCTGGGCTTCTCCTAACCTGAATTGAGACCCTGCCTCTTTCCTCCCCTCCCCTGGCAGCCTTGAAATCGGGGTCTCTCTTCCAACCCCAGAGGGATGGCTGCCAAACCAAGGCAGAGATGCCAAGGGAGAAAAGAACAGCCTGCCCTGCCCAGTGCTTTGAACGGAGTTGGTGAGCAGCAGCCAACTCAGGAAGTTTTTGTGGCATGAAGCAAAACACGATGTGCTAATTGCTCTACACTGAGTTGCTGTTCAGAGGAAAACTTCAGTGCTCAAAGGTTGGGAACCCTCAAGTGAAGAACGCTAGAATGGAAGGAAGGAAAGGAAGGGAGGAAGGAAGGGAGGTAAGTTTAGGAAAGTGTCTTAACTACAGTAGTCCTCGAGTTACAAACCAAAATTGAGCCCAAAATTGATCACGTGAAGTGTTAATACCACTTTATAATGCTTTGGTAAGAGGTTGAGACTCTGGAAAGAGTGCAGAGAAGAGCCACAAAGAGGATTAGGGGACTGGAGGCTAAAACATTTGTAAAACAGTTGTTGGAATTGGGTATGTCTAGTCTAATGAAAAGAAGGACTAGGGGAGACATGATAGCAGGGTTCCAATATCTCAGGGGCTGCCCCAAAGAAGAGGGAGTCAAGCTATTCTCCAAAGCACCTGGAGGGCAGGACAAGGAGCAATGGGTGGAAACTAATCAAGGAGAGAAGCAACTTAGAACTAAGGAGACATTTCCTGACAGTCAGAACAATTAACCAGTGGAACAACTTGCCTCCAGAAGTTGTGGATGCTCCAACACTGGGAGTTTTTAAGAAGAGATTGGATTTCAGAAAAATGGTACAGGGTTTCCTGCCTGAGCAGGGGGTTAGACTAGAAGATCTCCAAGGTCCCCTCCAACTCTGTTATTCTATTCTATTCTAAATCAGAAAGAGGCCAGAAGGCTCTGGTTGTGTTTTGTCTGGCAACTAAGCTCATTAAAGAGAGTTAGATTGTGCTAATGGGCATCCATCTCAACTTTTATTCTGGGCCATTCCTTTCCCGATTATTGTTTTACTTGAGTGGTTTTTAAAATTCTAGCTCTCCAGCAGTGAAGCGCGATATGAGCACTGACAATAAATAATTACATTTCTTTAAAAAGAAGGAAGAGGGGAAGGGGACAATTGAAGACCCCTGATTGATTTGGGGGGGGGGGAAACCCCCAGAAAGGATTAGCAAAAAGGATCGCAAGCCCACAGTGCACGCCCATGCTCGCCACACGTCCCGTTTGTGCATGCATCTTACAGCAGTAAACAAAAAGCACAAAAGACCGAGGTAAATGCTGGGGAGAAAGTTAAACAGTTCCTTGGTTTGAATGCAGGCAAGTGAATCTAATGGAAAATAATTGCAGGACCCTGTCAGTCTGAACAGAAAAATAAGAACCGATTAAGGTAAACGTCAATTACTTTGTCTGCTAAGAAACCACCCCTCCTTCCTCAATTACTCTCCCAGTCACACTGGGGAAGACGGGGAGGGCAAACCTGGTATCTGGTAAACAGAAGGCAATAAAAATCTGAGCATCATTTGGGGTGGATAAGATCCGAAGGAATTGCTGCTTTCTTTCTTTTTTCTTTTTTTCCTTTTCACTGTGAAATCTTTGTAATTGTTGTTGCTTTCATCTCCCTTTCTTAAGGGTTTCTTTAACAGGATTCTTGAAAGGGAAATGGACCGGAACTGTGCACAATGCACTTCTTGCTTCCCTGGATTTTGAGAAAAAACACTTCAAGCTTGAGTTCTCCTTTGCTTTTTCTTCCTTGCGTGGCCAAGGTCTTGCTTTTTTCTTTCACGCCCAAGCTGCGTCTGGCAAATTGCAGAGTGCTTCGCAAAGGGATAACTCTTGTTTACGTCGTTTGGCACAACCAGGATAGAATAGAATAACAGAGTTGGAAGGGGCTTTGGAGGTCTTCTAGTTTAACCTCCTGCCTAGGCAGGAAACCCTATACTACTTCGGACAAGTGCAGGGGTGGGATACAAATTTCTTAACAACTGGTTCTGTGGGCGTGCCCCGATTTGTGGGTGTGGCTTAGTGGTCATGTGACTGGGTGGGCATGGCTTGCTGACTGGGCGTGGCTTGGTGGTCATGTGACTGGGTGGGCGTGGCTTGTATGTAAATATTGTAAATATTTGTGTAAATGTTGAATCTTTTATTTAGAAAAAAGAGCAACTTCTACCCAAAATGAGGGCAAAGCAGGCCGGCGGATTGAGTTGCTTGCAGAATCACAGAGTCACTCGCAGATCTACCTTTCTGCAACCTACTGCCTGAGTCTGCACTGAAAAATAGAAGCTTCAGTCCTAAGGAAGGTTCAGCGCTGCTTTAAGGCAGTGGTGCGATTTGCCGGTTCTCCGAACTGTGCAGAATCATAACAACTGGTTCCATAGAACTGGTCCGAATTGGTAGAATCCCACCCCTGGACAAATGGTTATCCAATATCTTTTTTAAAACTCCCAGTGTTGGAGCATTCACAACTTCTGGAGGCAAGTTGTTCCACTGATTAATTGTTCTCACTGTCAGGAAATTTCTCCCTAGTTCTAGGTTGCTTGATAGTCTATGGAGATTCTCAGTCGTCCAGGTTCATGGCTGTTCCCAAAAGGTGCTTTTTCAAGAGGCAAATGGACTTTCTGCTTTGAGTTGAAGAAGCTTCTTGGATGAGAAGCGAAACGTCTTCAAAGAAAAACCAGAAAGTCCAGTTGCCTCTTGCAAAAGCACCTTTGGGACTTCTAGATTGCTTCTCTCTTCGATTAGTGCCCATCCATTACTTCTTTTCCTGCCTTCAGGGGCTTTGGAGAATGGGTTGACACCCCCCCCCCTTGTCTTTGTGGCAGCCCCTCAAATATTGGAAGACTGCTATCATGATCACCCTTTAGTCCTGGATGTGTATTCTCCAATGGGACACATCCATAGCCAAGAGTCATCAGTCATGCTCTCTAGTAATATTCTTGCGTTCTGACAACTTTGGGCTGCCAGGGTGATTATCTAGGCACTTAAGGAACGCACTATTTTCCCCCACTCCTTTTTTCTGGCAGCTAAAAAGACCAAAGAAGTATCTTTTGAGTTGACAGTTGCTCTCTTGTTTTGGGGAAAACCGGAGGAAGGAGCATTGTGTAAAGCACCTTGAGCATAGTCACATGATCAAAATTTGGACCTTTTGCAACTGGCTCCTGTTTATGACTCTTGAAGTGTCCTGGGATCTTGTGATCCCCCTTTGTGACCTTCTGACGAGCAAAATCAATGGGGAAGCCAGATTCACATAACAACCATGTTAACAACTGCAGTGATTGACTTAACAACGTTGGCAAGAAAGGCTGGAAAATGGGGCAAAACTCCATGGACAACTGTCTCGCTTACCAACAGAAATGTTGGGCTCCATTACGGTCATAACTCGAGGACTACCTTAGTACAAAACTACAGGTGGAATGCCGTTCTGATAAAGGTGAAATGAGGACATATACGCTAACTAGGTTGTCCTCATTTGGCAATTTCCATTGATGGATGCATGAATTTTAAGATTGTTTACAACATAGATTAAAACAATAAATGAGTGATGAACAGAGCACCCACGAGAAAAGGTGGTATAATGAAGGCTTGCTTATGTAATAGGTTCATCTGTCTGATTGATTAACAGAAGCAGAGTCTGTAAAATAGCCAATTTGAGGTAGCGATTAAAGGTGTCAAGCCAAAAACCAGGCGCCTGTGAGTTCTAGTCCTGCCATAGGCCTGGACGTCCAGGGGTGACTTTGGGCCAGTCACTCTGTCCTAAGGAAAAGGCAAGGGCAAACCACTTCCTAAAATCTTGCCTGCATGGATTGGTCCAGGCCAGGGGTGGACAGTTATGGCTCCTTTACAACTCGTGGATTTCAACTCCCAGAATTCCTAAGAGTTGGAGTCCACAGGTCATAAAGGAGAGCCATGGTTGTCCACCCCTGGCCCAGGCTGGAGTCAAGACTGATCTATAGGCACACATTAACTCTCTCACACACAAATCCACACAATAGGAGGTGTTGCTGGCTGCCATTGTTTTAAAGCCCAGCGTGGCTTAGGAGCTGGATATCTAGAACGTGTTTCTCAAAATCAGCAACATGCTGACTGGGGAATTCTGGGAGTTGCAGCCTTCATGTCTTAAATCATGTTGGCTAGGGAATTCTGGGAGTTGAAGTCCAAACATCTTAAAGCATGATGGCTGGAGAATTCTGGAAGCTGAAGTCTACACATCTTAAATTTGCTGAAGACTGAGAAACCCTCATGTAGAAAATTGGCTTCTCCCAGTGGTTCCTGCCCACCCGATAAGATGAGAAATGGCAAATTCCCTCTGAAATTGGTTCTCATTTGGAATGTCATCTTCAAGGAATCTTGGGGGAAAACCTCCAGGATCCCATCCTTCTTTGGAGCAGCAACCCTTCCATGCTCAAACTTGCTCCACACTTATTGGGTTTTTCAAAAAGCCAGAAAGCTATTCAAGAGAGTCTTCAAAGTATATTCATGACCTCCCATTATGGATCTGGATGTTGTTACATGTTTCTTGGACAGCCGTGGTGTTGTTTCGATCTTAGTTTTGTAGCCGGTGTTATTTTCACATCTGGTATAACGTCAGCGTCATATAAATGGGAGTCGGCCAGTAAGTAAGAACTAATTGATATAGTGGTAAGAAGCAATGGACTAGAGGCTGGGGAATCATGAGTTTTAATCTTGCTTTGGACATGGATGTGTAAGGAAGAAAAATCGAGAAAAGACGCTGGAAATAAAATGGGGGCTGGTTGGAAAGAAGGATTCTGTTTATTGATGAGTAGAACAAATAACAGCATGCGGTTCTGGGGCAGCTGACCAAAATGGTAGAATGAGTGGATGGATCTTTATAGGTTTCTGTGACGTTGAAGTTTGAACTGTTCTGGGGATTGTGCAATGAAGAGGCTTTTGTGTCTTTTGCTAAATGGTGATGGATTAATCAATTACTATTATGCCCTAAAAGGTCATGTCCTGTTCTTAGAATTTAGGTAGAGGAGAATGTAAATGTTAATCCTATTGCTGGAGGTGAAGGTCTTTGGTTTGTGAATAGGCTGGCCCAATCCTTCTTAATGAGCACAAAATATCTGCTGGGGTCTATTAATAAAGACAGGGGCTGCTTTCCATCTTTTATTGTTGTTAGTTGTAAAGTTGTGTCCAACCCATTGCAACACTATGGACAACATTCCTCCAGGCCTTCCTGTCCTCTACCATCCCCCGGAGTCCATTTAAGCCCATGCCTAATGCTTCAGTGACTCCATCCAGGCACCTCCTTCTCTGCCGTCCCCTTCTTCTTCTATTGCCCTCCATCGTTCCCAGCATTGGGCTCTTCTCCAGTGAGTCTTTCCTTCTCATGAGGTGGCCAAAGTCTTTGAGTTTCCTCTTCGGGATCTGGACTTCTAAAGAGCAGCCAGGGTTGACCTCCTCTAGGACTGACCGGTTTGATGGCCTTGGAGTCCAAGGGACTTGCAGGAATCTTCTCCAGCCCCAGACTTCAAAGGCCTTCATTCTTTGGCGCTCAGCCTTCCTTATGGTCCCACTTTCACAGCCATGCATTGCAACTGGGAAAACCATAGCCTTGACTCTACGCGCTTTTGTTGGCAGAGAGTTTCCCTCTTTAACGGTATGTTTCTCCATATTCTGCCTCTTTTAATATCCCCCAAAATATTTCATTCTCAGGGCGGGGGCTTCCCAAAGATGTCAATTGGAGCCTTGGGCCAGTCATTTTCTCTCAGCCCTAGGAAGAAAGCAGTGGCAAACTGCTTCTAAACTCCTTGGCAAAACAAAAAACAAAAACTCCAAAGATTTATCGAAGGGACCAAAAAGGCAAGAAAGCAAGCAAACGAAAGCAGTGGTAATAAAACACAGAAGGATTCCAAATGAAGTTTGAGTTTTTACGGACCATGCGTAAGATAGGAGCGAACAAGGCCCAGAAGATATCCATGTTTGGAAGCAGCTTCAATGCCAACTTGAAGCTGTCATCTCTAACATGTTGGCTTCTTTTGTTGAAACACCAGGGATGCGGTGCAGGCACGTGCTTAAAACTGCAACCATCCCCCAAACCCTCTCGAGTTCTGTTTCTTAACGTTTGGAAAACCACGGGTAAGAGGATGGCTGCAAAAACCTACAGAGTGCAGGTGTTATTTACACACCCAATTTTCTTGTGGTTGATCGTAGATGGTTGTGTGGCCCATCCGAGGCGATGAGCCACGTCTGGATGGCTTTGGAGTCATTTGCTCATTCTCTTCTTTAATTTTGAGACATCCAAGGGGACACATTGTTAGGGAAAAACAATGACATTTCCGTTTGAGTGGTGAATCATAACTTGATGAGAGGTGTCGCTGAACGCTAGCATTCCCTCTTATTTTTGTTTTGATGATGCCTTATTTGCACAATTCCTCTGTGGTGGGAATGTTCCTGTGCAATTATGGCACTAATGTGGGAGAAGTCAATTAGCTTTGTCCCATTAAGTCAGCCAAGCCTTTCTGCCCACAAACAACTTAACCTGCTTGTGAACCTTCAGCCTCATTTGCAGGTGCTAGAAGGTGGCCCCGTTGTCCCCTCATTAAGGGCAATGGCCTTTGAGCATGCGCGGAGGGCTCTTCTCCCACCACAGAGGAATTGAAACCATTGATTGCCTGCTGGTGTTCACGTCAGTCTTTGCAATCCAGTCTTTGCAATCAATTGTTTTGCAGCAAAACTGCCCCAGCTGAACCCTACATTTTTAAGTGGGGTGCTGAAGAAGAGTCTGATTCTAGCTTAGGTTCTTAGCTTTGTACCCTGTTTCCCTGAAAATACCCTGAAAGTAAGTCCTAGCTTGATTTTTACACGCACGCCCAATATAAGCCCTACCCCCCAAATAAGTCCTAATTAAAATCCCGTCCACTCCAGAGTGGACGGGTAAAAATTAAGGTAGGATGTGGATGGGAGGTTGGAGCTGCCATCTTACCTTTGGACAGTTGGAGCCAGGCCCCGCACACCCTGATACCTACCTCGCCGGCCCATTTCTTCTGCAGCTGGCAAGGCTTTTCTGAAGGCCTCTGTAGCTGATAACAAAGCTCTGGATCGATCCAGAGCTCTATTATCGGCTGCAGAGGCCTTCAGGAAAGCCCTGTTGGCCACAGAAAAAGGTTCTGAAGGCCTCTGACAGCAAAAAGGAGGCTGGGGGCGACGCAGGTAAGTAATGACATCCTCCCAAAATAAGACATGGTGCCTTTTTGGGAGCAAATAATACAAGACAGGGTCTTATTTTCTGGGAAATACGGTAGATGTGACTTCTGGTGGATTTTGTCAAGCTCCAAAACCCAAGAAAGACAGAGTTACTTCTCAGTGGTTCCTTGCCTAGGGACAGAAACCTTGGCCAACTAAACCTTGGCCAATTACAGCTGCAATCCTTGACTTGCAACGGTTTGTTTAGTGACTGTTCAAAGTTACAGCTACACTAAAAAAAGTGACTTATGACCATTTTTCGCACTTACGACCGTTTGCAGCATCCTCATGGTCACGTGATTTACATTCGGATGCTTGAGACCTGACTCACATTCATGACGGTTGCAGCATCCTGGAGTTATATGATTACTTTTTGCAACATTCTGACAAGCCAAGTCAGTGAGGAAGCCAGATTCACTTAACAACCGTGTGACTAATTTAACGACGGTAGCGAGTCACTGTGGCAAGAAAAGTCGTAAAATGGGGCAAAACTCACTTAACCAATTTCTTATTTAGCAGCATCGATTCTGGGCTCAGTCGTGGTCATCAGTTGAGGACTACTTGCTAGTACTTGTACTTGCTTCATGAAAGTTGTAATCTGAGAACTTCTAGGGAGGACCTACTTTGGTCTTCTTCCTCCCAACCAAACTGTCCCTTTGTCCTCAGGAATGAAGCTATCCCCTCCTTCAGTTATACGGGTAGTCCTCAGATGACTTTTAGGGATTGCTCGGAGTTACAACGGCAGTGAAAAAAAAGTGATTTATGAACCACTTTTCACACTTATGGCCCAGTGGTGGGATTCAAAATTTTGTATTACTGGTTCTGTGGGCGTGGTTTGGTGGGCGTGGCTTGGCTTGGTGGGTGTGGCTTGGTGAGCGTGGCTTGGTGGGCATGGCAGGGGAAGGATACTGCAAAATCCCCCTTCTCTCCCCACCCCACTAACCTGCTTTCCAGCTCCATTCTCCTGTGCAGGGCAACCAAAGGAGACCCGGCCAATCAGCTGGGACTCAATGGGAGGCAGAGAATAGATGGGGTTGGCGGGACCAGTCAGAGGGGGTATTTGCCGGTTCTCCAAACTTCTCGAAATCTCTGCTACCGGTTCTCCAGAACTGGTCAGGACCTGCTGAACACCAACTCTGCTTTGCACCTGTCCCTGCCGGCCCGGGCCTGTCCCAGGAATCCTGGTGACTTCTATCTAAAGATTGTTGAGTGGCCAGATCACTTGGCAGAGAACGACAGATGGTCTCAATCCAGGGAAATTTCGAAGGCCCATTAAAGCTGAAGGATTCCTGCCAGGTCTTTATAGGCATGGCATATCCCAGAGACAGCTGTGAATGGTCTGTCTATAGAGCTAGGGATGCTACTGCACTTCTGCGCTACTGCAGCCAAAATATTGAAAAAAAGATGCGTTTGATCTTCTCCCTCGTTTCCCTCCAACTGGATTTGCACGCTTTTGATCTTGCCATGCTGGTTGCCCTCCCCTGCTGTCCCCCCCATCCATCCCCATGAAAGCCAGGAAGAGCTATAGAACAGCAGGCAGCCTGGGAATCTGTGCCTCGCACGGCAGCTGAAGTTGAAAAAAAAATCGGGAAATAAAGGTCACGTAAGAGCCCGGGTGGGCAGGTGGGCAAAAACATCAGCAGACATAGAACCGGTTCTATGTCTGCTGCTCTTCAGAGCTGCCGGTTCTACAGAGATGGACAGAACCAGTAGAAACCCACCCCTGAGGCTGGGGAAGGGCAGAGGCCGGCTGAGCAATCAGAGGAGGATCCAGGCCCATCCCTTCTCCATCCTAGGGCACGCAGGGAGGAGAGGATCAGGGGAAAGCGTGGTCTACTCAGGAGGAGGGGGCCATGATCCTCCTCATGGGTTGCAGCTGTGAGCTCTGTATAAGAGTTTGGACCTGCGTGTTCGCAGACGCTGGAGTCAAATTAGTGCTTTCTTTGGATGAGGTTTATCTTTGTTGGCGTTCTTCCCATGGACTCTCCCCGGTTATCTTCCTGGAATGTGTGATTAATCATCTTGGTTTGCCTTGGAACTCTCCTCAATGCGGTTTGTTTTTGGTTTCCTTTTGCTTCATGATCTACTTTTTGAATTTAAACTGTGACTAATAAAACAGCGAAGCTAAGTTGAAGGCATTATTACAAGACCTTGATTCATGTTTTAGTTTTTGTGTTATTTTTGAGACGCTACGGGTCATCACATCTCCCCCCCCTATGCATGCACGGCATATACCCGACAATCTGCTACCTGGTGGAGGCGCACGCACATGCATGGTGGATCAGTTCCAGGTGACGGCTTGCATGCCGGCAGAAATGGCTCTGCGTGCCACTTCCAGCACGCATGCCATAGGTTCGCCATCACGGGTATAGGGTCTCCTGCTGGAGCAGCGGTTCAGACTAGAAGACCTCTAAGGTCCCTTCCAACTCTGTTATTCTGACTGTGGAGTGAGGCTTGCAGACAATCTTCTCTCCATCTTACGTGGAATGCAGGAGGTGGTATATGTGGTGACAGGGTGAATGATGAAGACTTCGAACGGTGCAGGATTGAAACCAAGTTTGTGTCTTTCCTCCGTTTCTGCTTTTTTGTTCTGTTTAGCATAAAATCTCTGATATGCCGTTCCCCCTTGATATGACCCAAGAGAGAAAGAAAACAAATATTAAACGGCAGATGCCCTTGCCTTGAGGGAATTGTTTACCCATCAGCCTATTCTCCTGTATAAATCCCAGCAGAATTCATTGTCTTGGATGACGTTTTAAACCGTTGCTTGGCTAAATTACTGGGGTTGGTTTTTTTTCCATATCTGTTGAAAAATGCCAGAATTCCTTTGGGAGCACAACAGTGTACACAACAAATGAATAATTGCTTTTATTTTTTTTATTTTTTAAAAAAAGTGGGTTAAAGCCTTTATAGGCCCTTCCCTCAACTCAGACCACGTAACTTTGTCCATTTCGGTGGGATGTTATAAGACCATCTCCAGAGTCCCATTTCTGAGGAGTTTTTTTTCCCCCCAGACGTATCTGTTGGTCTCATTGAACACCTCTAATTACCGCGTTTCCCCGAAAATAAGCCCTACTGCATCTTTTGGAGCAAAAAAGGAAAATATAAGACCGGGTCTTATTTTCAGGGAAACATAGTACCTGTTATCCTTGGCTTACAACTGTCCATTTAGTGACTATTCAAAGTTTCATTGGCACTGAAAAAAAGTGACTTGCAATCGTTTTTCACACTTAACAATCGTCGTAGCGTCCCTGTCTTCATGAGATCAAAATTCGAATGTTTGGAATGTATTTATGACGTTTCTGACAAGCAAAGTCAATGGAGAGAACAGATTCACTTAGCAACCCTGTTACTAACTTAACAACTGGAATGATTGACTTAACAACGGTGGCCAGAAAGGTCGTAAAATGGGACAAAACTCACGGAACCATCTTGCTGAGCAACGGAAAGCAAGGGGCTCAACTGCGGTCCTAAGTCGAGGAATACCTGCATCTGATGCTGTCACATCACCTTGTCTGACTGAAGGTGGGGGCAACCCCCGCCCACGCAGGAGACCCTACACCAGTGATGGTGAACTTTTTCATTGTGTGCTGAAAGCATGCACGCGTGCTGGCACCCACAATGCAATGCACCCTGCCCCCCCTGCGAATCCGCCCGCAACGCCCCCACCCTTACATGCACTATGCATGCGCACACCTTCCAGCTGATTTTCAGCCCGTTTGAGGCCATTTTCACCTTCCCGGAGGCTCAAGGAAAGCCTCTGTGACCTTGGGAGGCCGAAAAACGGGCCCTTCAGAAATACCAGACGTGCCCATTTTCAGCCTCCGGAGGGCCTCTGGAACCCAGGGGAGGTTGTTTTTGCCCTCCCAGAGGCTTGAGGGAAGCCTCTGGAGGTTGGAAACGGGTCCGTTTTCACTTCCGGTATTTCCGGAAGGCCCGTTTTTCGGCCTCCCGAGGCTGCAGAGGCTTCCCTTGAGCCTCTGGGAAGGTGCAAACGGCCTCAAAGAAGCTAAAAATCAGCTGGAAGGTGCATGCATGCGCAGTGCAGGTAAGTTTGGCTGGGGCTCGCGTGCCCCCACAAATGGCTCTGCGTGCCCTAGGTTCTACACCATTTCTGACAAATGACAGTCCAATCTCTTCTTGAAACTATCCGTCCTTATGAATCTCCCCATCATTTGCTGGTGCTATTTGAGGTTATGTCCGCTGCTCGGGAATTTTTCAAACTTGGCACCTTTAAGATGGGTGGACCAACTCCCAGAACCCCGCCCCCCAGCCAGCCAGCCATGCAAATATGCAAATTTCCCAAATATGGCTCAGCTGGCTAGGGGAATTCTGGGAGTTGAAGTCCCCCCCCCCATCTTAATGTTGGGGAACACTTGATCTGGAAGAAGATTGTTTCTGTTCTGGATCTTGTTGCAGCTGATTGGAACCTGCTGGAACTGGACAAAGGACGGAGAGAGTCCTTCCCTTTTTAGACCTGAGAATAGAATCCAGGATCCTGAGAACCAACGTTGCTATGTGAAGAACGCGACCCTTGTCAACTCTGGAAGGGAAGAATGCATTAAGCAGCTGGTGGAAGGAATGAGCTGAAGAAGGAGAGGGATGGGTGGCAGGGCGAGGGGGGGGTAGGGAAGGATATTTTCAAAGCTCCTTCTCATTGGCTGGCGTTGAATTATGGCCGTCTGCCAAGGACACCGCTGTGTCCCCTGTCCGTTTGGGCGCACTCCCGCCCAGTGGCAGCCTCGTTTCCCATCAATCAGCTCTGGAGATTGCCGTAGAGATTGTTGGATTGGGAAAGAAACCCATGGAGACGGAGCGACAGAGCAGGGGATGGTCTTGGTCAAAGGGCTAAGAGCCTTGGAGATGCTTACGGGTTGCTATGGATGGACCGAAGACGAGGGCTCTTTCTTTAATCCCTTCCAACTCAGTGGAGTCATATTAAAGCAGGGGTGGGGGAAGCTATGGCCCTTTTATGACTTGTGGACTTCAACTCCCAGAATTCCTGAGCCAGAAATTCCTGCTGGCTCAGGAATTCTGGGAGTTGAAGTCCACAAGTCATAAAGGGGTCATAGTCCCCCCACCTCTGTATTAAAGGGTTGAAAAGAATCCTAGAAGCTACGAGTTCTAGATGAATGTTTCTTAGCGACTTTCAGGTGTGTGGACTTCAACTCCCAGAATTCCCCAGCCAGCCATGGGGTCTTTCCAGAAGATTCCATGCTGGCTGTGGCATTCTGGGAATTGAAGTCCAGACATCTTCAAGTTGCTAAGGTTGAGAAATCCTGCTCTAGGCTATCCCTAGTTTAGTTTTGTGAAGTGGCAGGCCTCCTTGTTCGGAATATTTTTATGTACTCTTACTGACGTTTTGCTTGGTTTCCTTATTGCTAACAGTCCTTAGCCTGACTTTTGATTATTTGTTAGTTTATAAGTAACTTCAAGGTGGCAAACATACCTAGTACTCCGTCCTCCTCCTATTTACCCCATAATAACAACAACTCTGTGAGGTGGGTTGGGTTGAGGGAGAGGGACAAGCCTAAAGTCACCTAGCTGTCTTTCATGCCTAAGGTGAATCTAGAACTCACCATCTCCTGGTGATTGGCCCAATGTCACCCAATTAGCTTTCTTGTCTAAGGCGGGACTAGAACTCCCAGTCTCCTGGTGATTGACCCAAAGTCACCTAATTAGCTTTCTTGTCTAAGGCGGGACTAGAACTCCAAGTCTCCTGTGATTGGCCCAAAGTCACCCAATTAGCTTTCTTGTCTAAAGCAGGACTAGAACTCCCAGTCTCCTGGTGATTGACCCAAAGTCACCTAATTAGCTTTCTTGTCTAAAGCAGAACTAGAACTCCCAGTCTCCTGGTGATTGACCCAAAGTCACCTAATTAGCTTTCTTGTCTAAAGCAGAACTAGAACTCCCAGTCTCCTGGTGATTGACCCAAAGTCACCCAATTAGCTTTCTTGTCTAAAGCAGAACTAGAACTCCCAGTCTCCTGGTGATTGACCCAAAGTCACCTAATTAGCTTTCTTGTCTAAGGTGGGACTGAAATTCATTATCACCTGGTGATTGGCCAAAAGTCGGCTTTTATGCCAAAGGTGGGAACTAGAAATCACCATCTCATGGTTTTCTAGCCTGGCGCCTTAGCCATTAGGTTAAATTGGCTCACCAAGAATAAAAATAAACATCTCCTAGAATGGCTTACCGTTTAATAAAAATTCACAGTGCTCCTTTCCTCAGATCAGCACTCTAAAAATTCACAACCCAAGAAGGAAAATAAGACGAGGAGAACAAAGGGGGGAAAAACAACCGTGTTTTTGTGAAAAATTAAAAAAAATGCAGCCTGCCAAAATCATGTTAAATTTATTCAGAATGAATAAACATACTTTTTAAAAAAGAGTTCATATTGATAGGGGGGCTGTTCTTTTTCCTTCTTCAGCTTTTAGCAAGGAAACGAGGAGGCATTATTTGAACTGAATTTCTGTGAAAGGACACACAATTCCTGTGTTGTTTGGTATCTTGCTCACTCTTAGATACAAGTGAAGAAGAAATAACAAAGATATCTATTTGCGCCACTGATGGATCATTTGTGTGGCACTGGTGGACCTTTGTGCCTCTCGCTTCGAGATGAACAAAAAAAACCTTCACATTAATTTTGCAACCATCCTGTTGTCGAACATTCTGTAAAATGGAGGTTTAACCTCCACTGAGAAATAGCTTTTTTTTAAAACTGTACTGGGTGGTCCTTGATTTATATCTTTGTTTAGCGACTGTTCAAAGTTGCAACATCACTGGAAAAAAAGTGACTTGCGACCCTTTTTCACACCGTTGCAGGATCGCCACAAGTCACATGATCAAAATTCAGACGCTTTCACAACCATGTCCTGAAGATCATAGGATCCCTTTTGCGACCTTCTGGCCATCAAAATCAAAATGGGGAATCCAGATTCACTCCACAACTGTGGGGCTGACGTAACACCTGCAGTGCTTCCCTTAACCACTCTGGGAAGGAAGGTTGTTAAAACGGAGCAAAATTCACCATTGCCTCGCTTAGCAAGAGAATTTTTGGCCTCAGTTGTGGTCGTAAGTCAAGGACTACCTGTACTCTCATCTTTATGCGTGAAAGCCAAAAGATAAAATAATAAGTGAACCCTGTCGCATTTGTTGGAAAAAGAGCTATGAAATCTGCATGCTTCTCCACCTTCTGCCCTTCCTCTCCTACCAAATCCAACCCTGCTGTTTTTAATTTCTGGCTCCGCTTTTCCGATTTATTCTCCCGTCATGCTATTAAGTGGACAAAAGCCCAATTTATTTCCCACACGCCTAAGTCGGGTTATCTTGTGGCTTGACATTTGGTTGGCCAAGGATGGTGGTGACCCCACCAGGGAATGAAAGAATATTCCTTTCTTAAACAAAAAACAACAAGGATGTTTCCGCCTCGTTGCTCCGGAGGCCATGCTTTTCTCCCTTCAGGAGGTCCGGCAAGTTAGCCGCATTGAATGCAGCCGCAGGCTAGCGTTCTCCGCTGGCGTAGCTCAGCCAGAACCGTTGTGAATGAATTGTTGCCCTGCTGTTGCGGAATGGAGCGTGCGTTGATCAAGAGCGCTTAAAAATCAGCCTGAGAAATTTGACAGATTTATTAGTTCAGGTAATGGAGCTATATTTGCTGGATGCATGCGCCTTGCAGGGAGGTTCATGCAGCAAAGAACTCACCGCTCCAGATGTTTGTCAGAGGTGGGCTGCTGGGGGGGGTTCACAGGGGTTTGGGGGAGCCCCTAGCTAAGATCCTGCACCGTTTGGAGAACCGCCAAATCCCACTCCTGGCTGGCCCCTCCCCTCCCAGGAGTCCCCACGTGGCCCGTTTTGGATGCAGGTAAGGGCAGGATGCATGTGGAGGCTCAGGGAGGGCAAAAAAAAAACAACAACGGGCCTCCCGGAAGTTTGGGAAGGCCGGAAATGGGCCTGTTTCCAGCTTCCAGAGAGCCTCCGGAGCCCAGGAAGCAGGGGTGGTATTCAGCCAGTTCTGACCAGTTCTGGAGAACTGGTAGTGGAAATTTTGAGTAATTTGGAGAACTGGCCAATCCCGCCTCTGACTGGCCCTGCCCCCATCTCTTCTCTGCCTCCCATTGAGTCCCAGCTGATCGGATGCGTCTTCTTTGGTTGCCCTGCACAGGAGAACGGAGCTGGAAAGCAGGTTAGTGGGGTGGGGAGGGAAGGGGGATTTTGCAATAGCCTTCCCCTGCCATGCCCACCAAGCCACGCCACGCCCACCAAACTGGTAATAAAAAATTTTTGAATCCTACCACTGCTGGGGAGGGCAAAAACGCTCCCATCTCCGTGGTGCAGGAGGCCGACTAGGCCAGAAGTCTCCAAACTTGGCAACTTTAAGACGGGTGGACTTCAACTCCCAGAATCCTCCAGCCAGCATAGCTGGCTGGAGGATTCTGGGAGTTGAAGTCCACCCGTCTTAAAGTTGCCAAGTTTGGGGACCCCTGGACTAGGCCACACCCACCATGGCCAGGCCCACCCAGCAACCGGGCAGAGCACCTTTTCCTAAAAATTTTGAAGCCCACCCCTGCTTGGAGCGGGTTGGGCAGTCCAGCCAAGGAAACCATCCCTTTGCTCCCGCCTGGGCTTATTCCAGAGGCAGAGATAATGTAGACATATTACTTGGACAGAGCTACCCGTCTCTCCTCCCAGCCCCGTACTCTTCGGTCCTCTTTTTTGCTGACACAACAAATTAGCGTATTTCTCCAAGAGGCGCAATCTTTTGGACGTGATTTTTTTTTCCCCCCTCCTCTGCAGTTCCCTTAAACATGGACGTGCACTCCTTACCCGAGCTGGCCCCGAGCTCTTGGGGACAGATCAGAGGGGTGGTCATGAATAATAATCGTACTGTCTCTTGCCTCTCTTCTTGGGTCTGCTATCGGGGGGCAAAGTTGCTTGGGAAAAAAGAAGGGAGACTCTGCAGAGGAGGCCTCAGGTCAAACCTATCAGTACTGGCTGCCATTCCGGAAAGTTGGTTGGTCCAGATTGAGCAACCGGACTCTGAAACTGGTGCCCAGTTTTGTCACAGTCAAAAGAGAGTCAAGTCTTGGTGGTCCTGGTCTTTTGGTCTGGATTTGTTGCTCTGGAAGATCCTTTGCGGTGGCCGGTTTAATTCTTCCATCTCTGGCATGGTGCCCTGTTGAATGGGTCGGCATCTTCTAGTCTTAGCTTTAGCAAGAAGCATATGGTGGAAACGTCTCCCCAGGAATTCCAGGCAGGCGCAGTGGATATTGGATGTTGGAAGGAGGCAGTGGTGGGTTTCAAAGAGGTTTACCCCTGGTTTGGTGGGCGTGCTTTGCACATGCCAAATGCACACTTTGCACACGCACAGAGGCTTTCCTCCTCGCCTCCTGCAATCCCTGTAGCTCCAACAGCTGACATGCAGCAATCTGTTGTGCCACGCAAAGCAAAGAAGAGAATAAATGTCAGTATGGAGCCCAGGCAGGCAGGTGGGCCCAACAGCAGCTCATCAAAGAGAATTGGTTCAGTGTCAGCCGATCTTCGGCGCTACCGGTATGCCAGAACCAGGCCGAACCGGTAGAATAGCACCACTGGAAGAAGGTGATAAAGACAACAATTGGGAGAGGAGAAGGATGCCTTACACTAGAGTAGAACCTGACATTGCTTATCTCCACAGATAATAGAATAGAATTCTTTATTGGCCAAGTGTGATTGGACACACAAGGAATTTGTCTTGGTGCAAATGCTCTCAGTGTACATGAAAGAAAAGATACATTCGTCAAGAGTCAAGAATCAAAAGGTAAACACTTAATAATAATCACAGGGTGCAATCAGCAATCAAATCATACTAGGAAACAGTCAATATAAATCATAAGGATACAAGCAACAAAGTTACAGTAATACAGTCACAAGTGGGAGGGGATGGGTGATAAGGAGTGATGAGAAGATTAATAGTAATAGTAGTGCAGACTTTGTAAATAGTTGGACAGTGTTGAGGGAGTTATTTGTTTAGCAGAGGGATGGTGTACGGGAAAAAACTGTCCTTGTGTCTAGTTGTTCTGGTGTGCAGGGCTCTATAGCATCGTTGAAACAATTTATGTCCAGGATATGAGGGGTCTGTAGATACGTTCACAGACTTCTTTTTGACTCATGCAGTATACGGGTCCTCCATGGAAGACAGGTTGGTAGCAATTGTTTTTTCTGCAGTCCGAAAGTCTCTGCCTGTCCTGTTGGGTTGCAGAACCAAACCAGACAGTTATAGAGGTGCAGATGATAAGACTCAGATACACGTCTATGGAGATTCTCTGTCATTCAGGTCATAGTTGTCCCAAAGGTGCTTTTTTTTTTTTTTTTTCAAAAGGTAACTGGACTTTCTGGTTTTTTCTTTGAAGACGTTTCGCTTCTCATCCAAAAAGCTTCTTCAGCTCTGAAGTCCATTCTCCACCATCCAGTCAGAGCTGAGGAAGCTTCTTGGATGAGAAGCGAAACGTCTTCAGAGAAAAACCAGAAAGTCCACAAAGATTGCTTTCACCTCTTCCTTCCACTCTTCCAGAGAATGAAATACCCTTTTATTCTCTCTTTTTGTTTCATTTCTTCATTAAAAGATAACAGTGCCTTTTTCTCAGGTGAGATATGAGATGTTCAACAGAGCTTTTCACTTTCTGCAAATCTCTTTTAGTTCCCTTTTTAGGCAGGTGGGTTTGAGTCCAAATATAAGTAGCCTCGGCTTACAACTATTTGTTTAGCCACTGTTCAAAGTTATGATGGTGCAGTCCTCACACTTACGACCATCATTGTGTCCCCCATGGTCACGTGATTAAGATTTAGGCACTTGGCAGCTGATTTATTATGGCTGCATCATTCCAGGGTCATTTGGGACCTTCCCAGCTGGCTTTCAAAAAGCAAATTCCAAGGAGGAGCTGGATTCGCTTACTGACTATATGATTTACTTAACAACTGCAATGATTCACTTAACGAACCTGGCAAAAAAGGTCATAAAATCGGACACCCTCACTTGACAATCGCCTTGCTTAGTGATGAGCATTCAACTCCCAATTGTGATTTTAAGCAGGAAGTAAAAATTAAGGCCCAGGAAGAAGCAGGAACATAAGAAGATGGTCAAAAGCAATTTTTTCCCCCATAGCACCAGAAACTCGGTCCAGGAATAACAGGTGTAGGTTTGCAGCGACCTGAATTTCCTTCAAAGGTCCAGCTCCGCTATCAATGTCAGCCTCTTCTCACAGAGGGTTTAATTGGTTTTCCTACACGTCGCAAAGGATTGGTTTAGATAATCTTGGGATCCCTTCCAACTCTCTAACTCTGTGAAAAATCAAAGGAATTGGGGATGCTCTGACTTGAGAAGAGAAGGCCCTGGGGGGAATATGGTAATGAAACCTTATAAAAAGATTTCAGATTAAAAGAAAAAGGTAAGATCTGTTCCCTATCGTTTCAAAGCGTGGGCTACAACACAGCGATCCCCAACCTTTCCAACTTGGGGGCCCCGGCCTTTTGTGTGTCTGTGTGTGAGTGGAAGGCACACACTTGCATGCGAACCTCCCCTTGAGCGAGTTTCTCTCTCGTGCTTGTCCACCGCTCGTGCAAGTGGCGTTTCATGCATGTGTTCTTGCCCATTTCTCCCGTGGCCGTGGCCCAGTAGTGAATTGTGGCCCAGGGGTTGGGGACTCCTGCTACAACATACAGATGGTCCTTGATTTATTATCCCAATTGGGACCAGATTTTTTTGTTATTAAGCAAGGTGATTGTTTAATGAGTATAATCTTTTTTTTTTTTGCTGCAGTTCAGAGGTGGGATTCAGCAGGTTCTGACCAGTTCTGGAGAACCGGTCGCAGAAATTTTGAGTAGTTGGGAGAACTGGCCAATGTGGGACTGACTGGCCCCACCAACCCCATCTATTCAGTTGCAAAACATTTGAATTTTGATCGCGTGAACGTGGGGACGCTGCAACGGTGGGAGGTGTGAAAAATGGTCCTAAGTCCCTTTTTTTTCAGTGCCGTTGTGATTTTGAACGGACACTAAATGAACTGTCGTAAGTCGAGAACTGCCTGTGCTTTTCTGGCAAGGGGTGCATCGTCCATCTGCTGCCCATCTGCAGGCTGGAGAGGTGGGAGAGGAGCGTGGGTACCACCACGAGGCATCCTGGAAGGATAAAATGTACTCCCTCATAATCTGGGCCATGGTTAGAGTGGTGCATTGGCCTAGAGGTGGAGCTCTCGCCTCCCAACCAGGAGGCTGTGAGTTTGATCCTCGGTAATCAGATAACAGATAATCAGAGTTGGAAGGGACCTTGTAGGTCATCTAGTCCAACCCCCTGCCCAAGCGGGACCCTACACCATTCCTGACAGATGGCAGTCCAGTCTCTTCTTGAAAGCCTCCAGGGATGAAGCTCCCACAACTTCTGAGGGCAACTTCTGTTCCATTGGTTGATCGTTCTCACTGTCAGAAGTTTCTCCTTATTTCCAGGTTGAATCTCTCCTTGTTCAGTTTCCATCCATTATTCCTTGTCTAGCCTTTGGGTGCTTCAGAAAATAGCTTGACTCCTTCCTCCTCTCTGTGGGGCAGCCCCTCAAATATTGGAAGACTGCTACCATGTCTCCCCTGGTCCTTCTCTTTACTAGACTAGCCAGGCCCAGTTCCTGCAACCGTTCGTTGTATGTTTTAGCCTCCAGTCCCCTAATCATCCTGGTTGCTCTTCTCTGTACTTTTTCTAGAGTCTCAACATCTTTTTGTATAATGTGGTGAACAAAACTGGATGCAGTACTCTAGATGTGGTTTTACTAAGGCTTTATAGAGTGGTGTTAGTACTTCCCTTGATCTTGACTGTATCCCTCTGTTAATACAACTTAGGATTGCATTAGCTTTTTTGGCAGCTGCTGCACACTACTGGCTCCTATTTAGCTGGTTGTCCACTAAGACTCCAAGATCCCTCTCACAGTTCCTGCTATTGAGCCTGGTTTCACCCAGTCTGTGTGTGTACTTTTGGTTTTTCTTGCCTAAGTGTAGGACTTTACTATTCTCTACATTGAATTTCATTTTGTTAGATATGGCCCAGTGTTCTAGTCTGTCGAGATCCATCTGGATCTTGAGCCTATCTTCTTGGGTGTTAGCTATTCCGGCTAGCTTAGTATAATCTGCAAATTTGGTAAGTTCCCCTTCTATTCCTTCATCTAATAGGTAGAGACAGTTATTTATCTCTCTGGGCACAATGAGAATATATCTGCTGAACAAAACTCCTCATTGGCAACAGGAAGGGCATCCGGCCAGTAAACGCTCTGCTAGCTCCATTCGGTTGCCCAGGCACCACCCCACAAGGGATTATGGGGCACGGTTGAGGAGAGACACAGGCCTTTTCTGGAGGCATTTCCTGCCCACGTTTGCGTGTGTGCTCTTTTGTCCTTGCACCTGTGAGTTGTTTGTGTGTCTTTTGTCCCCATCTCTGCTCGCCCCTATATTGCTTTGAGACCTGCCTAAATGCCAAAACAACATTCACAAAGTGGAGGTTGCAAGGGTAGAATCGGAACCAGGTGCCCTTCGGGTATCTTGGGACAGCATCAATTGTTGTCTTCGGGCGTACGCAGATGGTGATGGGTACGGATGCTTTTCAGACTTTTAATTCTGTGGTTGAACGGCGCGATGATGTGATACGGGGTGGAATGGGGGAGGAATAATTGACACTGTGTAATCATTTTAAAGTGAGGAACTTTGCCACTCAAATGCATAATTTATGCAACCTGGGGGGGGAAAAAGAGTCCTTCTGAATGACAAGAGGGGGTTATCTTCAGGCAGAAATATTTGTGCGTGGTTTTCGAGACGCCGGATAAACACTTTTTGGTGAGGCCACCTTGATACTGAATGGCCAAAGATCACATCCCTTGGCTTGGAACGGGCTGGCTCATCCTCTCTCTCCAATTGGACTGTCCCAGTCCTTGGCTTACAATGGTTCATTTATTGACCGTTCGAAGTTACGTGAAAAAAAGGGACATGACCGTTTTTCACAACTTAAGACCCTGGGCCATGTGATTCCCCTCTGGCAGCCTTCTCACAAGCCATGGAGAAACAAATTCACTTAACAAATGTGTTACTATCTTAACAATTGCGGCGATTCACTTGGGTGTGGTGAGAAAGGTCGTAAAATGGGACAAAATTCACTTAACAACATAAAATCTCGCTTAGCAACATAAATCTGGGGCTCAATTGTGGTCATAAGTCGAGGACTAGCTGCAGTCCATCACCCCAGGTCCTCTTCTATCAGAACACTATTTCTCACATCCTCTCTTCTTTGATAGACCTTTGCATCCCCACATTTTGAATAGAGAACAGAACAGAATCGAATGTAGCATAAGAATAGAATGGAATAGAAATTAGAACAGAAATCAGAATAGAATAGAACAAAGTAGAATAGAAAGTAGAGTAGAATAGAACAGAACGTAGAGTAGAATAGAAATTAGAATAGAATAGAATAGAATATATATATAAAAAAGCGAAAGATCACTCAACGCATCATCACAAAATCTCCAGAACAATAAAGCCTACAAACTTGAAATTTGGCACGTATGTTCCTCTTGGTTTCTAGGTGCTCACTAAGAAAGGATTTTTCGAAATGACCATCAGAGCTTTAGTATTACGTATATTATTATTATTAACATGCTCTGATGCTAAGGAGTTCTACTCCCCCTCCCCACCTGAAAAGAAATCTATTTCAAATGCAAAACACAAGCAGAGGAGTTTCATTTTCAGTTTTAGTTTCACAGCACCAAGCAGCTTTAGTACAGAAGAGTTGAGCTAAGCCACGCCCAGGCTTCTTGCTGTCTCCTTCTTGCTCACACAGCAAATACTGTTTCAGATTCCCAACAGTCCTCAACTCTCTCACACACTGACAGGGCGCTATCCAGATGGATGCTGGTAGATAGAGGCAAATTTCCACCCCCTTTTTTTCCTCCCCAAAAACTAATCCCAACCACATAGTTTCGTAGCAAAGCATGGGTATAGAGCTAGTATAGAATAGAATAGAGTAGAACAAAATAGAAAGTAGAGTAGGGTAGGGTAGAGGAGAGGAGAGGAGAGGAGAGGAGAAGAGAAGAGAAGAGAAGAGAAGAGATCAGCTATTATTCTATTCTGTTAGTCTTTAATTAACAAAAACCCTCCCCAAAATGCATGGAGCGAAAGTGTTGCAGTTAAGGCTGCAGATAAGTCCCAAGTTTAAAGCTCAGTTTATGTCGCGTTTGTCTTGTGCAGGGTTGTGTACATTGGCTCTTGGCGTTCAGCATGGATAATACCGGTGAACCTTGGAATCGTGCTAAGCCTATTAACGTGGAGGTGTCCACCATTTAGCCTTTATTTAACATGGCTGAAGCATGCTGTGGGAAGAACACCGTTCTAACACTGACCTGGGCCCTTTCTGCCTCTGTGCTGTTTATAAAAAGGGTTTAATATTTTACATGTCCTCCTACAGGCAGGGAAAGGGGATTGTTAAGAGGTATAAAAAAATACCTGTCGGGACTGGGTTCATTGAAGCGCTGTGTATTTTCCTAAGATTGCACGCAGTCCCCGAAATGCCTGCATGAGTCCATGCAACCTGCTATTTTTTTAATGCCTTATAATCCACACACCTGTGATGAGGCTGTTCCTATAAGGAATTCTCCCAACAATCCCTGTCATGCCCTCCTCTTTTCACATTTTACTTTGCCGGTTTTTGTGTTACTCCAATGTGCTCTTGTTTATGCCTCTGTGGAATTAATAGCTGACTTGTGAGGATGGGAAGGATGATTAGTTAAGCTTCAAAAGAGGAGAAGCCGGTCTTCCCTCTGGCTCTTAGCTCCTTGGCAAGGCTATCCACCCGCTGACCACTGACCATTATCTTTCAGATTATAGTCTGCATAAAACACTTAGGCAGATGAATATTTCTCGATGGCCTCACATAAACAAGCCAAAATTATAATAAGGGATCCATGGCGCTCTCTGTTTTCTTGCAGACTTTTCATTATCCAAGCTAGGTAACATCATCAGTGCTAATCACAGCACTAGCATTCAAGGAGTCCTCGTTGTGTAAGCCCGAGCTATAAATATTTCCTTTATTGGGACAAAATTATGATAAACACACATGCACGTACACGAACACACCCCAATGGTGAAGCTGGGCCAGCCATATTCAGGCAAAAATGAAGATTATTAGATAAACACCAGCTAATAGTAAAGAACTCTTACTCTCTCCTGGCATCGAATGGCCAGGGAGGGTTTTGCAACCCAGATATAGCAGCCGAAGTTGATTTTTCTGTCTCATTTTTTGACCTCTTCTGTTCCCCTCTGAGGTTTGCTCAGAGAACACGCTGGAAGTCTCAGTAAATAAGAGCCGCGGTGGCACAGTGGTTAGAGTGCAGTACTGCAGGTTACTTCTGCTGCCTGCCGGCTGCCTGCAATTTGTCAGTTCGAATCTCACCAGGCTCAAGGTTGACTCAGCCTTCCATCCTTCCGAGGTGGGTCAAATGAGGACTCAGATTGTTGTGATGACCCAGAGTATATCAGAAATATAACAAAACCGAAAATGTAACTAAAAGTCCTTTTAATGCCTTCAACTTGGCTTCACTGTTTAATTGTTCACAGTGGAGGAGTAAATTGTTTTCAGAATAACATTTCAAAGGAAAGAAACACAGTTCAAATTCAAAGAGCCGATAACGAAGCAAAAACCAAAAACAAACTGCATTGAATAAAGTTTCACGACAGACCAGGTTAGATAATTGCCAACTTCAGGAAGATAACTAGGGACAGTCCATTGGAAGAACGCCAGCCAAGATAAACCTTCTTTAGGAATAAAACACTAATTTGTCTCCAGCGTCTGTTAGCACGCAGGTCCAAACTCTTATGCAGATCTCACACCTGCAACCCATGAAGAGGATCATGGCCCTCTCCTCCCAAGTAGACCACATTTTACCCTGATCCTCTCCTCCCTGCGTGCTCTAGGATGGAGAGGGGATGGGCCTGGATCCTCCTCTGACTACTCAAGAGTCAGTCTCCACCAGGGGCATGACGATTGTTGCGGGCAAGTGGCTGACTCTGTAAACGGCTTAGAGAGGGCTATAAAGCATTATGAATTAGTATATAAGTGTAAGTGCTGTTGCTATTGCTAAGTCATTTCTTAGGGATGTACCTTGCTCATCCTTATTTTGAGATAGTTCTCACCGACACGGAATTTCCAAAGCTACTTTGATGCCCCTCAACTATGCCCTTCTCAAGAAGTTGTTTTTGATAAGGATAGGTCCACCCAGTAAGCAGACTTCCTTGATGATGTCCCAGATGTCCTTTCTCCAGGAAACAAAGCTGGTAACAACCCCTTCTCTCTTTTTCTCCATCCTAGTTAGAGCTCAGGAGGTCCAAGCCGAGAATGTCACGGTAGCAGAAGGCGGGCAGGCTGAGATCAATTGCAAGCTGCACCAATACGATGGCTCCATCGTGGTGATCCAGAACCCATCTCGGCAGACGCTCTTCTTCAACGGCACACGAGGTAACCTTGTTTCTAGGCTTCAAGGTGTCAAATTGTGGGGCTGCTGGGGATGGTATCTCGGTTTGAGCTAAAGAGCCACAAAGAGTTAGAGCACATGAAAGTTGGGTCATCTACTTTCTTGATATGTCCCTTCCGTGTTGATCTACGAAGTTGTCCAGGGCTGGAGTGTTCAGAACCATGACTGTGGCTTGTTGTGACCTGGGAGAAGATGATTCTTATTTGTTTTATTGGTCCACCACTGAGGCATTTTCCCTTCTGCTCCTTACAGCCTTGAAGGATGAACGTTTCCAGCTGGTGGAGTTCACCCAAAAACAGGTCCGCATTGTGCTCTCCAACGCCCGTCTGGAAGATGAAGGTGGATACTATTGCCAGCTGTACACAGAAGATACCCACCATCAGATTGCCATCCTTACAGTGCTGGGTAGGCATCACCCTGCTAAGCTACTGGCTGGCTGGGGAATTTAGGGAGTTCAAGTCCAACAAGTCTTAAAGCTGCCAAGGTTGGACACCCATAGTCCAGTCTTTTAAACTGAATATCCCCTCCCACACCACCCCTGGGGCTGCTCCAGATTAAAACCAGCAGGTCTTCTGGGATCATCCATCATCACTGGTGTCTTTCAAGAAGAAAAGGTGTAGAATCTCCTGCTTGGGTTGGGGTGGGGTTGGACTAGATGATCTACAAGGTCCCTTGCAACTCTGTTAATCTGTTAAATCCTTTGAGATTACAATGCTCAGTTGAATCAGTTGCTGCTTGATAATGTGCTTAGGGGAACCCTTTGTCTCCCCAAACAAGTTAGAAGGTCTGTTCAGTGTGTATTCATCAATAGTGTCACATTTTGGGTCTATTTATCCTAGCTCTTTTATGTTCCAATTTCCACCTCTTGCTTCCAACCATCTGTAAAATCTATTCCATGTATTGTAGGACTCAGTTTCCTCTTTATTTTTTTAGTTCTAGAGTTAATCTATCTAACTTTGCGCAAACCAGTATTTTCTTTATTATCTCTCTTTCTAGAGGTGTATTTTCACCAGTGGTGGGATTCAAAGTTCTATGGCCGTGGCTTGGTGGGTGTGGCAGGGGAAGGATACTGTGAAAGCTCCAGTCAGAGGCAGTATTTGCTGGTTCTCCAAACTACTTAAAATTTCCTCTACCTGCTGAATACCACCTCTGGTTTTCACTCTTCCATTGCTGGAAGAGTATACCATTCTTGCTGCTGTTCGGATGCGTAGTATTAAATAAATTGATCCTTTGTTGTAGCCCTCTGTTGTAATTCCTAATAAAAATAATTCCGGCTTGAACTCTAGTTGTCTCACCATTTGTTCTAGCCACTCCTGAATCTGTCGCCAGAATCTCCTTACATATTGGCACGCCCACCACATGTGACAATATGTGCCTGGTAATTGCTTGCCGGGTATTTACCCATTTCTTAAAGCTCATCCGTCTAAATTTCACCCCTCTAACTCAGACTGCAGACGCCCCAAAGGGAAGGGGAAAAAATCAGGTATGTTTTGGAAGCTGCCAGTACAAAGGACATCCTAACATACGATTGTCTAGACAGACTTCAATGGCTGTCCAGAATTTCAGACCCGTCTTCTTTATCCCTCTCAGGAGAGCTTAGAGATTGAACCTAAGATCTTTAGCGCGTTGAACATGTGCTTTGATGCTGAGCTGTAGCCTTCCTGAAAGTCACACTTTCGGGAATCTACCAAACCTGCCAGACAAAAGACTATTTATTTAGAAGACACAATCGTTTTTCAAGGTCAGCCTTTGGCGGTAAGGGAGCCGATAATCTTCAGACAGGGAGAGAGAAGATTTGGATTCTTCCTTAGCAGAACATCAGCGGAAGCATTGATGCAGATGAAACAAAACCTATACCTCCTTTTTTAGAAAAAATAAATAAATCTGATTTTGCAAGCATGAAATGTTGGGGAGGAACAAATGGAGGTTAAGGGATTTAGCAAACCCTTGTAATCTTCAGAAACGCATGCCCACCTCTTGGGTCCTCTCTGTTTTTCTCCTTAGCTTCATTGTAGAAGGCTAAGTTCTTGTTTTCCTTCCTAAAATGACCTTCTCAGAATTGAGAAGCTTGGGTTGAAGACATCTCCTCCCACTATGACTAGCCGTTGAAATATTAATTAGGAAAGTTGCCTCATTAGAGGCGGTTCAGGTACTCAGGTGAAGGATTCAGCCATGGGGTGTGAGATGATGGAGGGGATGACTAATGACCTGCCTGGTTTGGCTTCTTCTTCCAGTTCCCCCGGACAGTCCCTTAGTGGAGGTGAAGGAACAGGCGGTAGAAGGAGGAGAAGTTGAACTCACCTGCAGCGTTCCCAGGTCACGCCCTGCGGCCACCCTGCGCTGGTACCGGGACCGGAAAGAGATAAAAGGTGTCATTCCAAATGCTGAATTGGGCTCCCTGTGGAAATCCCGTGACAAATAAAATAAATGTATTTCCTGGAAAGTGTGAATCCAGGCACTCTGTCGGCGTTCGGCCCGAAGGCAGCTTGGAATTCCAAGTCAAGGAATATCCTATTCTTCCACTTGATGTCCTCGAGATGCCTTGGGTGATGAGGGAGGATGCTTCTCGCCTTACATGTCTATGGAGATTCTCAGTCATCCAGGTCATAGTTGGCTCAAAAGTGCTCAAAAGATAACTGGACTGTTTTTTGAGGAAGAAGAAGATGTTTCACTTCTCATCCAAGAAGTTTCATCATGGATGGAGCTTCTTGCATGAGAAGCGAAACAACTACTATTTTTTTCTTCTTCTTCTTCTTCTTCTTCTTCTTCTTCTTCTTCTTCTTCTTCTTCTTCTTCTTCTTCTTCTTCTTCTTCTTCTTCTTCTTCTTCTTCTTCTTCTTCTTCTTCTTCTTCTTCTTCTTCTTCTTCTTCTTCTTCTTCTTCTCTTCTTCTTCCTCCTCCTCCTCCTCCTCCTCCTCCTCCTCCTCCTCCTCCTCCTCCTCCCTCCTCCTCCTCCTCCTCCTCCTCCTCCTCCTCCTCCTCCTCCTCCTCCTCCTCCTCCTCCTCCTCCCTCCTCAAAAACAGTCCAGTTGATATATATATATATATTCGTAGATTTTCATGGGTACAGGTATGTAGGTCTAGGTGTGTTCGGATCTTTTCCCGTGTAAAATTAAGAGTATCTTGGTGACGTTTCGGCGAGGTCCCACTCGCCATCCTCAGGCTGGTGCTTTCGGCTTTGTGCCAAAACATCGCCAAGATATTCTTAATCTTACACAGGAAAAGACCCGAACACACCTAAACCTACATACCTGTACCCGTGAAAATCTACGAAAACATTCTATATAGTTAAGCTAGTGATTTGGGTTGATGCTGCTCGGCCATTATGTATGTTAACTTTTGTAATGTTTTAAATTGTTTTTATTTTGAGTCCACCCAGAGTTCAACTAACTTATCTTAACAACTATCCATATAATACCTATCTGGAAGCAGAAGTCCACAGATCTTAAAAGCTGCCAAGGTCATACACACCTCTGATTTAAAGGGGAGTTGTTCAGTGCTTGCTAGGGTTATCTGACGGGATGTTTGTGTGCATTTCAGGAACAAGCAGCAAGCAAGAAAATGGGAAAGTGTTCAGCATCACCAGCATGGTGCGTTTCCGAGTGGATCGCAAGGACCACAGCAGCATCGTGACCTGCGAAGCCATCCACCCGGCACTGCGTGGCCAGCGGAAGCAGACGCAGTATGTGCTAGATGTACAGTGTAAGTGACTGCTGGAGCTCCCTAGGGAGGGAGAGGGGGGGTGGGAGAGGTATGTTGTAAGCCAGGCTCAGGTGAGCAAGATCGAGAAATGGAGCCATGTTGCATTTTGCATCCTGGTTGCCCCCACTTCCCCCCCATGTCTTGTTTGAATGAAGGAGGCAATCATTATGAACCCTCCATGGCTTCATGTTCAGAGGAAGAAACTAAGCAAGGACCAGGCCTAACGGACAGGCTGTTAAAAAGTCTGAAGTATTTTCAGGCTTGCAAAATTATATTAAAGTAGAATTAGTTAATCTAAGTCGTGTTTCCTATTTGGTTTATTGGGGTGGAGGGGGCTGACAAAAAAGGATACCCAAAAGTCAGGGGTTTTAAAGGGGACATATATTCCACTAAGATTTCATTCCAACCACTACTTGTCCTTTACTTCAGCCCACTAACTAATTGGTGCAGGATCCAGGAAGATGATCCCTACGGAAAAACACTTTTAATAGAGTCACCTGTTTACCTTGGATTAGATTTGTCACAATTCCAGATTCTTGTACCACTTCATCCTGCAAGTCTTTCCTGCGAATTGTTTCTTCCTCCCCCCTCAAATATCGATATTAATTCTTGGCTTATTATTTTAAAATATTTTATTTAGCTGTTCCACTTGGTTATGCTTGAAAAACAGCTTCGACTACGTTATGCCCTCATTTTGATTTTTTCTTTTTATTCTGCTTTTCTGCCTACTAGCAGCTTTCCAAGGTTGTTGACAATAAATAACGTGTAGGGTATTTTTTTTTTAAAGGCATTGATGATGGATGCCGTTTCTGAGGGGAAAGTGATGTAAAACATTCACACTTCTGGCTATAGAAATTACAAATCCAGCATGTAAAGAAAGAAGGAAAGAGATAGATAGATAGATAGATAGATAGATAGATAGATAGATAGATAGATAGATAGATGGATGGATGGATGGATGGATGGATGGATGGATGGATGGATGGATGGATGGATGGATGGATGGATGGATGGATGGATGGATGGATGGATGGATGGATGGATGGATGGATGGATGGATAGATAGATAGATAGATAGATAGATAGATAGATAGATAGATAGATAGATAGATGATAGATAGATAGATAGATAGATAGATAGATAGATAGATAGATAGATAGATAGATAGATAGATAGATATAGATATAGATATAGATGATATAGATATAGATATAGATATAGATATAGACATAGATAGAAAGATATAAGATATATAGATAGATATATTTTCTAACAAAGCCTGGGATTTGAAGGGTTCTGCGCCATATTTTGGATATATACAAAAAACCAGTAGTAGTAGTAGAATAGAAATAGAATAGAAGAATAGAATAGAATAGAATAGAATAGAATAGAATAGAATAGAATAGAATAGAATAGAATAGAATAGAATAGAATAGAAGAGTTGGAAGGGATCTTGGGGATCTTCCAGTCCAACCCCCTGCCTAGGCAGGAAACCCTACACCACTTCAGACAAATGGTTATCCAACATCTTTTTAGAAACTTCCAGTATTGGAGCATTCACAACTTCTGGAGGCAAGCAGTTTCACTGATTAATTGTTCTGACTGTCAGGAAATGTCTCCTTAGTTCTAAGTTGCTTCTCTCCTTGATTAGTTTCCACCCGTTGCTTCTTGTCCTGCCTTCAGGTGCTTTGGAGAATAGCTTGACTGCAGCATTTTCAACTGGGGAGCAAACAGCAAGAGCAGCTCTCCTAGATCAGATTAAAAACTCATCTAGTCCAATATCCTATTTTCCCATCGATCAAGCCAGATGCCACTGAGAAGCCCAAAGCAGCATTTGAACAAGTACACTCTACCATAGTCTGATTAGCACAGTAGTTAAGTGTAGGCTGGGTGGTGTGACATGAAGTAGACAGATAGCTGGCTTGAAAATCTTAGGTCAAAGAGCATAGAGAAGGTTCTTCATCAGAGGGGAGCGAAGATGCCCCTCGGTTCAGCCCCGGCTCTCCAGCATTTTAATGACTTTTGATGTGGGAGTAGAGAGAATGCTGATCACTTGTGGATGACCCTTGTCTGGGCAGGTTAGCTAATATTCTAAGGAGATGGAAATAAAATTCAAAACAATCTTGATCAGCTGGGAAAGGGGGCAGGAAGCAGGGCTGGGACGCGGCCGGTATAACAACCGGTTCGGTAATCGCGCGTGAATAGCAATGCAAAAATCCTTACCTGCTATGTTACTTTGGGGGAGTAACACAGCTGAGGAACGGCAGATCTGCTCTTCCACGCTGATCAGCTGGGATGATAAAGGCCAGTACAGCACAGGGGCAGGCGGGCGAACCCACACGATTGTCGGAGCAAACTGGTTCACTCCCAGCTGAGGAGCTAGGGGTTCGCGCAAACCGGTCTGAACTGGCAGAATCCCATCCCTGGCAGAAAGGAACTGCGAGGCCAGACACTTTGTCAAATGCAAAGGTGATATTTTAGGAGACAGATCAATTGCACCACTTCAGAACGGGGAATTTCTGGCTTGGCTCTGCATTTTTTTTTTTTGCGGAGAAGAACTTACGGGGTAGTGTAGTAGAGACAGACACCTGAGACAGTCCTGTGATATGAGTCAAAAAAAGGAGGGGGGGGGGAAAAAGGCAACCTGGAACTAGTTCAGACAAGTGTGAGGAGACGGTCAGAGGAGTGGAAACTAAACCTTGTGAAGAGAGATTAAAAGGAACAAGGATAGCAACTCATCAAAAATCTGAAAGGCTGTCACACGCGGAGACAAATGCCAGGATTCCTTCCCGAGATCAGAAGGAAATCACAGGAGCACCTTTTCTGACTCCCACACTGGATTCAAAGGCTCACAAAAGTTGCAGCTCCCTCAAGCTTCTGCCTTTGATTCAAATCGGTATGTCGGAATAAGGGCGACCGGGCTGTGATATTTTTTTTTTGCTTCCCTGAGTTCCCTCCGACAATGGCTACAAAGAGACTCCTTCAGTGAGCTGTCAGAAACATTTTGAGCCAATCTGAGCATTTCTGACAAAAGCCAACTTCTGTCTTTAATTTGACAACCCAACTTCTGTCTTTAATTTGAAAAGCCACTGAGGGGAACGCAGCTAATCCTGCAATGGACTCAAAAAGAGGATTTATGACCCGAATCCAAAGTGCCAACAATTGCCTCCCTGCCACGCAATCCTATTACCTCAGGTGCTCAACAACCTGGTTGCATTTATGGCCATTTGTAGCATTCCCATAGTCACACGACGATAATAGTTTATGCCCCAAACCGGCACTTACAATAGATTCGCTTAATGACCAAGGCATTTGGTCAGTGACCGACATATTCACTTTCTACCACCACGTTAGCTTAACAAGCACCACAAAGGTTGTAAAATCGAGTTAGTGATGTGACCGATCCCTTTTATGACTCTTACGACTTATAACCATGATGGGCATGTTCCATTAAGGTCGTAACTCGAAGGTTACCTGCAAATAATTCAGATCAGGCTGACCGCATTCCTACATCTGTAGGAACAGTTGCTCCTATACTTTGCATCTTGAAGCGTTTTGTGCATTTTTAAGCCAAGAAAAGATGGGAATCTTCAGGATCTTTGAGAATCAGGTTGCCAGCAAATTTTGTACTGCATACAAATTATTATTAGAGTATTATTATTATTATTTCTGTTATTTTTTTCTTCTCTTTTTCTAGATTCACCCACAGCCAGAATTCATCCCCCTCAGGGAGTCATGAGGGAAGGAGACACCTTAATTCTGACTTGCGCTGTAAATGGCAACCCGCTGTAAGTCCTTCTTCTGGGTGGAAAAAATAAAATTTTGGACTTATTTTGGTGGCAGCAGGAAAGAATCTTGTGCAAAAAAACAGGCTTTGGGAAAAGGTAGTACATGGTCGTGGTAGCGGTTACTCTGATTTTTACTGACATTTATTTAAAAACCCAAATCTGGTGCTGAGAAAAGTGAAATTGGCGGCCCCTAACAAATGAGAGCTGTCAAGTAAGATATTAGAATATTTTGGGCTTCATCAACCAAGGGTATTGATTATTAGACAAAATCTGCCTCTGTCTGCATTTTAACTAAAACAATATATCAAAAATCCAACTTTTCACAAAAGACTCTTTTACTTTTGGGGCTCTTGATGCAGAGCAGCTGATCAGCCAGCTGTTCCTGGAGAGCAGCTGATCAGCCAGCCTGGGAACCTCGGAGAGAAGTTGTAGATTTCTGGTTGTCAGCAATCATGGCCAGTGGCCATTGGGTGTGGAATTCTGGAGCAGTGTTTCTCAACCTTAGTAATTTTAAGCTGTGTGGACTTCAGCTCCCAGAATTCCCCAGGCAGGACATTGGGAAGACTGTGAGTTCTAGTCCCGACTTAGGCATGAAAGCCGACTGAGTGACTTTGAGCCAATCACCAGGAGACAGTGAGTTTTAGTCCCGCCTTAGGCATGAAAGCTGAATAGGTGACTTTGAGCCAATACAATCACCAGGAGACAGTGAGTTCTAGTTCTGCCTTAGGCATGAAAGCCAACTGGTGAGTTCTAGTCCCACCTTAGGCATGAATGCCAGTTGGGTGAATTTGGGCCAGTCTCTCTCTCTCTTAGTCCAACCCACCTCACATGGTTGTTGTCGGGTAAATGGGAGGAGGAAGGAGTATTAGCTATGGTTGCTGCCTTGAGTTATTTATAAAAATAATAAAGGCAGGATAAAAAATCTACTGAATAAATTTCTCACCCTCCCTGTAGCCCAGAGTATAGGATGCCTTAGAAAAGAACTGGGAAGATTTTAACTTTGAAGGTTCTGCCTTTAAAAAGCAAAACTAAAACTAAGATTTCAAAGTCTACTATCTGATTCCATTTCCAAAACAAGATTTTTGAAGATGTGTGGACTTCAATTCCCAGAATTCCTCAGCCAGTATGGCTGGCTAAGGAATTCTGGAAGTCCCTACAACTTCAAGTGGCCAAGGTTGAGAAACACTGCATAAGAGGAGGAGGAGGAGGAGGAGGAGGAGGAGGAGGAGGAGGAGGAGGAGGAAGAAGAAGAAGAAGAAGAAGAAGAAGAAGAAGAAGAAGAAGAAGAAGAAGAAGAAGAAGAAGAAGAAGAAGAAGAAGAAGAAGAAGAAGAAGAAGAAGAAGAAGAAGAAAACTTCAAGACCCCATGCAAATCTAAATCATAATTTCTACTATTCAATTGATCCAATTTAGTGATGGAAAGCCCTATTATTATTATTTTTTGCCACTACAAATAAAGCAGCTGACAGCCTTTTTTATCAAGTGCAAACGATCCCATCCTCTTCCAGGAGATGTTGATTTTAATTTTGACTTCTCTCTGTTTTGGAGCATCAGCTGTTTCAAAAACAGTGTGTGCGTGCATGTGTGAAAAATGAGACAGGGGAGACAGTGTTCACAGCCAATAGCAGTTTAGAAAAGGAATAGCCGTTGGTGGCACGTGCACATTGAGTCAGTTTTCTCCTCCAACGATCGGGTTTGGCATGTTTTTATATAACCTTGGCGAAGGAGACGCTGTTTGATTAAAAAAAAAAAAAAGAATATGGAAAAACAGGACAGGAAACAAACCTTTGCTTGCTCCCCCACGCAGTGTGTCAACAATTCTGGTCTTTCGTCTTTTGTATTTTGTTGCTAATGCCAACAGACACAAGAGGGGACAGGATTTCTGTCCTTCACAGATTGGCTTTGAAGATTGGATTTAGTGTATTTAACCAATCAGCAACTGATAATTGCTAGACATGGATATCGGATCTGGGATCAATTAGGCTTACTTTGGGGGGATGATTTTGGATTGAAGCTGTGGTACTTTTTCTTGGAGTCGATTACCATAATAGTTTGTTAACAGAAGGTTTGGGGGATTTTAATCTTGCCTCTTCCCCCCCCCCCATTATTATGGATAATCTTTATTAATTTTTAATCATTATTATTCGTATCACTACTGTCTTCCCTCTTAACTATTTTATTATTGATATAAAATTCTTTTGGCCTGTTTTGTAAGGGGTGGGAGATTCACCCAATCAGCTGAATGCTGATTCATTCTATTAATCAGCATTCAACTAGGAAGGATGCGACTGGATGTGTATGTGTGCTTATCTATTTTTAAAAGACACCTTTTAATGTCTTCTTTCTTGTCTTTTTTTCTTTTTTTCTTCAACATTTTGGTTTTTTGTATTTTAACTTTAAAAAAAAAAATTAATTTTTTTAAAAAAAAAAAAAAGGATTCCTGCCCTGGCCGGGGCTGCCATTAATATTATAAAGCCAGCCATTTTGCCTAAATGTCTGCTTCGGGTGCTGAGACCCAATCCTCATTTTTTTTCCGCCACCCTTTTGTGAACAAGCTGTCCTTGCCGCTCTCCCTGACCCGCCTGAATGATGGGTACAATTCCTGGGCAGAGTTATTACTTGAGTGCCCCTTGATCCAGCTGCTGCCTCACGTGTCCATCTATCACCTGGTCTGGCAGCGAATAACCTTGAAGAGAAAAGAACTGCTTTTTCAAAAGAGTGTGTGTGTGTGTGTGTGTGTGTGTGTGGAGGTGGCAAGGATGCTACGCTGGTGGCCAGAAGGCGGCACCAGAGAAGCGGGCTGGGGAGGTGAGGCATGGTTCTGATAGATTCTTTTGGGTGCCCCTTTCAGGCCCAGAGACATTAAATGGAGCCGAGCAAATGAAACGTTGCCTGAGCGAGCTCTGACAGAGGGCGAAGTCCTGACTATTCCCAGCCTCAGCATGCTGGATAATGGCACCTACTCGTGCCAAGTGGCCAATAAACATGGACGGTCCTCGGACCAATACGTGCTGGTAGTTTATGGTAAGTCAAAACAACATTTTTGCAGCTTCTTCCGTTTCTGCCTCAATCTAGAATCGTGATGGTGAACCTATGGCACGTGTGCCACAGGTGGCACACAGAGTCATTTGTACAGGCACGTGAGCCCCAGGCAAACTTACCTTACTGCGCATGTGCGCGCCTCTCGGCTGACTTTTTGAGATGTTTGAGGCCTTTTTTGGCCTCCCAGAGGCTTGAGGGAAGCCTCTGCAGCCTTTGTAGGCCGAAAAAAAGACCTGTTTCATCACTTCCTGTATTTCCGGAAATACTGGAAGGGACTAAATGGGCCCATTTTTCGGCCTACAAAGGCTGCAGAGGCTTCCCTCAAGCCTCTGGGAGGCCAAAAAAGGCCTCAAACAGCCCGAAAAATCAGCTGAGAGGTGCAGTGCAGGTGAGGGGGCAGCAGAGGGGATCGCACACGCATGCGCAGGGGGCGTGGGCGGCCACGTGCATTGCCTTCTAGGTGCTGGCACGCGAGCGCACAAGCACGCACACAATTTTTGGCACAGGAGCCCAAAAAGGTTAGCCACCACTGACCTCACATTCCCGATCTTCTGCAGCTGCTCCTTTTGGTCTTTGTGGTCCCAGGTCCAGCCCTCGCACTTGGGTCTAAGACAGGGGTGTCAAACTCAATTTCATTGAGGGCCACATCAGGGCTGTGGTTGATCTCAGTGGGGTGTGGCTGACTGGGTGGGTGTGGCCAGCTTGACGCCACTCACTGGGTGTGGCTGACTGGGTGGGCGTGGCCACCTGGATGGGTGTAGCCAGCTTGACACCACTCCCCAGACTGCTGGCCCAATTTTTCCTCTTCGCATTGGGTAGACCGGGCTGAAGCCCCTTACATTTTCCAGGATGGTCTCGCGGACCAGATCTGACCAAATCGCGGGCTGTATCTGGCCTACGGATCTTGTTTTTGACAGCCCTGGTCTAGGACAACTTGCCAGGGCCAATTTGCAGCAGGACAGTTTGTCACGGAACAGGATTTAACACTAATATCGAAAGAAATGTTGGGATATAATCATTCAGTAAAGGATTCGAAAGGAGGGATGAAGTGATATGTGAACAACAGAAATTAAAATGATTTTTAAGATTATTTTAACTAATTAAATTGAATCGTTGAATTATCCTGTGTTGAGTTGTCCTACGGCAGAGGTCTTCAAACTTGGCAACTTTAAGACTTGTGGACTTCATCTCCCAGAATACCTCAGCCAGCTATGGAAATGGCTGCTGACTCAGGCCCTTGGCTCCCCACTGCCAAGAGGGAGGGTGACCAGAAATAGGAAAAATGGAGGAGACCAGTGGTGGGAATCAATTTTTTTTTTTACTACCAGTTCTGTGGGCGTGGCTTGATGGGTGTGGCATGGCTTGGTGGGCATGGCAGGGGAAGGATATATACTGCAAAATCCCCATTCCCTCCCCAGCCCACTAACCGGCTTTCCAGCTCCGTTCTCCTGTGCAGGGCAACCAAAGGAGACCCAGCCGATCAGCTGGGACTCAGGAGGCAGAGAATAGATGGGGTTGGCAGGGCCAGTCAGAGGTCGCATTGGCCGGTTCTCCAAACTACTCAAAATTTCCCCTTACCGGTTCTCCCGAACTGGTCAGAACCTGCTGAAGACCACCTCTGGAGGAGACCCTTCCTTCCTCCTTTCTTTTGCAAAGCAGCCCAATTTTTTTTGCGAGAGGCATTTCTCCCTTTCGGTTCACGCCTTCAGCACCTTCTCTCTCTCCTTGGCAGATCCTGGGGCTATTGTAGAGGCCCAGACGTCAGTGCCCTATGCCATTGTGGGGGGTATCCTGGCTCTTCTCGTCTTTCTTGTCATCTGCGTCCTCATCATCATGGTTTGGTGCTCCATCCGGCAGAAAGGTCAGTAAGCGGGAACCCAGGTGGGTTTCTTAAGTAAACCTCGTCCCTCAGTGCTGGCCAGTAGGAAGCTGGTGTTCTTTTTCCGATTGCTTCTCGGTGGGCCTTGCAAGCATGAATTTGGGGGTTGAGCGTTGGGTTGAGATGCTAATGCCAGGTGGGACCAGCTCTGCTCGATGTCTCCCCCCCCCTTGGGAATGTGGGAAGGAGGACATGACACCTCTCTGCAAGCTCCCCCACCCCTGTGTCAGATTCCAATGCTAAAACATAGAACCGACACAGCCAAGAGAAGCTTCCTAGTGCCCATTCACCTGCTTGGCCTCTTCTGCACTATGGCCGGCACCAGCTGTTTCTTCCCCAAAGCCCCTGAAGGCAGGACAAGAAGCAACAGACGGAAACTGATCAAGCAGCCTAGAACTTAGGAGAAACTTTCCGACAGTGAGAACAACTCATCAGTAGAATGACTTGCCTGCAAAAGTTGTGGGTGCTCCAACCTTGGAGGTTTGACAGAGGAGATTGGACAGCCATTTGTCTGAAATAGTATAGGGTTTCCTGCCTGAGCAGGGGGTTGGACTAGATGACCTCCAAGGTCCCTCCCAACTCTGCTATTCTGTTATTCTCAGTGCGGTTACCGAATGCAGAGACCCATTAGGAACCACTGAGTGGAAGAAGTTGGCGATGGACGGTGCCTAGTGGTACCCAGTACCTATTTATTGATTGAAAGAACTAATATAGCAACTACCTCACGGTGTTCCTAGGCAGCGGTGGGATTCAAAAAATTTTTTTATTACTGGTTCTGTGGGCGTGGCTTTGGTGGGTGTGGTCGGGGAAGGATACTGCAAAATCTCCCTTCCCTTCCCACCCCACTAACCTGCTTTCCAGCTCCGTTCTCCTGTGCAGGGCAACCAAAGGAGACCCAGCCAATCAGATGGGACTTGGGAGGCGGAGAATAGATGGGGGCGGGGCCAGTCAGAGGCGGTATTTGCCGGTTCTCCGAACTACTCAATATTTCCGCTACCGGTTCTCCAGAACTGGTCAGAACTGGCTGAATACCACCTCTGATCCTAGGCACAGTCAATAAAAACAAGATTAAAAACAGAGCAAGCCCTTTCCCACCAGGTGAAAGAATAATCATATTGTGGACCTCCATTCAGCCCTCTTCTAGCCCATTTTCAGGGGGAAGTACCAGGTCTTCTCTGTCTTTCAGAAGGCTAGAAGATAAGGGCCCCTGAATCTCAGTAGACTATTCTGAAGGTCTGGGGCGTCTACAGAGATGGTGTGCCTCCGAAGCCCCCCTCCCCAATAGAATTTCTATTCTACCTGACCTAGTGGGATGAGCAGATACCTTCAGCCTCACAAATAACTTGGCCTTGGACATGCCTTAAATAATGTGCCAGAGCTAACAGCATGTAGGTGTGTGAGTTGGGTTGAAATACGATGGCACTCAACATGATCTACGAGTATCATGGTTTGCTGGTTCTCCTGTGGCTTGCAAGAGTTATTATGGTCTGCCTTCCTGGACTGAAGCTGCTGGGGTTTTTTTTTGGCATCTAGTCGAATTGGATTCAGCCCTGATGGGCTGTGATCTCATTTCTAATTTTTAAAGACGAATCTTCCAGGAAAGGCAGTCTCATCTTGGAGCCACAGCTGTAAAGACTTCTGTTGCAGCCACACAGCTGCTGCTATGTCTCTTCTGGGTCGCAACCTCTGAAGGGCACTGGATTGACAAAGGCTCTCCAAACATAGAGCCAGATCCCTGGCTGGCTCTTCCTTGTCATCTTTGCTCTGTTGCCCAGAGAATAATAACAAGGTTATCCTTCCAACCTTGTTAAACCTGAAGCATTGGGAAAGGCTGCATGACATGATCAGCCCAGTTTCTTTTCCTGGAGTTTTCTTTTTGTGGAAGGGAGGTCTCTAGAGTTGAGGTCTGCAGTCAACTCTTGCTTCTTGTTCTTGCAACCATCCTTAGATCACCCCTCAAGTTGATTGAAGGGTGGTCCAATCGGAGTGGCATTCTGGGTTGGTTGGTTGGTTGAATCAACTTCGATAGCCACCTCAACCAGCAACAGTTGTTGAAATGTGTAAAAAAAAAGGTTCCTCCAAGGTTCCTCATCGTTTTATCCCTTGCCCTGCATCCAAAGCTCATCTGATCAACTCCACCGATGTCAGCAGGGAGAACAGCCATCATGTTTAATCCTTCGGCTTCCTTACCTTCCAATTCACGGAGGAGCAACGCTGATTTTCATTTCTCCCCCCGCTGCTTAAGATATTAAAAAAGCGGCAGAACGCAAGGGAACCTTCTATTCAACCAACAATAATTGTGCTAGAATCACCTCTAGGAGAAGAATCAGTTGTAGGAGAGAGACTGGTAGAGCCAGGGGGAGGAGCAGGGATGGGATTCAAAAATCCCAGCAACCGGTTTGCTGCCCATTTGCTGGGCAGGCATGGCCTACCGGAACTTCCAGGAGGGCCGGTTTTTTTGCCTTCCCAAGGGTCCAGAGGCTTCCCTCGGGCCTCTGAGAGGGTGAAAATGGCCTCCCCTGGGCTCTGGAGGCCCTCTGGAAGCCGGAAACAGGCCCGTTTCCAGACTTCCGCTACTTCCGGAAGTTCCATTTTTCCCCCTCCCAGAGCCTCCGCGCAGACCCTGCACTTACCTGCATTGAAAATGGGCCACATGGAGACTCCTGAGAAGGGAGGGACCCGACGATCGGTTCAAATACCGGTTTGGGGAAACCAGATGCAAATTTAACATCCGGTTCGTCCAAACCGGTAGAATCCCACCTCTGGGGAGGAGTCAAGAGGGTCATCAGTTTAGAATTTTTATGTTGTCACAAAAGGACAAAATCTAGCCCCCTCCCAACCACCACAGACCCTTATTTAATTCTACCCATGTGCAAACCAATACTGTGAGGCAATTCCTATGCATAAGTTTGAGCAGTAAATTAGTAATTTTGCACTTTGACTACAGACCTGGTTGTTTGCATCTGACACCAACTTAAGGATCAACTAGACAAGAGTGGAGGCAGTTTGGGGGACGCGCTTAATCCACATACCTCCTCTCTTTCCCCCACTCCAACCCCCTTTTCTGCCCTCACAGGTTCCTACTTGACACACGAGGCCAGCGGGCTGGATGAGCATGGAGAAGCCCGCGAGGCTTTTCTGAACGGCGGAGATGGTCATAAACGCAAGGAGGAGTTTTTCATCTAAGCCAGGGGAAGGAAGAGGAGGAGGAGGAGGAGGAAAAGGGGGGAAGGGGTGTTGGGAGAAGCTGGCGAAGGAGGGGGTGCACTGGAAAGGGGAGAGGGTTGCAGAAAAGCTGTTGTTCCGGCTGTGGGTGGGTGGGGAGGACTGGCTTCCAAAAAAAAATTGGGAAAAAATGAACGAAAAGATGCTTTAAGGAATATAAAGCCCCCATTGTGTACAAAACCGACCACCGGCGGCTCCCACTCTCTTTCCCGGTTTGATTTTCCAAAACCGAGGATTTTTTTTAAACCCCTCCCCTTATCCAGGAAGCTCCACCCCCACCCCGAAACTCTCTGCCTTCAGATGCCTCTTTCCACCAAAACCCTTTCCTCCCCACCCTGTTCATTTGGTAGGGCTGGGTAGGCATGCTTAGCACTGTCCGCCCCCCCCACCTCCAAAAACAAAGTGGGGAGGGGGCAGAGCTGCTGCATTTCCCCCCCTTTTGGGGTGGAACCAGTACTTCGGGGGAGGGGGATGTTTGTAAATAAAGTCCTAACGGGAAGTGGAAGACACCCCACCCCCCCAATGGGAGGTTGAAGGCGAGGGACATCCCTGTGCCCCCCCCCAACCCTCCCAAATTGCTTGTTAGGTCCGACCTTCCCAGGTATTTTAGCACTGAGATTCACAGTATTTGGGGAGGGAGGCAGGGCTAATGGGGGGAAAAGGTACCCTGGTCTTCTGGATGGATGGAGAACCCTTGACCTGGAGTTCTGGGTTCTGGATGACCCTGAAGACCTTGTGTCCGTGCTCCTCACCCTCCGCTCTTCAGGAGTGCCGGCGTGATGGCCGTCTGCCACGAGGGGCATCTTGGGGATGTCTTTGGGGTGGGGTGGGGTGTCTCTTTTCGGCTGCATGCTTTTCCCGGTCAGGGCCGGGCTGCTCAAGGACTCCTGGGCTGTCAGAAGCAGGTTTTATTTCTTCAAAGCCATGATAGTTTGGGGAGGGTAAAGGAGGGAGGGGGAGGGAGGACGAGGACAGGGGGAGGGGGTGTCTGTCTGTCTGTCTGTCTCATCCTTGTTATTGTGACATTCTTGGCCGGAGGGCAGGAATTGGGACCCCACAAAGCCCACCGGATCATCCACTTCCCACGCCATGTTCACCTCGTCATCTGTCCCATCTGGACAGCACAGCTTGTTGGGCCAGCTTCTGCGGGAGGTGGAAGACCTGCCTGTTTTTATTGTTACGTTTTCAAGTCCGGCCGGCTGAAATATATTGGTGAATGCAGATTAAAGTTGACTTGTCTCCATCTCCTCCTCCTTTCCTTTTGACCACACGGGGAGCCCCTAGGCCAGGAGTCTCCCACGTTGGCCGCTTTAAAGACTTGTGGACTTCAACTCCCAGAATTCCTCGGCCATCTTTGCTTCAACTCCCAGAATTTGCTGGCTGAGGAATTCTGGGAGTTGAAGTCCACAAGTCTTTAAAGCGGCTAAGGTGGGAGACCCTTAGCCTAGGCTACCCTCTCCTCTTTCTCTTCCTCTTCTTCCCTTCTCTCTTCCCCCCACCTTTTTCTTTCTCTCCTTTCCTTTTTCTCTCTTCCTCTCCCTCTCCCCTTCCCTCCTCCTCCTCCTCCTCCTCCTCCTCCTCCTCCTCCTCCTCCTCCTCCTCCTCCTCCTCCTCCTCCTCCTCTCCCCAGTCCATCTCCTTCAGAAGAAGCTGATTTTGGACACTCTGCAAAACGAAACAAAACAAACCAGAACCAGAACCAGAACTCAGCCCCAGGTTTGGATCCTGTTTCAATGAACTTCACCTTCTAAGATGGCAGCGGTGGTAGAAGATGGGTTCAGGAGCCACTGTTTAAAAAAAACGCCTGCTTTGCCCCAGGGGCAATTGAAACGGACTGCTGTGGATTTAAAAGAGGAAAAAAAGGCCTGGAATAGCTGAATTTTGGTGGAACGCCTTTCCTATCTCACCGTTCCAAAAGCAGCTGCCGTTCCCCGGGCCTTCTCCTTGTGCTTTGCCCAGGTCCAACCCTCCACCCCAAAAAAGGGGGCATTTCCAACACATTCTCTCAACTTCTGACCACGTCCTAACACCTGGTAATTCCCGATGGTTCCTTCCAGGTTTTTTGCCGACTTTTTCTCCGTTTGTGCCAGTAAATGCCCACCCTTCCCTGCCAATCTCCTGCAAATCTCCCCCTCCCCTCACCCCTTCCCCTTTGTCTCTTGTCCGGGGAGAAAACTTGCAAAACAAAAACAGAAGAAGAAGAAACTGACCGTGTGATTCTGTGTCCGTCTCTGGCTCGCAGTTTTTTTATTTTATATTGTTTGTGTCTTGGAAAGAAGGGGAGATTAAAAAAAAAAAAGGAAAAATATAATAATTAATATATAACTGGGGATTGGGATGTGTATAGAGGGGCTTATTCCTCTGCAGCCCAAGACTGTTTCCCCCGTGCCCGAAAGTTAATATATATGTAAATATCTATGTCTGCCTTTTAACCACCTTTGATACTTCAATAAATCCCCCTGATTAATTCTTTTAACACCAGTGGTTGTGCGATCCTTGTTCATCAGCGTGCGAAAGCCTGCAGTGAAGGTTGCAGAACAAAGGGGGTGGAAGGGGGAGTGGGCAACCGGTACAGAATGGGTTACATCCCCTAGGCCAGAGGTGGGGAATGATGGTTCTTTTATGACTTGTGGACTTCAACTTCCAGAATGAAGCATGGTTGGCTCAGGAATTCTGGGAGTTGAAGTCCACAGGTCATGAAAGGGCCCTAGTCCCCCGTGCTGGCTCAGGAATTCTGGGAGTTGGAGTCCAGAGGTCATCAAAGGGCTCTAGTTCCCCGTCTTGGCTCAGGAATTCTGGGAGTTGGAGTCCAGAGGTCATCAAAGGACCCTAGTTCCCCGTGCTGGCTCAGGAATTCTGGGAGTTGGAGTCCAGAGATCATAAAAGGGCCCTAGTTCCCCGTGCTGGCTCAGGAATTCTGGGAGTTGGAGTCTAAAGGGCCATAGTTCCCCGTCCTGGCTCAGGAATTCTGGGAGTTGGAGTCCAGAGGTCATAAAAGGGCTCTAGTTCCCTGTCCTGGCTCAGGAATTCTGGGAGTTGGAGTCCAGAGGTCATAAAAGGGCCATAGTTCCCCCAACCCTTGTGCCAGGCTATTTTCAGTTTCAGACATCACAGGTGCCCACAGTAAACACAGCAATGGGGTCTTGTAGCACTTGTAGTATCTCTGCCCAGCCTGATGCCCTCGGAAAGAGCCATCGCTGAATGCGGCATTTGACTGCTTCTCTCTTGTGGAAGAGGAGACGGCTTTGAAGGGCCCTGAAACCCTCTGAAATACAGGTTAGTCCTCGGCGTACGACCCCAATTGAGGCCAACATTTCTGTGGCTAAGCGACACATCTGGTTAAGTGAGTTTTGCCCCATTTTATGATCTTTCTTGCTACATTTTGTCCAACGAATCACTGCGGTTGTTAAAGACAGCAACCCGGTGGCCGAGTGAATCTTGACTTTGCTTGTCAGAAGGTCGCAAAAGGCCCTCAGAGGAGGACCCCAAGATACTGGAACCATCATCATCACTTTGATCACGCAAGCATGTAAGGGTTGTAAGTGTGAAAAAAACAGTCATAAGTCGCTTTTACAATGCCGTTCTAACTTTGAACAGTCACCTAAGTCAAGGATTACCAACAATTTGGAAGAGGTTGACATTGTTACCCAACTGTGCAATACCACGAGGACTTAAAAAGCATGGGGGTTACTTACATTTTAAACACTTCATGACTGTCGGAGGGAAGGCTGAGTGAATCTTGAGCCGATCAGAATCGAACTACTGGCAGCTGGCAGTCAGCAGAAGTAGCCTGCAGTACTGCATTCTAACCATTGTGCCACCACGGCTCTTGGTAGTACCAACAAAGCCCCAGCATTGTTGGTAACAGTGGTGGGATTCAAATTTTTTTACGGTTCTGTGGGGCGTGGCTTGGTGAGCATGGCTTGGTGGGTGTGGCAGGGGAAGGATACTGCAAAATCCCATTCCCTCCCCACCCCCACTAACCTGCTTTCCAGCTCTGTTCTCCTGTGCAGTGCAACAAAAGAAGACTCAGCCAATCAGCTGGGACTCGGGAGGCTAGATGGGCCCCAGTCAGAGGTGGGATTTGCCGGTTCTCCGAACTACTCAAAATTTCCGCTACCGGTTCTCCAGAACTGGTCAGAAGCTGCTGAATACCACCTCTGGTCGGTACCGTATCCATAATTAGACATTACATTTATGCTTCTCAAGTCCTACTTTTTAGTGGTGGAATTTAAAAATAAAAAAATAAATAAAGCAGGAATATCAGCTGTGCCACATGACTCATACCCTTGGACTTCAATATTAGACTGTTTCTAGAGATTACTTCTATTTTCAGAAAGGGAAATGAGAGATTTGCTTACTTCCCCAAGCATCCATATGGATCACACTACAGAAATAGATCAGCCTAGATCTTTGCTCTGAAGCATCTTCCCTTCCAGTTCATTTAGTGACCATTTGAAGTTACAACTGCACTGAAAAAAAAACAACTTATGACCATTGTTCACACTTAATCACCATCGCAGCATCCCAATGGTCATGTGATCAGAAGACGCTTGGCAACTGGCTCGTATTTATGACAGTTGCAGTGTCCTGGGCTCATGTGTTCACCTTTTGCGACCTTTTTTATATAGTTTATTTATACATTTTCAATTAATATATATGTGCTTTGTGAACAGTGTATTGTCTGAGTCAGTTGCTTACATAATAAAGTTTTCCCATCTCCCAATTTCTACTTCTATTATCCAACTATTTATAAAACAAATCCCCTATTTGAAAATATTCTGTATCTTCCTTCTCTTTCATCTTTAATGTCAGTCTATCCATTTCTGCGCAATGTAATTTTTTTTTTAAATTACATCTTCTTCTCTTGATGTTTCCTCCTTTTTTCAATACTGTGCAAATAATTTTTTGCGACCTTTTGACAAGCACTAAACAATCATGTTACTAACTTAACAACTGCAGTATTTCGCTTAACAACTGCGGCAAGAAAGGTCGTAAAATGTGGGCAACGCTAATTTAAAGTACTGTCTCCCTTAGCCACAGGGATTTGGGGTTACAATTGTGATCGTTAAGTCGAGGATGACCCCTAGAATCTTTGGCAGGTCTTTTCCAGTGGTGGGATTCAAAAACTTTTTATGGGCATGGCTTGGTGGACATGGCAGGGGAAGGCTACTGCAAAATCCCCATTCTCTCCCCACCCCACTAACCTGCTTTCCAGCTCCGTTCTCCTGTGCAGGGCAACCAAAGAAGACCCAGCCAATCAGCTGGGACTCGATAGGAGGTGGAGAATAGATGGGGTTGGCAGGGCCAGTCAGAGGGGGGATTTGCCAGTTCTCTGAACTACTCAAAATTTCCGCTACCGTTCTCTGAACCGGTCCAAACCAGCTGAATACCACCTCTGGTCCTTTCCTTTCCCTGCAATCGCCATTAATGTGCTCTTTGCTCAGCTTTTACTCGAGGTCGTCATGTCCTCGCAGCTGCGTCTCACCGTCTTGCGGCCTTTGTTGCTTCCACACCCTGTGCCCACATTTTGCGCTGCTCGTGGTTCAGCCGAAGACTTGCAACAAACAAACATTTAAGTCCGATTCAGCTGGAAAACAGAGCCGGCATTCTGGCGCTTCACATTTTCCGCTGCCTTCCATTTCTTTCCTTCGCTCTGATTTTTATTACTCCAGAGGGTTCCTGCCCAGCTGCCATCTGTCATCCTGTACAAAACTCTTTTCTGCCGGAAAATATTTCAGCTGGGAACTCCCAGGGGAAAAAAAATATATTTTAAAACAATCGGAGAAGTGGGTGGGTGGGGATTTAATGTTAAACAAGATGGTATAAATTCTGCGGTTTGTAGCTCTTTTTAAGGAAGCAACGACGGCACCGAAATACTTGGGGCAAAGCAGCAGAACCTGCCCAACCATGCACCATGCTTCACTAATGTGCAACAATCGTTTCCCCACCAGAATTAGCCTCAAAGGTCTTTGGCTGAGTGTCCGTTCTTTGGATTACATCACATAATCACAACTTTCCTCTTGATTTCCATTCTAGATCAGTAGTATCCCATGGACTTCCCCTTGCCATAATTTCAAGTGGACATACTTCCCGCACATTACATTACAGAATAATTGCGTTGGAAGGAGCCTTGGAGATCTAATCCTTTCCCCCAAGCAGAATATCCTGTACCAATCTGGCCGAATGGCTGTCCAATCGCTTCTCAACCTCATGTTTTTCTTTAGTAGAATTTTATGTACCCAATTGCCGGTTTTCAACCATCTTGATTTTTTTTTAAAAAAAAAAGTCTACCTAACTTTCCCAAGTGGTGTTTCTTTCCCCCTCCCAACTTTCATTAGTCCCGCTGAATGCCAATAGCCCACAGCGGATGGGAACTGTAGTCCAATCTGGAAGGCATCATGCCGGGGAAGGCTGCAGTAGCAATAGCGCTTAGACTTATATATCACTTTGTAGTGCTTTACAGCCCTCTCTAAGTGGTTTACAGAGTCAGTGTATTCAGAGGTGAACTTCAAAAATTTTAGCAAAGGGTTCTCTGCCCAGTTGCTGGGTGGGCGTGGCCATGGTGGGCGTGGCCTAGTCGGCCTCCTGCACTACAGCAGGGAGGGGGCGTTTTTGCCGTCCCTGGGCTCCGGAGGCTTTCCTTGAGCCTCCAGGAGGCCAAAAATGGCCTCCCGGGCTCCGGAGGCTCTCTGGAAGCCGGAAATGGGTCTGTTTCCAGTCTTCCTGAACTTCCGGGAGGCCCATTTTTTTCCCTCCCTGAGCCTCTGCACATGCCCTGCACTTATTGCATCCAAAATGGCCCGAGTGGGCGGGGCCAGCCAGGAGTGCGATTTGGGGGTTCTCCAAACTGCACCGAATCTTAGCGAGGGGCTCTCCCGAAACCCCAGCAGCCCCCTCCCTCCCCCACAAGCATATTGTCCCCAATATGCTTGGAGTCTGGATCCTCATTTTACCCACCTCAGATGGAAAGCTGAGTCGGTCTTGAGCTGGTCAGGCTCGAACTGCTGGCAGTGAGCAGAATTAGCCTGCAAGGCTGCACTTAACCCATTGGCACCACCTGGGCCCTGCATCCTTAGCCCTCATCTGAGATGCACAGGCTGTGGGATCCTATTTTTGCTGCTTGCCAGTAAATTTATCTCAGCTTTTTATCAACTGTTATACACACCATATTGGACAGGGAGAGCAGCTTTTCTAAATGGTTATTTTAGATGATCGCTAAAAAAAAAAAAAAAAAATGCTCGAAGGATAGAAACGGATCCGTTCTTCCTGCCCTTGTACTGGCCTTTTGATTTGCAATGATTTCCCAGGTTTGTGGTCCCATGTTGCTCTCCTGCCCTTTTGAATCAAAACCAACGGGCTTGTCTGTCCCTAATGCTAAAAATTATGGCAGCTGCCAGAGCCAAGATGGATGGTGTCTGCTCACTGGGGCAGCAAACTCATCTTCAGAAGGAAATTGTTCTTAACGAATCTCATTTTCCTCATTAATAGGTGAGCATCTTTGCAGCCTTCTGCTCCTTGGTTTCATTGGTTTGCCTAATCCAATCTACCTCCAGCCTTTCGGGGGATTAGTAGAAGAGGGTGTGAAGCAGAGGTGGGATTCAATTTTTTTACTTCTGTGGTTCTGTGGGTGGTGGGCTTGGTGGGCGTGGCAGGGGAAGGATACTGCAAAATCCCCATTCCCTCCCTACCCCACTAACCTGCTTTCCAGCTCCGTTCTCCTGTGCAGGGCAACCAAAGAAGACCCAGCCAATGATCAGCTGGGACTCAATGGGAGGCAGAGAATAGATGGGGTTGACGGGGCCACTCAAAATTTCCGCTATCGCTTCTCCAGAACCGGTCAGAACCTGCTGAATCCCACCTCTGATGTGAAGCCTCCAACATGAAATCGTGGGTTACGGAAGGCTTTCCTATCTAAACATGGGCCCCCTTCTCTATGAATCCTCATCAGCTCACGTGTGCCATGCGTGTGGGCATAACTGTTGGCAGAGGTATTGTAGGGTGAGCCATTTGCTGCTCTTCTTGTCATCCAGGATTATAGTGGGAGGCTGAAAACAAGATCTAAATTAAGCAGTGACGTAGGTTGGCATCAGGAGGGCAGGAGACGAGATGCCAGTTTGGCCAGGCCTAGAAACCAAGAGACAGTGAGTTCTAGTCCCACTTCAGTCATCAAAACTAGCTGGGTGACTTTGGGCTCACCATCAATCGACAGTAAGTTCTAGTCTGTGTTAGGCCTGAAAAGTGGCTGGGTGGGCCAATCACTGGGAGATGGTGAGTTCTAGTCCTTAGACATGAAAGCCAGCTGGGTGACTTTGAGCCAATCATCAGGTGATAGTGAGTTCTAGTCCTGCTTTTGACAGGAAAGCCAGCCAATTTTGGCCCAATCATCCGGAGGCAAGAGAATTCTAGTCCCGCTCTAGGTATGAAAACTGGATAGGTGACTTTGGGCCAATCACCAGGAGATGGTGAGTTCTAGTCCTGCCTTAGGCAGGAAAGCTGGCTGGGTGATTTGGGGCAAACACCAGATGGGTGGATGGTGAGTTTTCTTCTTGGTGGCCTCCTGGCAAGATTAGTTGGGGTTGTTTTTTTGTTTTTGTTTTTTGAAAAAAAAAATATTATTCAATCTCAGGGTGTTCGTTCCTGTTGGGAAGCTGAATAGTGGCTGAGTGTCTGCAGAACAGATCCAGAGTACAAGATGGAAAATGAAAGAGGAGCTGAGGGACCTTGGCTACATCCTCTTTTATGGCAAGGAAGGGAATCCTGGCAGAGCAGTCTGATGGATTTGCTCAGGGTGGCCCCATGTACGACCCATTCTCAAGCGCCATTTTTGCCAGCTACTTTCTAGCTTCACGGTTTGAGGGGACACCCAGGGGCGAAGGCGAAGCCCAGGTGGCAAGGAACTTGCCATTTTAGGTGCCTCCGTTTCTCTGAATCGGATGATGTCACCACCTTCTCCTCTTCAAAAAGGCCTTGCTCTTTTACGATCTAATCTTTTATACAATCCGAGAGAAAATTGACCCAGGCTGTCAATCGTCCCTCCGCTGTCGAAACATATGCCCACCTCCCTCCCCTGAAAGGATGCCCTGTTGGGGAAAGGAACTGGAATGTATTCAGTTTCCAGATGACAAGCATGACATGCAAATCTGGAGCAGAAAATACAACCCTCACACACACACACACACACACACACAAATCCCAAACCCTTAACTGGCTTCATTGCTGCTTGTTATAGAGCTGTCAAAACACAGGCGCCTTGATAAAGGCGGATAATGTAGATTTCACAATGTCCTAGGCAAAGCTAGGATAAGCTAAATGAAGACTGGGTAGAAATCTAACATGTCGTCTTGTCCTCACATGTTTTACGAACCGGATTATCACCTTATGTCAGAACACGGTTGATTTCTCTGGCTGCGGCAGGCGACATGAGTACAGCTTAGCTTTAGGGTTCAGTCTGGTGTGTGAATCCAGCCTCTGGGTCTCTCTTTCACGGCTTGGCTAAAGTACTTCCTGTTTGCGTTTACAATGGGCTGCCCTAGATTGCAGATTGTCTGAGTGCCAGTCAGCCCCTTAGCTAAGACTCCGTTCTCTTTTTTACAGCCCAAATATCATTATCAATAGCAATTATCAACTTCTAATAGACCCAAATTTCTCAGCTGAACAACTTTCAGAAGTGTGGACTTCAACTCCCAGAATGCTGGCTGAGAAGTTCTGGTCCACACGATGGCTGGGGAATTCTGGGAGTTGAAGTCTATGTGTGACGGTTGGGGAATTCTGGGAGTTAAAGCCTACGCATGATGGCTGGGAAATTCTGGGAGCTGAAGTCTGCATGTGATGACTGGGGAATTCTGGGAATTGAAGTCTATGTGTGATGGTTGGGGAATTCTGGGAGAAGTCCACCTGTGATGGCTGGGGAATTCTGGGAGTTGAAGTCTGTGTGATGGCTGGGGAATTCTGAAAGTTGAAGTCTATGTGTGATGGGTGGGGAATTCTGGGAGATGAATTCTGCATGCAATGGCTGGGGAATTCTGGGAGCTAAAGCCTATGCATGATGGCTGGGGAATTCTGGGAGCTGAAGTCTGCATGTGATGACTGGGGAATTCTGGGAATTGAAGTCTATGTGTGATGGTTGGGGAATTCTGGGAGAAGTCCGCCTGTGATGGCTGGGGAATTCTGGGAGTTGAAGTCTATGTGTGATGGTTGGGGAATTCTGGGAGAAGTCCGCCTGTGATGGCTGGAGAATTCTGGGAGTTGAAGTCTGTGTGATGGCTGGGGAATTCTGGGAGATGAATTCTGCATGCAATGGCTGGGGAATTCTGGGAGTTGAAGTCTACATGTGATTGGTGTGGAATTATGGCGTTGAAATCTGCATGTGATGATTGAGGAATTCTGGGAGTTGAAGTCCACCCAGCTTAAAGTGGCTCGGATTCAGAAACCCTGCAACAGTGCATGAGATTCCCTGCTGCTTATTATATTCCATGTTAACTTTCACAGGTTCCCTCTTCCCTGGGGGATAACAAGACCCTTCTTAAAACTGGACTTCATTTTGTTTTAACTATATTTCGGAAAAGCAAGCAATAGCTCCCCCCCCCTCTTCCCCCCCGAGAACAAGAACATAAATTCTGAAAGGCAACCCAGTTATCTTGGATCTTCTATGGGTAACTAGGGGTTACGGTAGTCCGGGTGGTACCTTGACAAAGGGACGGATGGATGCTTTTGGGGGGATGCAAAACACAACCCCTAACCGTAATCATCACCCCCTTGCCCAATTTGTTCTCCCAGATAATGGGGGCACCACTGATTTGGAATGATGGAGAGGCCCAGCTTTTGAGATGGAAGAGACGGCGCAGGATTTTTTTTTTATGAGCGCTGAATATCCAACGGAGGCCTTTTATGATTGGTTTCTGTACCAAGTTGGGGGTATACCGCTCTACGCTGTCTTTGGCTCAGCCTGGTTTATAGGCCCCTGGGGCGCTGTAGACAATGCGGGTGATAAAAAGGGGTGGGAGGAAGAGAAAAAACCCTGATGCCACTCGCTCCGAACCGCTACCGTGGCAAGATTCTGTTATTTTTTATTTTGATGAACGGAAGTGCTGGATTTGGGGGGGAGACATTTAAACTGCATAGTGCGGAGACAGCATGATATATACCGGTTCCCCGTACACCAGCTGTCCCTCCCCGTTTTCTCTGCATGCGCTCGTATGCAAATAATAGCAAAACACCGCTGAAAATTCAAGGCGTTATTACCTTAAGACTGAATTGCAAAGCTCTAACAAAAAACACCCCTCAGGGTCATGATGCAGAGCTTCAGAAAACTCTGGATCACAGCAAGAGTCTAAAATAGGGGTCTCCAATCTTGGCCACTTTAAGCTTGGCGGACTTCAACTCCCAGAATTCCCCAGCCAGCTTTGCTGACTGGGAATTCTGGGAGTTGAAGACTGCCAGGCTTAAAGTGGCCAAGATTAGAGGCCCCTGGTCTAAAAGGAGAATGATTAAAACAAAAACCAAAAAAACGTCAAACAGATTAGATGTTGGACTGCACTCCAGGTCAAAGAGAGACCTTCTGCGAGGTTCCTAAAATAATAAGCGGTTGTTTTTTATCCCTCCATGTGTTCTCAATGCTGCGTTTTGCAGAAAAGGCGAAGATGTCTTTGCGGGCTCTTGCAGCGGGGCCTACGGAGGACCACACGTGAAATGTGAGGAGATGGGGTGCAGAATATATCACCACAAACAAGGAAAATGAAACACCACATGGTTGATAGAGTGTTAATCGGCCTCCCCTTCTCCCTCCCATTTTGGGAGGCTCTGACCAGGGCTAGGGTTCAAAATTTTTAGCAAAGGGTTCTCTGCCCGGTTGCTGGGTGGGCGTGACCTTGTTGGCCTCCTGCACCACGGCAGGGGGGGGTGCACTTTTGCCCTCCCCAAGCTCCGGAGGCTTTCCTCGAGCCTCTGGGAGGGTGATAACGGCCACCCCGGGCTCCGGAGGCTTTCTGGAAGCCAAAACCAGGCCCATTTCTGGCCTTCTCAAACTCCCAGGAGGCTCATTTTTCACCCTCCATGAGCCTCCGTGCGCACCCTGTACTTACCTGCATCCAAAACACGACATGTGGGGAATCCTGGGCGGGGAGGGGTGGGTGGGGCCAGCTAGAATTGGGATTTGGGGGTTCTCCGAATTGTGCAGAATCTTAGCTAGGGTCTCTCCCGAACCCCTGCAAACCGCCAGCAGCGCCACCCCTGACAAAGACCCTCTCTTGCTTTTGGAATGTTAACTTTGTCTTTCATAATCGGAGTCTTCCTGCCTTGGGTAGGATTTGTTTTGAGTTTTTAAATAAGGCTTCTCTCTTTATTACAAATTTTCTTCTGCTGGAGAACAAGCGCTACTGTAGAAAAGAGCCAATGCTTGTTTATTTTCAACAAACAAAAGGTATAATAATCCAGTGCCTTATTCTTCATTCATTGACTCTTAAGTTAAAAAGTAAAAAATATAAAGAGACAGTATCTGTCCAAACATGAAAGAAATAATGTTTGTCAGGGTAGATATTGGCCAAATGAGCCACAGGGGAAAAAATAGTATTTTAGCTTAGAAAGAATGGCAGGCAAAGAGCAGCTAATGTAGCTGGAAAGGAGAGATTCACAGGCACCCCGATATCACTTCTGCCCCCCTCAATTTTTCCAAACGGGTCCCCCCAAAAGTCAGGATAACAATTCCCCTAAATATACACAAAAACAACCAGTTACTGTACACTGAGGATTATTGCTGCCAGTCTATAATCAATACAGGAAAAAAAGTTGGATCTTGAAAAAGTTCACTTCATCCTATGGAAAGGGAAAAAACAAAAAAGGTTAACACAGCTGGTAGTTGTTGCGAAGGATATTTTAACTCAGTGTTTTTCAAAATTTGACAACTTTAAGATGTTGTGTGGACTTCAACTGCCAGAATTCCCCAGTCAGTGTGGAATTCTGGGAGTCGAAGTGCACCCATCTTAAAGTTGCCAATTTTAAAAAATCTGATTTAGAGGGATCCTAAAGGTTTAATGAACAGCCCCTGGCTTGATATTCTCCAGATACAAAAGTATTACCTCACACCCAAATCCTCCAGTTCAGTGTTTCTCAACCTTGGCCACTGTAAAATGTGCAGACTTCAATGTCCAGAAATCCACACTGGCTGGGGAATTCTGACAGTTGAAGTCCACATGTCTTAATGTTGCCAAGATTGAAAAACACTGCTCCAGTTAGTGCCAACTGGTATAAGATACCCAAACAAACTCCATGAGGAAATCCTAACTATCTCCAGCAACAGCACCTCACTGCTCCAACTTCTACAGTGGTGCTTAAAAATAGATGAATCCTTTCGAACGTTCCAATATTCCTGCATAAACATGACCTAAAATGAGATCTGTTCTCTACATGTCCTAAAACAAGATGTTCTGACCCAGGAACCAAGAAACAGACGCTTTGTCCCGAAAAATCCTTTTTTATTTAGTTACTGTGAATTCATGGCATTCACACACAGAAAAGTCCCGCCAATAATACTTCCACGGATTAATTGTAAGAACAGATCTTATGAGTCCTTGGATAGTTACCAGGCCGAGAGCTTCCAGTCGCAAAGCTGTAAATTAAGAAGTCTCTGTGAGGCACGAACCAACCATGATAAGTAAATCTTCCAAGCGAAATAAGAACTATTGTCTCCTGCAACCACCACTCCCCTTTTGCTTCTATTTATTCCCCAGGAAGGGCCCATTCAGCGTCCACGTGTGCCTTTCTTCCCAAGTCAGCCCCTGTTCCTTTGTTTGTTCTCCTCTCCTGACAGCTCTGCGCATACACGCATCTGGAACAGGCCCCAGCTGTTCTTCTTCCTCACTTATCTCTGACTCCGAAGGCAGCTGGGAAATGTTGGATGGTCCTGGCCCTATCTCTGCTTCCAACATAGAGCATCCATCAGAGCCTTCCCCAGACTCCAGGACTGGGCCAAATTCCTCCCCAACCTCCTCATTGTCCAAGTCTGGCAGTTGGCAGACCACAACACAAGATACAGACAACCCAATTAAACAACCCCCCACACACACAACATTATACTTATTCATTGATTTGTTGCAGGAAATGATCTCCTAGGCTAATTTTAGGAAGTGTAGAGAAAGGGTCACGTTTGAGGCCATGTTTATGGTGGAATATCGAATGTTCAAAAGGGTTTGCCAACTTTTAAGCAGAATGTCAGGTGATTTTTTTGTGTGTGTGCTGACCTTCCTATCTCTCTCAGCATTCTAAAGGAGAGCCAAACAATTTCATTTTTTTAATAACAGTCTTTCTTTAATATCTTCCCACTGCTCTTTACATCTGTTTTGCCTAAAACTGTACTGAAAATCTGTTCAAGGAGATTTTGAGAGAATGGCTTCCCGAGCCTTTAAAAAAACAACTACAACGATATAAATAAATTTGCAAGATAAGTCCTCTCCTTTTTTAAGCTGCCTGAACTATAAAGTCAGATCGACCTCAGGCAATGCCACGGGGGAAGCATTTTTAAAACCCTCCATAGATTTCTGAATGATCAGATTCCCCTCCAGACACCAACATATCAAGGAAAAATGTCTGCCCATTTCCCCCCAAACGACATATTTTGTGAGTTGGTTTATACAAATAGTCCTTGGGTTATGACTGTAGCAGAGCCTGCCTATCATGGTCACAAGTTGTGACCATTGTGAAACAGGTTGCCTATGTGAGTAACCTGATTTTTTGCTGGGGATCGTTAAAGTGACCACCATGGTCGTAAAGCAGGTGTCCCCAAATCTGGCAATTTTAAGACTTGTGGACTTCAATGCTCAGGATATGCTGGCTGAGGAATTCTGGAAGTTGAAGTCCACAAGTCTTAAAGTTGCCAAGTTTGGAGACCTCTGCCCTAAAGCGATCACTGCGGCTGTTAAAAAAAACCAATGATTTTTTTTAGGCGCCAATTTTACCAAAACAGAAGTAAATGCCAAGTTTTGGCAAAATCGTCATAAAATAGTGACCATGTGACACTGCCAATGGTTATACATGCCAGCTGGCCGGCCAAGTGCCCAACATGAAGTCATGTGATGCCGGGGCAGCCATTGAAACTTCAGAACTAGGTTTTAAGAACCCCCAGGGAAGTTCATTGTGATTTCAAATGGTCATAAGATGAGGACTAGCTGTACTCTTTTATGGAAATAATTATGAAGAATTATCAAGAATGAAATCACGGGACTTCCGGTTTGAAGGGCTTTGGCGACAGACAGAAATCCGCGATCGTGCGCGGTTTCTGTCTGGGCTCGCCGCTGGAACGCCCCGAGCCGGCTGGTTTTGGGGCTAAGCCACCCTGTAGAGGTGGTGAAGAGGGGGGAGACCGCCAGCAGGGTTGAGGAGAGCTGCATCTCTCCTCCTCAGCTGGCCATTACTCCCTTTCCCGAAGGCGGTTGCAGCGGTGGTCAGAAATGGCCACCACAAAGGAGAACTCGACCGGAAAAGAATGTGCAGGAGGAAGATAAGAAGTGAAAGTTTTGGCTGACCGGGTTAAATTGTAAAAGCAACAACTAAGGTACCCTGGAATTTAAACTTACAAAAAATAACATCGCTCCCAAAGAAGAGTCGGAAGCAGCGAAGGAAAGTTGAAAGGGAAAGGTTTAGCTTTTTTTTTCTTCTCTCTCCTTCCCTATACTGACAACTAAGAGACTTAAATAAGAAATCGGAAAAATCCGCTTTGACATCAATAGGCAATTAAGCTGAAAATAAAACAAAATGCCAAAGGGATAATAAAGATTTCTGGACATTAAAAATTTTCTTTTTCATAAGCAGGAAGGGAGAGAAAAAGAATAAGGGCAGGATCTGGAAGAGGGAGGAGACTGCCTGGAATAAAAAAGAATCTACAGTAAAACTTCAACAACTTCTAAAAGATATATTTTAACTGAAACTTTGCAACTAAATAGTAACCCCAGGAAGAGAAAGTGAAAAAAAGAGCAAAAAAGAAACAGCTTGCGTGTGTTTGGATTATTTGGTGATCTTTGGATTCTTGGTTATTATATTTGAATGACTAAAATCAATCGGGTGGTTGTTTAAAAATTTATACAGTGGCACCACTTCTGGATCAATTGAAAATGGAACTTAAAAAGTACAAAGAAGATGCACAAAAAGGGAAGGGTCCTTTTGGCTTCATTTTTGAATTCTTAGAAATGGCGATTTGGAACTATGAGAAACAACAAGAAACGACTGCAAAACAAGAAGACTGGGACAAAGAAGAAGCCATCTTTAATGAACAAGCAATTTTATGTGAGGAAGAAAAAGGAAAGGGGGGGGGGAAGAGAATGGAGAATTTAAGACTTAAAAAAACAACCAAAGAAAAGAAAAATAATTCAAAAAATAAGTATAATACTGGAAAGCAACAGAAAAGGGGAATACAGAAGAGAGAAATAGAGGTAGAGAGACAAGGGGGTAAAAAGGGGAGAGAGAAGAAGATTGGGAAGAAGGAAAGGAAAAGAAGTTACAAAGGACCGGAGCAAGATATAGAGAAACAGGACCTATTTAGAGATAATGGGTGAAAATCTAAATGAAAAAGGGATTCTCTAAAGGTACATAAGATTGTATTGTTATATTAGTAATAGAAATAACTTTAGAAAATTGGAAACAACGTATGATTAAAATGAGGGATAAAATAGTTAGTGTAATTTAGTGAAATGTTTGTGAATAAAATAAGTGAAATAAAATAAATGAGAAAATTGAATTAGGAAGGAACGGGAACATTTTAATTAGTTAATGTTTTATAAAATATAAGTGAAGGGGGGGGGAATTAACTATGGAAAGCTTATAATTGTTCCCATAGAAGTATGATATTTAATTGAAAAGTAATGTTAAAGATGTTAAGACTTTAATGAATATTAATATTAATGATAGAATTGAATTGGAATGGAATGTTTTAATTATATACATTTATAATTTTTTCTTTTTTTTTAAGAATACAGTGTGTATTTTAAGAATGTACCAAGCAGAATCCGAATGGAAGTTATGTATTATATTGAATGTTACAACTTTAGGGAAAAGATATAAAGGCGTCATACTCCAATCAGTAACTATAGGAGAAATTTTGTTTAATGAGAAAAGATAATAGATAATTCAAACAGAACAGACAAAAAATATAAATACAATGATTTGAATTGAGATGAGATAATTAAAATAAAATTGAGAAAATTAAAAGAGGGGAGAAGCTATGCAGAAAATGTAAAATGGTAATAAGATATGGAATAGAATATAAAAATGAGCATGAACCTGAATTTGTGTCTGTACGAAGAAATGTAACCCGGGATTACGCTACTTTCAAAAAATATGTTTTATTTGTATTTTTTTTCTCTTTGTGAAAACTCAAATAAAATTTACAAAAAAAAAAAAAAAAAATGAAATCACAGATAAACACTCCAAGTGGCCTCAATGACCCTCTAAAAGGATGCAAATGGCCAGCTGTCTGCAAGGAATATAAATCAGGGGTGTCAAATTTGACTTCATTGAGGGCCGCACCAGGATTGTGTTTGACCTCTGAGGTGAGCATGGCCAGGGTGGGCTTGTCACTCATGTCAGGGGCACCTGTGGAGGTCCGAGTGCTCTGAGAGGGAAAATGGAGCTTGGGTGGGTCATGCGTGCCTCCTCCCCAGACCCTGTTTCCGGCCGCAATGGCCGCTCTGTTTTTGTTGGCAGAGGCATCCCGGGCTGGTCCTTTGTTGGCAAATCTAAGCACCCCACAGGCTGGATCTGGCCCCTAGGCCTTGAATTGGACACCCCTGTTATAAATCCTTCCATCCCCCACTATCCTGTCAGAGCTGAAGAAGCTTCTTGGATGAGAAGCGAAATGTCTTCAAAAGGAAGAAAAACAAGAAAGTCCATGGAAAAACCATGACCTGAGGATGACTGAGAATCTCTGTAGACTTTGATCAAGGATGAAGAGATCTTCCCAGGATTTAAAAAGAAATAGATCGCGCTATACAAGTTTACTAACCGGTGTATCTGCTTCACATCACCAGAGGCTGGGTGTCTGTAACAGAAGGCACAGAGTCGAGGCTCCCTTTGTAAATGGGGGTGCGCTGGCCAGATTCCTCCCTAAAAAGAAAGACCAACATTTAACTGGTTGTCCCCACTGATGCATAAATACACAAACTGAGAAAGATATGGCCTAGGCTGGTCTGAGGAACGAGGCAAACTAGGTTACCGGTCACTCCATGTTTGTTTATTGCATTCTCACTTCCCAGGGGTAGTCCACAAATCTCCATTAAACTCAGGCGCAAAAAGAATTCCAAATCCCCACCTGGGACCAGATCAGGCACGTCCCTGACCACCGCAGCCCCCAAATAATCCCACCGGACACTCACAAAGCCATTTTCTTCAGGGCAGCTGCCCGGTGACGCGGAATAAGGAAAGCGAAGACCAAAATCAACAGCAGCAGCAGCACAGCTGGTAGGGCCACCGCCAGGGCCAGCATTGGGGTGCTGAGGGACAGCACGGACTCTGGAGAAGACAAAAGGGTCAACATCAAAATGGGAACCAGCCTCAGTGCCCTCCACCCACCTGCCTCCATCAGAGGGCAGAGAAAGGTGGTGGTCAGCCCTGCCCCTAGGATCACCCACAGGGGGACAGGAGCTAAGGTGTTATTAAAAGAGGAGTGGCACCAGCAAGCCTTCAAATTAGGCAGGGCTGGTTCCACAGGGTGGTTTTCCTGAGGATTTTTCCCCCCATAAAAGACGTGCCAGATTACACGGAGTGTCTGAAATCCTAGTAGGTTTGAGGGTGGAGGTTCGTTCTCTGAGGTTGTGGGTTGGTTTTCGAACGTTTCATTACCAGCCTAGGTAACATCTTCAGCGGAGATTTAGGGGATGTCATGAACTATGTTTTACAAACCTCCATGGTTGTGTCCACACAGCAAGCTAGTCTTTGCTGAGTACATTTTGGCTGACTTTTTCCACAAAAGAGTCACCCAAGATCTCAATCCCACAGAAAGGTGTCTGCAAGTAACTCCCACTAAACAGTAGGATTTAATTTCTAGGTAATCGTATGCTGCAGGGCTGGACTGTAAATATTGTTGTCTGTGGCAGCAGGAAAAGAGAAATGGGCTTGATTGGGCCCAGGAGTCACTGCTCAGATGTTCCTAAAGATGATGGATCTCAACAAGGGACTCCAACACCTGATGGGCTCTTTTCCAGAAAGTTCTCCCAACAAATACGGAAGATACCAAGTGGCCAGACTTCATAATGGACACCCAAATTCAGGGCTTCTCACCAAAACTGAAGCTGCGTTTGGGGCTCTCCACGAGCAAGCGGATTGATTTGCTCTTGGTCAACTGTGGCAAAGTTGGGTGGTGGGCTTGGCAAGTATAGGTCCCGGCTTGCTCCTGGGTTACCTTGTAGATAGTTAAGGAACCTGAGGGCAGGATCCAGTCATCGCCCTATTTATAGGAGAGAGAGAGAAAAAAAGAAAAGAACCATTAACAGAAAGCTTTTGATCTACCCAATGAAGCTATGAAACTCGGCTAACTTTCTGACACCTGCAAAGATGATTTGGGAAAGTTGTCTGTGGAGATTCTCAATCGTCCAGGTCATGGTTGTCTCAAGGGTGCTTTTGAAAAAAGGCACCTGGATTTTTTAGGTTTTCTCCCCCCCCCCCTCGTTGAAAACACTTTGCCTTTTCATCCAAGAAGCTTCTTCAGTTTTGGCTGGATGGTGGAGAAAGAGAGCTAACGACCGACATGCAAAGAATATAAATCCTTCATCCCCCGACATTTAGCCAGAACCGAAGAAGCCTCTTGGATGAGAAGCAAAAGGTTTTCAAGAAAAACAACAACAAGAAAAGTCCAGTTGCCTCTTGAAAAACCACCTGTGGGATGATTTGGGAAACTTTGACCACAAAACAACCTGGAGGGAAAGAACTATGCTTAAGAACCTTCTCTCCCACAACTTTTGGCTACTCTCCAAAGCACCAGGAGAAGAAGCAACGGATGAAAACCAATCAAGGAAAGAACCAACCTAGAAACGAGCAGAAATTTCCTGACCACGGGAACCATAAACCAGGGGAACGACTTGCCTCTAGAAGTTCTAAACGCTCCAACACTGGAGGTTTTTAAAAAGAGAGTGGATAATCATGGGTCCTAAACGGTTTACGTTATCCTGCTTGAGTGGAGGGTTGGACTAGATGACCTCTACGGTCCCTTCCAACACTGTTATTCGGTTCCATTCTGAAGCCTTTGTCCCGCTCCCTTACCTCTCGAATCCACTCGTAGTGCGGTGTCTGGGAGGCATCCGCTGAACACTGAAGCTGCAGGCTGTCGTCTTCAAGGACCGATATGGAGTCCCCTACGGTACCACACCAGGAGTTGGAATTGCTGACAAAGACCTTGTGCAGATCTGAGGAAGGGAAGAAGACATGGAAAGTCAGATCTCTTCCTTTCCCATCATCCCCGCCCCTTCTCAATTCGGAATGACAGCCTGGTAGGGGGTTCAGGGACTCCGTTGCTGGGGCTCCGAAGCGATTTTCCATCTATCCCACCCACGCCTACATATATCATTCTGTAAAGAACCAGCATGGCTCCACGTCGGTTGCTTCTGCTTCTAAATCTGTCCTGTTAATGGAGCCGTGCTGGTTGAGAATAAACCGTGCCTGCAAGAATATTTTTTTCCCCCTCTGCTCATAAAAGTGCTTTTTATTGGTGTTTCAAATCTCTCTCTTTCCATTCTCGGTCTTCTTCAGGTAAACACTCCACTGCAGATCCCAAAGATAGGCAGACTGTGAACTGCAGGAGTATAGTCTATGTCAGGGGTCTCCAACTGGCTGGGGAATTCTGGGAGTTGAAGTCCACCAGGCTGAAAGTTGCCAAAGTTGGAGAACCCTGATCTAAAAGGAAAGAGTAACACAATCTCCTAGTCCTTATCTCCTGTTTATCTACTGCCCTCTGGTGGCTAGAAGGACAGCAGCCAAAAAAGCCAATGCAATCCTAACTTGCATTAACAGTGGGATACAATCAATATCAAGTGAGGTACTAATACCACTCTATAAAGCCTTAGTAAGGTCACATCTAGAGTACTGCATCCAGTTTTGGTCACCACCCTATAAAAAAGATGTTGAGACTCTAGAAAAAGTTCAGAGAAGAGCAACCAGGATGATTAGGGGACTGGAGGCTAAAACATATCATGAACGGTTGCAGGAACTGGGCTTGGCTAGTCTAGTAAAGAGAAGGACCAGGGGAGACATGATAGCGGTCTTCCAATATGTGAGGGGCTGCCACAGGGAGGAAGGGGATCAAGCTATTTTCTAAAGCACCTGAAGGCCTGACAAGGAATAATGGATGGAAACTGAACAAGGAGAGATTCAACCTGGAAATAAGGGGAAACTTTCTGACAGTGAGAACAATCAACCCATGAAATAGAAGTTGCCCTCGGAAGTTGTGGGAGTGCCATCACTTGAGACTTTCAAGAAGAGATTGGACTCCCATCTGTCAGAAATGGTGTAGGGTCTCCTGCTTGGGTGGGGGGTTGGACTAGATGACCTACAAGGTCCCTTCCAACTCTGATTATCTGTTATCTGTTAAGGGGAATCCAAACCCCCACATACACTCCATCTGCAAGTCCAGTTCATCCGAGATGGTGGTGTTGTCGGTGGCATTCAGGCTGGTACAGCGGTAGGGTCCGGCGTGCCAAGATTGGATGTCGCTGATGGTCAGCAGGAGGCGCCCATTGTCATCATTCACAGTGATGTCATAAAACCAGCAACGCAAGTCATGAGATCCATCCAAAGAGATCCAAGAACGGAGCCACTGGAGATGGGAGAAAGAGCAATGTTGATCGTGAGCCTTAAATTGGCCAAAGCTCACTGTTTGTGGCTGGGGGATTCTGGGAGTTGAAATCCACAAGGATTAAAGTTTCCAAGGTTGGACACCCCTGATTTAAAGCTAAATCTTATTGGTATCGTATTTTGATTGTTATTGCTCTGTTGCTTTGCATGTACATTGAGAGCTTCTGCATCGGAGACAAATTCCTTGTGTGTCTAATCACACTTGACCAAATAAAGTACACAATACTATACTATACTGTACTGTACTGTTCTGTTTGATTTTACATTCTGTTCTATTCTATTATTCTATTCTATTCTATTCTATTCTATTCTATTCTATTCTATTCTATTCTTATTCTTATTCTTATTCTTTTCTATTTTCCATACTATTCTTATTCTAATTCTTATTATTTTCTATATTCTATTCTATTCTATTCTTATTCTTTTCTATTCTTTTCTATTTTCTATTCTTATTCTAATTCTTATTTTCTCTATTCTGTTCTGTTCTGTTCTGTTCTGTTCTATTCTATCTGATTCTGTTCTATTTTCTATTCTATTCTATTCTTATTCTTATTCTTTTTATTTTCCATACTATTCTTATTCTAATTCTTATTATTTTCTATATTCTATTCTATTCAATTCTCTATTCTATTCTATTCTATTCTATTCTATTCTATTCTATTCTATTCTATTCTATTCTATTCTTATTCTTTTCTATTCTTTTCTATTTTCTATTCTTATTCTAATTCTTATTTTCTCTATTCTATTCTATTCTATTCTATTCTCTTATTCTTTTCTATTTTCTATTCTATTCTATCTTATTCTTTTCTATTCTATTCTATCTTACTCTTTTCTCTTTTCTATTCTATTCTTATTCTAATTCTAATTCCAAAAATAAAAAAAACCCCAATAATTATAATTCTATTAACAAAGCCTGGCCAAAGCAAATTCTTTGATTAGCCTACCTTGCTATATTTTTGGAAGGTGAAGTCCGACACATTATCCCCAGAATTGATTAGGCATTCCAGAGTCACATTGTTGCCCTCAAGGATGGGGCCCTCCTGGTCAATCAGACGGATGGTGGGGAAGCCTGGATTATAAAGGTGGAAGGAGAGGATTAAATTGCACAATCTTTTTTCTTCTCCCTGTGTCATTTTTTTTCCACTTGGAGCAACCCTCCGACCCACCATTTCCCTCCCACCTGCAGATTTAAGATCTCTAACCCTTCTTTCTCCAATTTGGGGGGTGTTGCTCCTTACTGTTCACCCACAGGCTCAATCCAGTAGGAGAACAACGGAGGTGGAAGGGACCTTGGAGGTCTTCTAGTCCAACCCCGTTATCATTCCGAACAATCTCTTCTTGAAAACCTCCGGTGATAGAGCACCCACAACTTCAGAACGGCAAGCCCTTCCCACAGATTAACTGTTCTCACTGTCTGGAAATTTGTCAGGAACTGTTAGGAAATAGCAGCATGGAAAATAGTGGTGGAGAGGATCACAGATAGTAGGATCCTTGGTGCTCGTCTGAGCTTGATGGCTTCCTTGCAGACATTTCATGGCATTGGTGTTACCTAGTTGGGTCATGAAACAGCTGCAAGAAAACCACCAGCTCAGAGAGCATTAGGACCTACCCTGCTCCTTCCCCTCCCTCCCTCTTCCTCCTCCTCACAAGCTCCACTCCCTCTGACCCTGATGACGTTCCCTAGTTGGGTCATGAAACGTCTGCAAGAAAACCACCAGTTCAGAGAGCATTAAGGACCTCACAGTCCTGCTCCTTCCCCCCTCCCTCCCTCTTCCTCCTCCTCACAAGCTCCACTCCCTCTGACCCTGATGACGTTCCCTAGTTGGGTCATGAAACGTCTGCAAGAAAACCACCGAGCTCAGAGAGCAGCGAGGACCTCACAGTCCTCCTCCCTTCCCCCCTCCCTCCCTCCTCCTCCTCCAAGCTCCACTCCCTCTGACCCTGATGACGTTCCCTAGTTGGGTCATGAAACGTCTGCAAGAAACCACCGAGCTCAGAGAGCAGCGAGGACCTCACAGTCCTCCTCCTTCCCCCTCCCTCCCTCCTCCTCCTCACAAGCTCCACTCCCTCTGACCCTGATGACGTTCCCTAGTTGGGTCATGAAACGTCTGCAAGAAAACCACCGAGCTCAGAGAGCAGCGAGGACCCCTCGTTTCAACCCTGAGGCTACAAATACTCCCTTTTCTAGAGACCATGGAGACTCCAGAAAACAAAAGCAAAGGATCGTTGAACAAATCAATCTAGAGTTCTTCCTGGAAGCCTGAATGGCTAGGTTCAAAATATCCCCTTTCAGACACACATGACGAGGAAGGTCTTGCTGTGCAGAGAAGGGCTGGAAAGGCAGCCGGATGGATGGGCTCACAGTTACAGTGGTAATGGGGCAGGGGTGGTATTCAGCCGGTTCTGGAGAACCGGTAGTGGAAATTTTGAGTAGTTCAGAGAACCGGCCAATCCCACCTCTGACTGGCCCCGCCCCCATCTATTCTCCGCCTCCTGAGTCCCAGCTGATTGGCTGGGTCTTCTTTGGTTGCCCTGCACAGGAGAATGGAGCTGGAAAGCAGGTCAGTGGGGTGGGGAGGGAATGGGGATTTTGCAGTATCCTTCCGCTGCCACACTCACCAAGCCACGCCACACCCACTAAGCCACTCCACGCCCACCAAGCCACACCCACAGAACCAGAAGTAAAAAAAATTGAATACCACCACTGTAATGGGGCAGGGGGCACAGTTTGACAGACCTGATAGACCAGGTTATGGACCAATTATCATGGAGAAAATCCATCTGCAGGAAGTCCTCGACTTACAATCCTTCCTTTAGTGACCACTGAAGTTATAACAGCCTCCCAAAAAGTGACTTACGACAGGTCGTTGCACTTAAAACTGCTGTAGCATCCCTACGTTCACTTGATCGAAATCTGGGCGCTTAGCAACTGGCATGTATTTGCAACAATTGCAGCATCTTGGGGGGGGGGGGTGTCATGAGATCATCATTTGCGACCTTCCCAACCACTGGAGACCAAACGAAGTCGATGGGGTAGGCTGGATTCACTTAATGACAGTATGATTCGCTGAAAAATGAGAGTGACTTGTGGTAATAACGTCATAAAATAAAGGTATGGCTCACTGACGATTCTGGTGCCAACTCTGGTTGTAAATCGAGGACTGCCTGTAGGACGTGGCTTAGAGTTAACACTGACTTGATGGCACATAATCAATCAATCAATCAGTCAATCAATGCACCTCTTGCTACCCGCCAATAGATTAGCAAAAAGAAAACAAAACCTTCAAACAGTCCCGTGGCCCCAAATTCTTTTTTTATTAATCAGCAGCGCAGATTAACAAAATTTATCCTATTATATCCTTTGCAACAACCCTACAGAAAAGCACCTGTATCCCCAAATTTAAAAATTGAGAATTGAGGTTGGGAGAAACTGGCTAGTCTAAAACCACATTTTTCCCTATCTGCTTTGCCTCTGACACTAAGATCTTTGGCAGTTTTCTACTTTGAGTGTTGCACCAGGATGGCTCAGAGTGATTGGTGTTGGAGTGACATCAGATAACTTGAGTTATCTTCACTTTTAGAAGCTTTGCGGGTGACTCTGGGCCAATCACACCCTCTTTGCCCAGCCAACTTCCTAGCTTATTATGGAGGGGAAAGGTGAAGGAACGCTCAAAAATTTACAAAATTGCAACCCTGAGCTTGCAAATTTTGACACCTGCTGCAAATTCTACTGTGCTAACCAAAGACAGGGTATCAATCTAACCAACCGGCAAGCTAGTATAATTCAAGAATTCATGGTTTTAATCTTGCCTTGATATTCAGCGCAACCCAGGAAAAGTTGCAGGCAAAAGTGAAATCTGGGATGTTTCGCTGGAGATAATTCAGGACAGTTTACTTCTTAATAGCAGCCTCATTTCTTCCCTCTCTTTGTTTGTCCTGCTGAATGTTTTCTTCAAACAGATCTTACAGATCTGGCCCTTTAATCCAAATGAACTTCAATTCAAGGTCAAGCAAAAGAGCATTTTTAAAAAGCCTTTTGGTACCATCCATGGCAGTGGTGGGATTAATTTTTTTTTTTACTACTGGTTCTGTGGGCATGGCTTGGTGGGTGTGGCTTGGCGGTCATGGCAGGGGAAGATTACTGCAAAATCCCCATTCCCTCCCCACCCCACTAACCTGCTTTCCAGCTCTGTTCTCCTGTGGAGGGCAACCAAAGAAGACCCAGCCAATCAGCTGGGACTCGAGAGGCAGAGAATAGATGGGGTTGGCGGGGCCAGTCAGAGGTGGGATTGGCCGGTTCTCCAAACTACTCCAAATTTCCGCTACTGGTTCTCTAGAACTGGTCAGAACCAGCTGAATACCACCTCTGATCTATGGGGTATTCTTGTCAAGGATATGGAACTGGGCTGCCATTTTTCACTCTAATGGACCATGTTTGTTAGAACTCTTTACTGTGACCTGTCCATCTTGGGTGGCCTTGCACGGCTTAGCTCATAGACATCTCTGAATCGCACAAGCAACTTTGCCGCAGCAAAGCAGTGACCCATGAAGGTGGAAAACACCCTTCATCAACTTTTAAATTAACAAATCAGTAATGTATTTTTATTGCTTTTAGAAACATTTATGGTTTTATTGCTTTTAGTGTTCTAAGGCAGGGACCCCAACCCCCGGTCCGCCGCCCTGGGGCGCGCCCGCCACTTTGAAACCGGGGACCGGTGTTTTTTTAACCCCCCCCCCCCCCGGGTGCCCCCCCCCCCCCCCACCCCCCCCCGCTTTTCGGAAATCCGAAAACCTGCCCATCTTTTGAAAAATTTTAAAAACCCACCCGGGGGGGCTTACGAGCCCCTGTTCTAAGGTGCCCGGAATTGCTTCGAAGCTTCAAGATAACGTGAAGTATGAATACCACTTTATAATGCCTTGGTAAGGCCATACTTGGAATATTGCATTGTATTGTGGTCACCACAATATAAAAAAAAAGATGTGGAGACTCTAGAAAGAGTGAAGAGAAGAGCAACAAAGATGATTAGGGGACTGGAGGCTAAAACATATGAAGAACGGTTGCAGGAACTGGGTATGTCTAGTCTAATGAAAAGAAAGACTAGGGGGTGACATGATAGCAGTGTTCCAATATCTCAGGGGCTGCCACAAAGAAGAGGGAGTCAAGCTATTTTTCCAAAGCACCTGAGGGCAGGACAAGAAGCTATGAATGGATGGAAACTAATCAAGAAGAGAAGCAACCTAGAATTAAGGAGGAATTTCCTGACAAGCAAGCAACTAAGACAAACCTGAGCACAACCAAGCCCCCACCTGAACAGAACACTCCCCCAGCCAATCAGAGCACAGCCAGGCCCCCAGCCAATGAGAACACACCCCCACCCAATCAGAACACAGCCAAGCCCCCACCCAATCAAGTCAAACCCCCACTAGCAGTTAAAAGGAAGAAGCAGCTGCAAGCTCACATTACTCTGAGAAGCACAGAGCTGAAGACAGAAGCCTGAAGATGATGAATGAGACTTCATCGAAACGTTGCCTAGATACTTCCAATCTTACGCGGGAGAAAACCCGAATAACCAAAGATCCATATCTATCTATCTATCTATAATAATATAATATAATATAATATAATATAATATAATATAATATAATATAATATAATAAATATAATATAATATAATATAATATAATAAATATAATATAATATAATATAATATATATATATATATATATATATATATATATATATATATATATATATATAAATATATATAACATGACGGGGAAAATATTAACAAAGCCGGAATGCCATACATGTAAGTACCCACGAAAACTTAAGAATATATATATATATATATATATATATATATATATATATATATATATATATATATATATATATATATATATATATATATATATATATATATATATATATATATTTTTGAATGACAGACAAGAAAAAAAGGAAAGATATAGATATAGATAATAGATAGACAAGAAAGAAAAAGCTAGAAAGGAAAGATATATAGATAGATAATATAGACAAGAAAGAAAGAAAAGACAGACAGACAGACGATAACCCTTTTCACAAACATGTCCCAGCCTGATTAGTTAAGCTCTGCTAAACCCGAGTTCCCTGTGAAGCCAGGAAGAAAGTTGCCGTCTTCAGTGTTGCTCCGGTGCCGTTTGAAGCCTGGAGGGAAAAAGAAAACTGCTTTTCCACCCCCATCTCCTCTCCCCACCCCCATCTCCAACTCATGAAAAACTCCTCCTCTCCGAAATGTCAACATTCAACTGCGGTTGACTTTAAAAAAAGAAAAAAGGAAATGCTTGAGACCAAGATTACACATGTCCGATGACAACAGAATGTTTTCTCGTGACCCGCCTCACCTCTTCCAGCGACTAAAGCCGGAGCCTTTTTTTTCCCCCGCCCGAAACGTCTGTCCTACCTCCCCGCTTCCCCCCCCCCTCCCCCCCCCAAACCAGGGGTCTCCAACCTTGGCAACTTTAAGACTTATGGACTTCAACTCCCAGAATTCCTCAGCCAGCAAAGCTGGCTGAGGAATTCTGGGAGTTGAAGTCCATAAGTCTAAAGTTGCCAAGGTTGGAGACCCTGCCCCAAACGGAGTCGGGTGAGTCAGGTTCAAAAAAAATCAAAATGGTTAACCCAGCAGAAAATGGGTTTTTCTTTTTTGCATTGCATTGCACTGCAGTCACGCCCCTTTTCCCGCCCCCCCGCTTTTCCCCTCGTTTGTAAACCCTGGTGGGGTTATTTGTCGGATTGATACAGCCTTCTTGCCTTTCTTGCACAATCAAAGCGGCTTGCACAACCTTTGCTCGTCCGTACGGAGGTTAGGACGGTGCAAGCCAACTCAACGAAAAGTGAAAGTCGGGCCGTGAAGAAGCAGGAGGCTAAGGGAAAGTCCCGGAGGTCGGGATCCTAAACAGCCAGGAGGGATCTGGAGTTGCTCCTACTCTCCCAGGTGACTTTTTAAGGAACTCTTCCCCCCCCTCCCCCTCCCCCCAACCACCTTCCGTGCTGCCCTGGCCCAACACACTCCTCTGTTCGCAACAGAAGACCCTACACCCCCAGACTTGAGATTCTAGGCTTAGACAACCTTTGAGCTAAAGATTGGCCTTAAGCATAGTATATAAAATCATATGTTACAACGTCTTATCAGTTAATGAATGTTTCAGCTTTAACCGCAACAACACAAGAGCACACAACAGATATAAACTCAATGTAAACCACTCCAAACTCGATTCCAGGAAATACGATTTCAGCAACAGAGTGGTCAATGTCTGGAACTCACTACCTGATTCTGTGGTCACCTGCTCAAACCCCCCACTCCTTTACCCACAAACTAACCTCTGTCGACCTCACCCCATTCCTAAGAGGTCTGTAAGGGGCGTGCATAAGCGCACCATCGTGCCTACCGTCCCTGTCCTATTGTCCCCAATTATTAGTTCCTATTTTTTTATATTTAAAGCTATGTTTATTCTTGTTTCTCTTGATATTGTAAACTTTTGACAAAATAAATAAATAAAAATAAATAAATGAATATCCTTATTATGCAACATTTGCACTATTCCCCACTATCCTGCCAGAGCTGAAGAAGCCTCTGGGATCAGAAGTGAAACGTCTTCAAAACAAATAACCAAGAAAGTCCAGTTGCCTCCTGGGGGTGGGGGGGGAGCTTTGGGAACAATCAGGACTTGGATGACTGAGAATCTCTACCGACCCTATTTCCACCCTTTAGCCCAGGGCAGAGTCTCCAACCTGGGCAACTGTTAAGCCTGGAGGACTTCAACTCCCAGAATTCCCCAGCCAGCTCTGCTTCCAAGGTTGGACACCCCTGATCTAGGCTCTCCTGCTGGAGCAGAGGGTTGGACTAGTCCAGAGGTCTTCAACTTTGGCCATTTTAAGCTTGGCGGACTTCAACCCCCAGAATTCCCCAGCTCTGGCTTAAAGCAGCCAAGGTTGAAGACCTCTGGACTAGAAGACCTCCAAGGTTCCCTTCACAACTCAGTTCTTCCGTTGTTTTACTAAATCCCCTCTCCCGTGAGCCCGGGGAAGAATTCTGTAGAGTAGGGCTCTCCAACCCTGGCAACTGTTAAGCCTGGCTGACTTCAATTCCCAGAATTCCCCAGCCAGCTCTGCTTCTAAGGTTGGACACCCCATGATCTAGGCTCTCCTGCTGGAGCAGAGGGTTGGACAAAGCTGGCTGGGAAATTCTGGGAGTTGAAGTCCGCTTGGCTTAAAGTTGCCAAAGTTGGAGAGCCCTGTTGCCTTGACTAAGCTTCTGAGCGACCCCGGCGGCTTGGGTTCACACAACCCTCTGACCCCCCACAACCGGGAGCCTCTTCCGTGGCGTGAACCCAGCCTGCCTGGCTACCTGCTTTCCCGAGGGAGGAGGAAGAGGGGGCGGCGGTTATCCCGCGATCCGACTCACCTGCTTGACCCAAGCGGAGGGTCGCGCTTAAGGCCACGGCTAAGAAGAGCCAACAGCCCCAAGGACCAAACTGCGCCATGGAGCTCCGACGGCTGGGCTTCCTCCTCCGCTTCGGCGCCGGGGCTGAAACAAAGCAGGAAAGGAAAGGCGATGGCGCGGGGAAGGGCTTGCGGGGAAAGTCCGACAGGGCCGGGCAGGGGAGGCGAGAAAGTCGGGGGCTACCAGGACCGTCCTCTTGCTCTCTTGCGCTCTCTGGGGCTTTTGGAGCAGCGGAGGCGTCTGGCCAAGGCTGGGCGCGAGGGGCGGGGAAGGGAAGCAGTAAACCGGCGAAACCGGTTCGAGGGACTCGGGTCGGGCAGGGCGCAGGAGGAGTCCCGGAGGGGGCGGGGGCTGCTGCGTTGTTTTGGGGTGTGTGTGTTTGTGTGTGTGTTCTCTCGGTTGGCTGCTTTCCTCGTCCTGCCGGGTGAGAAGCGCCTCTACTGCTGTTGCTGCCTGCCTGCTTGATCTGTCGTTCGACTGGCCGGCCGGCTGGAGGGACGGTTGGACGGACGGACAGCTGGGCGGCTGGATTGATGGATGAATGGACGGTTGGACGGCTGGATGGACGGACGGACGGAAGCTGTCCGGCTGGCTGGCTGGCTGCCTGGATGGATGGACGGTTGGATGGATGGATGGATGGATGGATGGATGGACGGACAGCTGAACGTCTGGCTGGCTGGCTGGATGGATGGACAGCTGGATGGACGGATGGACGGATGGTTGGATGGATGAACGGACGGACGGATGGTTGGATGGATGGACTGCAGGACAGATGGACAGCTGTCTGTCTGTCTGGACTGCAGGACAGATGGACAGCTGGCTGGACACCTGGCCGGATGGATGGACGGATGGATAGACAGATGGACAACTGGGTGGCTGGATGGATAGACAGATGGATGGATGGATGGACAGCTGGGTGGCTAGATGGATGGATGGCCAGCTGGATGGGATGGACAGCTGGGCAGCTGGCTGGACAGCTGGGCAGCTGCTGGACAGATGGACAGATGGGCAGCTGGCTGGACAGATGGACAGCTGGCTGGATGGATGGACAGATGGACAGATGGATAGACAGCTGGGTGGCTGGATGGATGGACAGATGGATGGATGGATGGACAGCTGGGTGGCTAGATGGATGGATGGCCAGCTGGATGGATGGATGGATGGACGGACGGGTGGACAGATGGATGGATGGATTGACAGCTGGCCAGATGGATGGATGGATAGCTGGCTGGATGGATGGCTACCTACTGCGGCTCACTGGACTCCGAGTCCAGAATTGTCCGCCACAATCCCCCCGCAGCTTCATTCTAACTGCCGCCCGGCACCTCCGAACGCCTCGTGAGGCGTTACCATTGCCTGGTGGGTCAGTTGCTCCCCGCTGCCCTTGCCTTGCCCTGCCACTAGAGGGGGGCCACTGGCCCAGGCGAAGTCTGGGCAAATGATGGGATACTCTGCTGGGGATTGCGTGTAATGGTGAAAAGGTTGCACTAGAATTTGAAAGGCGGCAAGTTCTGATTCTCCCATAGGTGTGAAATCCAACTGGGTGACTTTGGGCCAAGCACCAAAGATCCGTAAGTTCTAGTTGGGTACAAAAGCCGACTGAGTGACTTTGGGTCAGTTACTCTCTCTCAGTCCAACTCTCCTCACAGGGTTGTTGTGGAGAAAGTAGGAGGAGGGAGGATTATGTCCACCACTGAGTTGTATAGGAGAAATACAACATGCACACAATAATAACGGCAAACTGGACAACTGGTGATCACTTCAGAGGCACTAGTTTCATTACCAGATTTCTCCCTGCCTTCAACAATGGCAGAGATTTTAATCTACTGAAAATGTATTTAAAAGCCGTGGGAGGCTTTCGGAGATGCATCTGTCTTGAAAGTAGCCCATGTTCCACTATATAGTACAAACAGTAGCAGCTGAATACAGGAAACGTTTTACGGCATTTTGCATTATCTCGTAAAAATCACGATCATTTTAAATGTTCTAAAATGTTTGAATTCCATGGGAACCAGGGGTCCCAGATTCTATAAATTAGTCCATTTGAGATACTTTGGTAAAAAAAATAATCTGCCCTAGACATTGGAATGCATGACCCAGTAAAAAGTTACAGATGCAGCATTCACTTCGCTAACGTTTCACTTAGCAACGTAAATTTTTGGCTCGGTTGTAGTCGTAACTTGAGGGCTGCCTGTCTATGACTAAGAGAGAGAGAGAGAGAGGCCAGAGAGGAGCTGCTGGAATTGAGAGAAGAGGGGAAAATGGTTATCGAAAACATTGCGGTTTCTCAAGGTGAAGTAATTTAAACCCAGACTTCTTGTCTCTGGGAATTTCCACCAGCCTAGAGAAGTTGCAAATTTGCACAACCCGGCCTTCTTCCTCCATTTCTGCTGGCACAAACGCTGCACAGCACGCAAGGTTGTAGGTTTTCTCTGTAAGGCCTTCAGAAAAGATAAGTGAGGAGAAAACAAAAGTGATGGCTGCACTTCACAACAAAGGCTTATGATTTTTGAGGATTTATTTTATTTTTTATTCTATTTTTGCTTTCGAATTGGGACTCTGGTGAAGAGACCAGACCAAATTCTGGCCCAAGGAAACACAATTTAGGGGAGCCTGAGCTGCAATCTAAAAATAATTAAAATGAGAAATTCCTGTGCCGGATGCCAGGGATCTTAACAACTGCCTCACCACAGAAAAGTCAACCACTTCCTTGTTTTGACAAGAGAGCCAAAGAAGAGGTGTGTGTGTGTGTGTGTGTGTGACTTATTATGAAATCCCTGCTGGGAAAATGGTAAAGAAGAAGAGAAATGTTTGAAGTCATGTTCAACTCCTGGGGATTTCAGGACAAATCTGCTATATCCTGTTTTCTTGGCCTTGGGTTTTATTATTGCCTCCTGGGAAGCTTTCGCCTTTCCATATTTGACTTTTTAAACCTTACTGTCTTTTCTCATGGTTGCCCATCCAGCTAAAAACCGGCGGAATATTGCTTAGGTTTTTAAATCAGCCAAGCTTTGTTGTCGTGATTGTAATTATTACCGTAAATTAATAAAATCAGTCTCGTGCCATTTGATTTTTATCCTACCTTTATTCTTCTCAGTAATCCAGGTCATATAATCATCGCAAAATTGCCTTTTTTTTACTTATCAAAAGGCAACTGGACCGGTTTTTATTTGAATAAAAATAAAAAACAAAAACAAAAAACAGTCCAGTTGTCTTTTGAAAAACAGCACCTTTGAGATACTTCTGTTCTTGTTTATAAACAGTGCCAACATACCTAATACCAGTACTCCTTTCTCCTCTTTTTCTCAGGACAACAACTCTGTGAGATAATTGGGGCTATGATGTCTTTGGTTGTGGCTTTGTAGCAGGGATGTCTGCAAAATACAATTTTAAAAAAAATCAAAATGGCTGTGATGATGAGATCAAAGTGAGCAGAGCTTTAATTGCATTGTGGCTGCCTCCATCTTGATTTTTGCATGCATGATATGTTAAAAACGCATGGGGCTTTGATTGCCTCATCGTATCTATCATCTTGAGTTTTCGTATTATGTCTTGCAGATCCTCTAGCTTTCTACCGCTGGAGAAATCCTGGGGAATGAGCCAATTCGGTGTAGTGGTTCAGGTGCTGGCCTAAAAACCAGGAGACTGGGAATTCTAGTCTCATCTTGGGCATGAAAGCCAGCTGGGTGACTTTGGGCCAATCACCAGGAGACAGTGAGTTCTAGTTCTGCCTTAACTATGAAAGCCAGCTGGGTGACTTTGGGCCAATCACCAGGAGACAGTAAGTTCTAGTTTCGCCTTAGTTATAAAAGCCAACTGGGTGACTTTGAGGCAATCACTGGTAGCCTCTGAGTTCTAGTTTCACCTTAGTTATGAAAGTCAGCTCTGTGACTTTGGGCCGCTTGCTCTCTCTGAGCCTAACCCACCTTACAGGGTTGTTGTGAGAAAATAGGAGAATGAAGGAGCATTATGTATGATTGCCATCTTGAGCTACATGTAGTAATAAAGGCAGGATAAAAAAAACCAAATAAATAAGCAGATAGATAGATAGATAGATAGATAGATAGATAGATAGATAGATAGATAGATAGATAGTTGATAGATAGATGATAGGAGATAGACAGAGAGACAGACAGACAGATAGAGACAGAGATAGATAGATAGATAGATAGATAGATAGATAGATAGATAGATAGATAGATAGATAGACAGACAGACAGACAGACAGACAGAAATAGATGATAGAGACAGACAGATAGAGATAGATTATAGAGAGGTAGATAGATAGAGATAGATGATAGAGAGATACAGAGATGGAGATAGATGTTAGACAGACAGACAGAGACAGACAGATACATAGAGTAGATAGGAGAGAGATAGATAGACATAGAGACAGACAGACAGACAGACAGAGAGAGATAGATAGACATAGATACAGACATAGAGACAGACAGACAGACAGACAGACAGACAGAGACAGAGATAGATGATAGACAGACAGATAGATGACAGACAGATACATACAGTAGATAGATGAGAGAGAGAGAGAGACAGACAGAGAGAGAGAGAGACAGACAGACAGAGAGACAGACAGACAGGTTTATCAGCTTCCCTAGCATTTCAGAACTTTGTCCAAGAATGCTCGCTTTTTGCTTTGGTTCAAGAAGCATCTGCCTACCGTTTGTCATACGAGGAAGTGCACACGGTATTCTATTAAAACGCAAAGCGGTTTGAGACCGGATCTTTGAGAACAAGTTGACTCAACTCCCTGGATTCTGCCATAGGTGGGGAATTTTGGAGGTCAAAGTCTACGCATCTTAAAAGTTGCCAAGTTTGAAAAAAAAAAAACAGACTTCAGTTAGATGGGAGAAAGGTGAAGTGTCCACCTGACTCAAAGAAAAATATAAGGATCTCTTCCCAGTTGAGCCAAGTGCCTGGAAAATAATATAGATTCCTCCCGTATTCCCCTCGGCGTCTCTCCCAGCCATCCCGCTTTTTTTTTTTAAACTTACCAAAGGTTTTTTTTTGCCTTTGATCATTTCACATCAAAAATACGGCACAGCTAGACAAAGGATCAAAAGCATGTTTTTTAAAAAAACAGGGTAAAATCCGCAAAGGATATATGGCTGTACAGTAGGTTGGTGTGTGCATCTATAAAGATAAAAATCTAGATAGATGTAGATTCGTGTCTGTGTTTGTGTGTGGGGGTTTATGCATGCTTCAGATAATCTTGTCTCCTGATAACTGCATAGGCAAGTCCCTGCAGGGGTTTTTTTTGGCAATTGATTTGCCATTGCCTCCTCCTTAGGCCTGAGAGGGGGTGACTGTCCCAAGGTCACTCACCTAGCTTTGGACTCAAAGAACTAAAATTCAGGATCTCCCAGTTTCTATCCTGGAGTCAAATTGGTATGCAGATATTTCTTGCCATACTGTAATTTTAGATTTTCAAAGTCAGTGCCCCCCAATACTACCAAGGATAGATACATTACACCAAGAATTATGGCAATGTTGTATGATTATGTGTGAATGGGGCTTATTCAGCAAACCATGGTAACCCTAACAATGGTTTGTCGCTGCATATGAAGCCAGCTGCTGCTCATTCACACACAATAAATATAATCAAAAGGGAGCAGACAATCTAATATAGTAGTCCTTGAATTACGGCCATAATTGAGCCTAAAATGTATGTTGTCTAGTGAGACCTATTCAGTGAGGTTTGCTCTATTTTATGACCTTTCTCTCTAGAGTTCTTAAGTGAATCACTGCAGTTGTTAAAGTAGTAACATGGTTGTTAAGTGAATCTGGCTTCCCCATTGGCTGTGCTTGTCAGAAGATCGCGAAAGGGGATCATATGATCCCGGGACACGGCAACCGTCATAAATATGAGTCAGAATTTTGATCATGTGACCATGGGGATGCCCCAATGGTCACACGTGTGAAAAATGGTCACAAGTCACTTTTTTTCAGTGCCATTGTAACTTTGAACAGTCACTGAGTGAACTGTTGTAAGTCAAGGACTACCTGTATAATTATGTGTAAATCAGAGGTGGTATTCAGCCGGTTCTGACCAGTTCTGGAGAACCGGTAGTGGAAATTTTGAGTAATTTGGAGAACCGGCAAATACCACCTCTGACTGGCCCCACCCCCATCTATTATCTGCCTCCCATTGAGTCCCAGCTGATCAGCTGGGTCTCCTTTGGTTGCCCTACACAGGAGAATGGAGCTGGAAAGCAGGTTAATGGGGTACAGATATGGTATTCAGCAGGTTCTGACAGGTTCTGGAGAACCGGTAGCGGAAATTTTGAGTAGTTTGGAGAACCGGCAAATACCGCCTGAGTGGCCCCGCCCCCATCTATTCTCTGCCTCCTGAGTCCCAGCTGATTGGCTGGGTCTTCATTTGTTGCCCTGCACAGGAGAACGGAGCTGGAAAGCAGGTTAGTGGGGTGAGGTGGGGAATGGGGATTTTGTAGTATCCTTCCCCTGCCACGCCCACCAATCCACGCCCACTAGGCCACACCCAGAGAACCAGTAGTAAAAAAATTTGAATCCCACCACTGATACACTGGAGCAAGAATGGACAAGTGATGATGTAGCGACAGAGGTGGTATTCAGCAGGTTCTGACCAGTTCTGGAGAACCGGTAGCGGAAATTTTGAGTATTTACACTATCCTTCCCCTGCCATGCCCACCAAGCCACGCCCACAGAACCGGTAGTAAAACATTTTGAATCCCACTGGTGTAAAATGGTGGCTTATTCAGCAAACCATGGCTTATCAGTGGCTTATCACTGCATGTAAAGTCAGTTGCTCCTCATTCGCACAGAATGAACAATATAACCAAAAGGCGGCAGAAAATATATCTATAATATATGGCAGTCTTTCTGTCTAATGTGGCAGTCCATTTGGGCATTATGAAAGTGTTAAAATAGCTTTGGTTTTGGTAGCTGTGGTAAATCAGCTCCAGATATTAACTCCGGGCTAGTTGGCTAGCAAAAACAAACTGAGTTTGTTTAAAATATCATTAACTTTACAGTGTCAAGGATCAACCAGAGGCAGGTTGGAGGATAGAATCCTACGCCCATCACCATTAACCATTATCATTTAAGATGGTCCCATAGCTCACTTTTCCAATTTAAGATTGCATTCCCAAATGCTTCTTGCAGTAACAAACAGAACAATCCGTTTAAGATGTCTTAATAAACAACATGCTTTGGGGTTTTTGGGGTTTGTTTTTTTTTGGAGTTAGCGAAAAGCCACATTAAAAAAACAACCCAAGAACACAATTCCATAAAAACGGCACTTAATCCCATTCATTTGAGTTGCTGTTCTATCGAACCAGACTTCTGTGAGGGCAAACCAGGAGTCGTAACCTAGCACTTACAATTTAATTTAAAAAAAAAAAGCGTTGGCTGCCTTCGCCAAGGAAGAAATAGAAATAGAAGCCTTCTGCCCAAGGGCATCACCCATTACCTTCTTTCAAGAGATGGTCACGGTACAACAGCGAGGAAGATGGAGTGGGTTGGTTAAATAGTAGTAGTAAATACTGTTAGGGAGATGGCTTTAGACCCCATTTTTTGAATAACTTGTCGAACCTGCTTGCAACAGAGTCAACAGTCAGGAAGAACGTGGTGGGATTCAACTTTTTTTGTGGCTTGGTGGGCACCCTTTGTGTGCATGCAGAGGGTTTGATACTGACCTTCTCCTGCAATCCTCTCCCTGTGTGTTCAACAGCTGACACACGGAAGAGCCTCTGTGGCACAGTGGCTAGAGTGCAGGCTACTTCTGCTGACTGTCAGCTGCCTACAATTTGGCTCAAGGTTGACTCAGCCTTCCATCCTTCCAAGGTGGGTAAAATGAGGACCCAGATTGTTGGGGGTAATGTGCTGACTCTGTAAACCACTTAGAGATGGCTGTAAATCACTATAAAGCAGTATATAAGTCTAAGTGCTATTGCTATTGGTATTCTGCTGTGCCGCGCCCAGCAGCTGACCATCGGAGCGAACTGGTTCGCTCACAGATGATTCTTGAAGCTACCGGTTCAGCCAAACCAGTAGAATACCACCCCTGGGTACCACCATGAACGATGAGGATTCATAGCAGAGCCAGAAACTGGCTCTTGTTACAAGGTAGATTTTGGATCCTTGTGAAATTTTTAAAAAACCAAACAAGATATTTGTAGATTGCCGTAATCGGAAGAAAGGAAAAAAACAAATCCTGACCTGACCTCTTAGGAAGGGAAGAGAGAGCATCCATCAGTGACCACAGATCATGACCATAGAGGTTCCTGCAGCATCTCCTGTTGTCTTTCAGAAACTCTGAGCTTCGATGACATCACAGAGCAAATGTGCGGTGGGTTGCCAGTGAGGGCTTGTGACTAGAAGTGGTCAGTTGCTGATGACCACAGTATGGTCATCATAAATTAAATGTGTGGCTCAAGAGACCACAGGATGGCCTGTGTAACGGATGCCGCTGGAGGAAAACAATGAACAAATTCTTTTGCTCTTTCTTTCTTTTTTTATAGTCAACTATATCCTGTTAGTTTCTTACTTCCCATAGAACAACATAGTGAGAGAAGGAAGTTGCGCATTGGGTTTTTTTCAGAAAAAAAGACACATCTATTGTGCCTCAGTACAAACCTAAATATGTCAGTTTTCATTATGGATTCATCAACAAAGGGCGATACGTGGCTGGTCTTGGTTGATCTCAAAGGCTTCTCATGGAGAGCATGTGGAGAGGAGAGCACAGGATGCCCATGGGAGGATGGGGTGGGACGAAATGTCAAGAAGGCAGATCAGTTGCCACCTATTTTGACTTTTTGTCGGAGCAGCTGGAAAACCCACAGTTGTATTTCCTGGAATGAGGAAGTGGACAGGGTCCTCACGGTGCGAGTTCAGCTCATTGTTAAATCTTCTCAACTTTCAGATGTGTGGACTTCATCTCCCAGGGTTCCCTTGCAGGCTGGCTGGGGAATTCTGGGAGTGCAAGCCCATCCATCTAAGATCCATATCCCTCTTCACTTGTGTGAGTGGGTTCCGCTTGTGGTGAATTCTTTGAATGAAGGTTTCTTTTGCCTTTGAAGGAAGCCTGGGAGAAGGTCTCCAAGAAGGCATCACTGGACCTTACTATTTTTGTCCAGCATTGAACCTCCTTTTTTGTGACTATTGGTTGAGAAAGCAGACTGTTCTACAGCTTCAGAGGACCCTGAATGAAGTGGATTTTCTGGTTCTCTTTCAATCAAGAATCAGATCTTGTATGGGATAGAAATGGCATTGGTTTCTGGTGAGAGTAGCATGAGGGTTGTGCAACCATCTTAAATTCCACTTGACCTCTTGATGACTTTCGATACCTTAGACGGTGGTAGGGGGCTGGGGGCTAAAGCATACCAAGAACAGTTAAGGGAATTGGGTATATATTTAGTTTAATGAAAAGAAGGACTAGGGGTGACATGATAGTAGTCTTCCAATATCTAAGCCATAAAGAAGAGGGGGTCAACCTAGTTTCCAAAGCATCAGAAGGTATGTCAGGGTAATGAAGATTTAATAGCTGATCAGCTGATGTAAGGCTGTAAGCCAAGATGATGAACTGAGGATGAGTCAGCAGGGTACTGCTGCTTTAAGAAGCTGTCTATATAAGGGAAACAATGTGGGGGCATCTCTCTCTCCTCGTGTTCTATCTCCATTATAGTTCTCTGTGTAGAGTTGAAGATTGATTGATTGCCTGGTATTTGCCTAACACTTGTATGTAGTATTATAGTAATCTTGTATATAAACCACTGTTAAAAGACAAAGCCTCGGTGTCCTGTGTTTTGCTTCTGGATTGTCTCACAATAGTAGTTACACTGTAAACACTCTGACAAGGTAGAACAAGAAGCAATGGATGGAAATTAATCAAGGAGAGAAGCAACCTAGAACTAAGGAGAAATTTCCTGACAATGAGAACAATTAATCAGTGGAATGATTTGCCTCCAGAAGTTGTGGGTCCTCCACAGGGGTGGGATTCAAAAATTTTAACAACCGGTTCTGTGGGCGTGGCTTAGGTGGTGGGTGTGGCTTGGTGATCATCTGACTGGGTGGACATGGCTTGGTGGTCATGTAATTGGCTGGGCATGGCCAACTCAACATCACTCACATCGAGGCACATATCTCCTCGCCTCGCCTCACAAGACTGTGGGGATGCTGCAACAGTTGTAAGTGTGAAAAATGGTCATAAGTCACTTTTTTCAGTGCCATTGTAACTTTGAATGGTCACTCCACACAAGCAAAGTACCAGCAAAGGAGGGGAAAAAACTCCAGAGAAGTTCCAGAGACAGGAAGTCTAGTCCTGCCAAGAATGTAATAAAGGTTAACGGAGAGGCAGTTTCTGTAAGCAACACCAGAATGTTTCCTTCCTGCCTTCCTTACAGGATTAGGCCAGTAATTTCTTCTAACAACCGGTTCTCTGAACTGCTTAGAATGTTAACAACCGGTTCTAGCGAATAGGTGCGAACTGGTAGAATCCCACCCCTGGTCTTCTATCACTGGAGAATTTTAAGAAGAGTTTGAACAATTATTTGTCTGAAATGGTATAAGGCTTCCTGCTCGTGCAGAGGGTTGGACTAGAAGTTCTCTAAGGTCCCTTCCAACTCTGTTATCCTATATCCTTCTGGATCAACTCAGAGCATTGGGGTGGGCAAGCATGATCTTTTCTAGTCTAATTGTAGACTTCCCAAGTCACTTCTTTGTAAGGTAGGCAGCCATATAAATTTAACAAACATTAAATAAAAATAAATAAAATGAATTGACACTTCTGATTATCTGGCAGGGCCCTGAGGTGTGAGTTGATTTACCACCCCATTTCAAAGAGAACTGAGGAGTTTCACACAGCCAAACATCACTGAGAATTTAAAGGCAGTTAAAAGAATCTCATTAAGAGGAACCAAAATTTCCCAGGCTGGGAAGATAGCATCTAAACTGAGATGGGGGAAAAAAATCCCTTTGCTTTCAAGAAAAAAGGAACGCCCCCCCCCCACCCCCGCTTTTTAAGTTCTGAGAAACAGTGAGACACAATGAAAATGCTCCGTTTAGTATAAGGTTAGCAAATATTTGATTTTTTTTTTGAAAATGCAGACTTTCTTGTCAATGGAAAATTTTTGATAAATTAACCCCAAGAGCTTCCTTGGCCTTATTTACATATTGTAATATGATTTCAGATTTGGGCCTAGCGCAATGGCTGAAGCCCTTTAAAATTTTAGCAATGGGTTCTCTGCCTGGTTGCTGGGTGGGTGTGGCCATGGTGGGTGTGGCCTAGTCAGCCTCCTGCACCATGGGGGGGATGTTTGCCCTCCCCGGGCTCCGGAGGCTTTCCTTGAGCCTCCAGGAAGGCGAAAACAGCCTCCCCAGGTTCCAGAGGCTCCCTAGAAGCCGGAAACGGGCCAATTTCCGGCCTTCCCGAACTTCTGAGCGGCTCGTTTTTCGCCCTCCCTGAGCCTCCTCATGGGCCCTGCACTTACCTGCAATCAAAATGGGCTGTGTGGGGACTTCTGGGAGGGGCGGGCGAGGCCAGCCAGGAGTGGGATTTGGAGGTTCTCCGAACTGCACAGAATCTTAGCTAGGGGCTCTCCTGAACCCCTGCGAATCCCAAGCAGCCCACCCCCGTTTATAGCTCAGTATGCTGCTGAAACACAATGAATTGTGGTCATTTAATAAACCATAGTTAAATCAGGACCTAGCCCAATATGCTATGCAAACCCTCAAGCTTAGCTCATTTACATCTGGTGGCAAAATGTTTTTTCTTCTGCTTCAGCTGTGATTGTTCACTATCTGTTGTTCCTCTGCTTGTTTGTCCGTCTGTCCATCCATCCATCCAATTTAGAAATTAAAAAACCAACAAAAACCATGCTGAAGTAATTAACATGACAGGCCAGGGTAATAACTTGCAGACTTCCAAAAGATAACGAGGCACACACAGTTGGGAGGATGCCAAAACCCAGATAAGCCTCGACAAAGATAATGCATGCTTTGCTTCCAGCAGCTTTGCCATGCACAGTTTGCCCTTTTAAACAGTCTTTCCAGCTGCAGCCCATGAAGGGGATCAGGGCCCTTTCCTCTCCCATAAACCATGCTGCTCCCTTATCCGTTCCTCCCTGCATGCCCTAGGATGAAGAGGGGGTGGGCCTGGGTCTTCCTCTGAATGCCCAGCCGGCCTGTGCCCTTCCCCAGTTTCCTCCACAGCCACCGGAGCCACACTCCCACTCCCTGTCAGCTGTTCCACCTCTCCCTTGGAATCAGATTCCAACTGGAGCATGACATATAAGTATGAACATAACATATAAACATATAAGTATAAACAGGTATAAGTATATACATAATAAATGAGTATGCATAAATGGGAACAGTGGGACAGAGACGGTAGGCACGCTGGTGCACTTATGCACGCCCCTTTAAAGATTGCTTAGGAATGGAGTGAGGTCCATGGTAGACAGTTTAAGGTTAAAGCTTTGGGGGTTTGAGGATGTAACAACAGAGTCAGGTAGTGAGTTCCAGGCATTGACCACTCTGTTGCTGAAGTCCTATTTTCTGCAATCGTGTTTGGAGCGGTTTATTTTGAGTTTATACCTATTGTTTGCCCGTGTGTTATTGCAGTTGAAGCTGAAGTCGTCGTTGACAGGTAGGATGTTGTAGCAGACAATTTTGTGTACTAAGCTTAGGTCAGACCATAGGCGGCGTAGTTCTAGGTTGTCCAGGTCCAAAATTTCAAGCCTGGTAGTATAAGGTATTCTAATCATTAGTGTCTTCTCTGTTTTCAGACGTTCTTGTATATCTGGCTAATTTAGAAACTGCAGGACAAGCACCAAAGCAGGAGGTACACTAAAGGAAGGTGCCAGGGCTGAGATAAATAGTATTCACAAGTGCTAAAATTGTCCCAGTTAATCATTTACAGCATCAGTGGGTCCTTTCTAATTCAACCATGGTGAACCCAGAGTGGTGAAGATGGTGTTCCATGGAGCTGGGCTCACAAAGTTGTTGTATAGCCCTTCAACCTGGCTCTCTTCCTCCCATCTTGAAGTTGCTAATCTCAGGCAGCAAAGGGAAGGTTCGATATTAATGATGATTAAGTGTCTAGCAGGTTATTGGGTGCTTGCCAGGATAAGAAAGGGAAATAATTATCTAAATGGGATTAGAGCAGAAGGTTTGTTATCTTGCAGCTCTTGAAAGAAAATAGAGCAGCTCTCCCTCCCTCTCCCCCTCTCCCCCAGATGTTGATTCAAAAATGTGGGTCATTTGCCCTAGACATAAATATTGACAGACACCAAATTCTCTAGAGCAGGGGTGTCCAACCCTGGAAACCAGAGGTGGTATTCAGCAGGTTCTGACCAGTTCTGGAGAACCAGTAGTGGAAATTTTGAGTAGTTTAGAGAACCGGCAAATCCCTCCTCTGACTGGCCCCGCCCCCATCTATTCTCCACCTCCCAAGTCCCAGCTGATTGGCTGGGTCTTCTTTGGTTGCCCTGCATAGGAGAAGGGAGCTGGAAAGCAGGTTAGTGGGATGGGGAGGGAATGGCCATTTTGCAGTATCCTTCCCCTGGAGTCAGGTGGGAATGGAGATTTTGTGGTATCCTTCCCCTGCCACACCCACCAAGCCATGCCCACAGAACCGGTAGTAAATTTTTTTGAATCCTACCACTTCTGGAAACTTTTAAGACTTGTGGCGATCAACTCCCAGAATACCCCAGCCAGCCATGGGAATTGAAGTCCACAGGTCTTAAAGTTTCCAAGTTTAGCCACCCACGTCTACGCAGTTTTTTCTACTGTTTGATATCAACGGCAGATTGCACACTCTGCTCTATAAGGTTATTATTCTTCAATCTTCTTTCTTTTAAATAAAGACTTGGCAGGCCTAAGGCAATCTGGAGTGAAAATACTTGCATTTAAAAACCCAGCATGTACTTCATGTGATTCTGGAATTCGTCTGGTTTCAACAGAAGGGAATCTCTGTAACTCACGGTTTAACTATGGAGTTCTTGGTCCTCCCTGAACTTGGTTATTTGCTTGCTGACTTTTCCTCCCCCAACTAGGTAAACCTCTCCAGTGCTAGCAGGCACATATATACAAACAAAAGAGACAATAAAAAAGCTACAAAGGAAACAAAAAATTCAGAACACCTCCTGCTTGCCAGCAAAACAACATGCAGATAAACAGGGATAAACTCCAGGATTAGCACTAGAACAAATAGTCAAGAGGAACCAATACCTTAATTCAGGAACTTACCAAGGAGAAAAAAACACCTCTAACAAGACAAGGCAAGCTACTATAGATAAAAAGGGAACAGACCCCACTCTCTTCTAGCACTGTAGATGTTGCCTAGCTGGATAAAGAAACATCTGTAAGAAAACAACCAAACTCAGAAATCACCAAGGACTCCACAGTTAGACTGGTACCTCAGCCTTCTCCAAATACAGGAAGTCCTTCACTTGTGGCCACAAAGTAGCCTAACATTTCTATTGTTAAGCAAGATGGTTGTTAAGGTTGTTAGGTAAAATGGTTTGTCCATTTTACCGCCTTTCCTTGACATTTTTGTTAAGTTGCAAAAGTTAATAACGCGATTGTTCGGTGACTCTGGCTTCCTTCTTGACTTTGCTCATCGGAAGAAGGTCACAAAAGGGGATTACGTGACCCCAGAACATTGCAACCGTCATAAATACGAGTCAGTTGCCAAGCTTCTGAATTTGGATCACATGACCACGGGGATGCTGCAGGGGTTATCAGTGTGAAAAATGGTCCTAAGTCACTTTTTTCAGTGTGGTTGTCGGGGTGGGATTCAGCCGGTTTGGGCCGGTTTGAGTGAACCGGATGTTAAATTTACATCTGGTTCACTGAACCGATAGTTGAGGGGCCCTCCCAGCCCGCCCCTCCCAGGAGTTTCCACCTGGCCCATTTTGGATGCAGGTAAGCGCAGGGTCCGCATGGAGGCTCTGGGAAAGTGAAAAACAGTCCTTCCGGAAGGTCCGGAAGACTGGAAACGGGCCTGTTTCTGGCTTCCGGAGGGCTTCCGGAGCCCAGGGGAGGCCATTTTCGCCCTGCCAGAGGCCCGAGGATTTTTGAATCCCACCCCTGGTTGTTGTAACTTCAAACAGTCACTAGAGTTAATTATTAAAAGTTGTGTACCACCTATATATTCCTCCCCTTATAAACCAGCATGACCAACGGATAGGAAAGTTGCAAACACCATGTCTAAAATGGACCAGATTGAGACAAAGTGTGGATGATACAGAACCTTGGATGCAAAGTCTAATGCCAGAAATCAAGTCGGAGCTGATTAAAACCATGACTAATTCAAATCCCCTTGATTTGAGTTATTCCCTGTTAAGACTGATGGACACGTTCCACTGAACTTGACTGACTGACTGATTGATGAAAACATTGATGTATTGCCCTGCTTCAAAAAGCCTTTAGGAGGCTGGAAGTACAACAGAAATAAATCAGTAAAATTAACAAAACCAGACCTTTGATCTACAAGGTCAGCCAGTTAGAGGTCCATCATCTGTACTTAAAGCTGCTCAGAATTATGCCGTGTTTACAGCTTTATGGAAGACCAAGAAGATTCTCTCCCAACGTCTGGCTTCAGAGTTTCATAATATGGCTTCCCCATTCTTTTCATCTCACGAGGGCCATAGAAGACCCTCTTGAGATTCCAGGAGGGGCTGCATCTATTGTTACTCTGGGGCTCCACATGGTTGAACATTCCAGCTTTTATGGCCAGGAGAGTTTATGAATCTAACCAATCTGGTCATTCTACAGTAGTCCTTGATTTTTGACCGTAATGGAACCTGTCCATTCTTCTAGTCCAACTCCCTGCTCAAGCAAGGAGACCTTATCCAATTTGAGAGAAGTGACTGTCCAGTCTCTTCTTAAAAACCTCCAGTAATGGAGCACCCACAACTTCTGGTGGCAAGCTGTTCCACTGGTTAATTGTCCGCAGTGTTGGAAAGCTTCTCCTTAATTCCAAAAGTTGCTTCTCTCCTTGATTGGTTTCCGCCCATTGCTTGTTGTCCTGCCTCCTGGTGCTTTGGGGAATAATTTGACCCCCTCCTCTTTGTGGCGGCCCCTCGAATACTGGAATACTCTTATCGCGTCACCTATTCCGCACCATATCAATTGGAGGGAGAAAAAGATTAAAGCCTCAGAGGGATTTTAAAAAAAAGAAGCATTTGAGGGAAATGAGAATATAATATTTCGAAATCCCCTTCAACATGATTTTAAGAGCGGCTTATGCTCTTAAAATTAGAATGCCATTGATTGGCAGTTTTTGCTCTCTGTAATCCTATTAGTCTATTTCAGTTGTTTTGCTTTGAGTTTTTGGATTCTCTGCCTCCCCCTCCCCACCCATCTCTCTCAATGCAGGCTAACAAGTCTGGCCGGCCGGGACATGAATAGTTGTCTGCCACATCTATTCATCTCTGCTCCCCCTGCCTTTTGTCCCCAGAGCTCGGGTGGGGCTTTGCTAGCGGGGGTGGATCTTCCGTCCCAAGGACCGGCCCATAGATTTCCACTGCTCTCCTCTCCTCTGCCTTCTGCGCATCCACACATCAGGCACTGGACACAGCTGCTCCTCCTCTTCCTCACCAGTCACCTCCAGACCTGGGGGCTGTTGACTCTCCATCTGAGGGCTGATGGACAGCCCAGGCTCCGCCTCTGTCTCCCTCTGCCGGTTCCATTCCCTCTTCTTCCTCAGAGCTCTCAGGTTGCCTTGATGTTAGCCCTGACTCCCATGCCTTCTCCTCATCTGATTTGGCTGCTGGAGGGGCCGGCAGCCGACAGGTCACTTATGTACATGCCAGTTGCCAAGCGCCTAGGGGCCATAGGACACTGCAATGGTCGTAAGTGTGAGGATTGGTCATAATGATTATAAGTCAAGGACTACCTGTAGGTTTTTCTTTTTTTTTTAAAGCCTGGCACATCCTCTCTTAGGCTACTGGGCTTTATTAAGCTGTTGTAAAAATAAAAGCCAGATTCATGCCGTCTTTCCTGGCAGCTCAGAGCAATTTGCCACCGTAAACACACACACACACACACACACACACACCTCAGAAACCTCAATTAGAGATAACATAAAAAGAACAATAACCCATAAAGGGATTTATGGGGCAGGAGAGAAGGGAACCGTTCATAATCCCATGTGTGATGCCCAGGGCAAAGACGGATGAGTTGAACTATGATTAATCATATGATTGTATCCCAAATATTGTATTGCTGCTAGGCCAACATTTAATAAGGGAAGCTCTATCTGCTAATTTTATCCGGGTTTTTTTTTTGCCGAAGGGATGGGAATGGGGTAGACGAGAGAGAAAAGGGATAGAGAAATTGGTGCTCCTTCCAAGAAGGCTTTTTGGGGATTTAGATTTCACACGGGGTTAAACTTGGAGTGGGTACTGTTGGCAGCTAAGCCATGTTGAAAAACTCAAGTGGTTTGAAGCTGGAAAGAGCCAAATGCAATCTCCCGGCTTAGCACTGCCAGCAATTAACCCAGCATAACGGAGATCACGGTTTGGCTGGCAAGCGAGGGAGGGGAAGATGCGTTCTCTGGCTCCCCAGCGAGGAAGACCCTGGCATGGAGTGGCATGAAAAGAACCTGGGGTAGTAGTAGCAGAGACGGCAAAGGGAAGGCTGTTCAAAAGAGAAAAGCGATCTGCAGGTTGAGGTTGCGCCTCTAATGTCATCCCCGAGCAATGTTTATAGTTCACGTGCTCCGTGGCCTCTCCTTTGACGCAGGATCAAATTCCCACCTTGAACAAGACCGAGCTTCTTAGATGTTGTTTGAGATATGTTCCACTCCTGACTCGTCTTTTCTTCCTGGCAGGACTTTTTGATTTGTTTCATCAGCAGAAAGGGAGACTTAAGAGGAGCTGGCTTTCAAAGCTGCCTATTATTCGTCCTTGATTTGGCATGGCACAGGGGTTTTCAAGGGCGATTTAAGATGGGTTTTTAATCTTTCAAACGCCTTTTTTTTTTCCTGAACTGGTGCTTTCCAGATAGATTGGAGGACAGCTCCAATTTCCCCCCAGTCATGGCCAGTGGACGCTGAACGGAGTCCATTTAGCAATAGCCATATACAGGTGATCCTCGACTTTACAACAGTTCGTTTAGTGCCATTTGAAGTTACAACAGCACTGAAAAAAGGGATGCCAGGGCTCCAACATGTACCCCCATTCAAATCATAAGTCTCTAGCCGCATCGCTCAGAGTCAAAAAGATTGATTTATTAGGAGTTGACATGTTGGCATTTCCTGGTAGAAGCCGACTCTGAGACACATCATTCATTTCACCCTTGACCCTGGTCTTCCCCCTACCCCCAGGATGTATATTCTCCATTGAGACATTTCCATAGCCAAGAGTCATCAGTCATACTCTCCAGTAATAATCTTGCGTGCCAACAGCTTCGGCTGCCAAGGCGATTATCTGAGGCATTTAAGGAACACACTGTTTCCCCCCACTCCCTTTCTGCTGGCAACTAAAAGGACCAAAGGAGTATTTTTTAGTTGACAAGGAATTCATGGCTGTTCTTCGCACTTATGACTGTTGTAGCCTCCTCACGGTCATGGGAACAAAGTTAAGACGCTTGGCAACTGGCTCGTATTTATGACGGTTGCAGGGTCCTGAGGATAATACGGTCAATTTTCTGACAAGCAAATCAAAGGCGAAGCCATATTCACTTAACAACCGTGTTGTTAACTGAACAACGGCAGAGATTCACTTAACCACCGTTGGCAGGAAAGGTGATAAAACGGGGCAAAATTCGTTCAACAATTGTCTCATTTGGCGACAGAAATGTTGGACTCAACTGTGGTTGTATGATTGCAGTTGGGACTGGAATTGCCATGAGCCATGGTGGCTCGGTGGTTACAGTGCAGTACTGCAGGCTACTTCTGCTGACTGCCGGCTGCCTGCAATTTGGGCAGTTCGAATGTCACCAGGCTCCAGGTTGACTCATCCTTCCATCCTCCCGAGGTGGGTCAAATGAGGACCCAGATTGTTGGGGGCCATAGGCTGACTCTGTAAACCGCTTTGAGATGGCTGTAAAGCACCTTAAAGTGCTATTGCTATTGTTAAGCGATGCATAACTGCCTCTCTTAGGGACAGAAATCGAGGCAGGTCGTTCAGTGGAAGTGTGGACAATCCCAGGGGAAAGCGTGTGGGGTACCACGTGGTGGGGGAGACCCTGGGAAACCCTGAGTGGCCTTGTATTGGCTGTGCACAAGTCTGGGGGGCAGAGGGGTGCTGCAGTGGTGTGCAAGCTCAGGAAGGTTGGGGAAAGAGGCTGTCCCATTGGTTGATTGCTCTCACTGTCAGAAAGTTTCTCCTTATTTCCAGATTAAATCTCTCCTTGATCAGTTTCCATCCATTATTCCTTGTTTGGCCTTTTGGTGCTTTGGGAAATAGCTTTGACCCCCTCCTCTCTGGGGCAGCCCCTGAAATACTGAAACAGTGCTATCGTGTCTCCCCTGGTCCTTTTCTTCACGAGACTAGTCATACTGAATCTTCCTCTTCTGCAGAGATACTCAAACAAATCTTGAAAGCGCTTCACCGAGGTTACAATGAACTTGAGTTTCAATACTCCTTGTTCTTCTGCTCTGATGTTTCTTTATCATTTTGGGAGGTCACAGCCTTGGCAGGCTAACAAAATATTCATGCAAGATAAAAAAACAACCAGTGCTGAATGTGATGTTTACCCCAAACTTGCCTAGATATGTTTTTGAGAAACAGATGCTGGGAACAGTGACTCCTTTATGTCCTGCTTGTAAACTTTTTTTAGAGAAATGGATCTGCGATCACTGAATTTACGGATTGTGAGCAGATTCAGAAATGCATTTTTTTCAATATTCTTAACCCTGCCGCTTTTCGCATAGCTTCACATAGCTTAAGGAATGCAATGCATAACCTTTTTTTTTTCGTGAAAGCGTAATACATTTTGGATACAGCTGCAAAAATAAGTATCGAAAATGGCTTGATGAGCCAGCCCACGTTTAAAAACTAGGATTAGTTGTTTTCAATCTTTCTTTGCCACTGGTGAAATGGGAACGGGTGTGATTTCGCTTAAAAGTTATAACACACATAATCCACGGCCTAGATCAGAAGCGTCCAACCTGGGCAACTTTAAGACTTGTGGCTGGGGAATTCTGGGAATTGAAGTCCACAAGTCTTAAAGTTGCCAAGGTTGGACACCCCTGACCTAAACGCCAGGGGTGGGCTTCAAATTTTTTTAGCAATGGGTTCTCTGCCCGATTGCTGGGTGGGCGTGGCCTAGTCAGCCTCCTGCACCATGGCATGGGGGGGGAGGCATTTTTGCCCTCCCCAGGCTCCGGAGGCTTTCCTCGAGCCTCCGGGAGGGTGAAAATGGCCTCCCTGGGCTCCGGAGGCTCTTTGGAAGCCGGAAACGGGCCCATTTCTGGCCTTCCCGAACTTCTGGGAGGCCCATTTTTCGCCCTCCCTGAGTCTCTGAGTGGGCCCTGCACTTACCTGCATCCATAAAGGGCCACCTGGAGACCCCGGGGAGGGGCGGGGAGGGGTGGGCAGGGCCAACCAAGAGTGGGATTTGGGGGTTCTCCGAACTGCAAGCCCCAGCAGCTCACCCCTGCCTAAACCTTCCTTTACCATGGAGCTGTAGCCCTTCTACCTGGCTGTGTGGCTGAACGGATTAAACTGGCATTACTTAACTTCATGTGGACGAATGCCGTCCTGATGTGTTCAAGTGCCTTTCCTCACTATTTGGGGGTTTTAACTTTCTTTGGCTTTTCAGGACAAATTAAAAAAAAGAAAAGAAAAGAAGAGGAGACGTATGACCACATGCGAAACATTTGTTAAGTGAATTATGTCCCGTTTTACGACCTTTCTTGCCACAGTCATTAAGCGAAACACTGCAGCAGTTAAGTTATTAACACAGTTGTTAAGTGACTTTGGCCTCCCCATTCACTTTGCTTGTAAGAAGGTCACAGAAGATCCCTGGACATTCCAACCGTCATATATACGAGCCACTGTTGCCAAGCAGCCGAATTTTGATCATGTGACCATGGGGAGGCTGCAACAGTCGTACATGTGAAAAATGGTCATAAGTCCCTTTGTTCGGTGCCGTTGTAACTTTGAACGGTCACTAAATGAACGGTTGTACGGTGAGGGCTACCTCTACAAGATTTCTCCCTCTTCCCAAGAAGCTCCTACAAAAATCTCCTTTCTTTCCATCCTGTTCCTCATGTGCTTTTTCAGGAGGCAGCTGGACTTCCTTGTTTTTGCTTTAAAGACGTTTTGCTTCTCATCCAAGAAGCTTCTTCAGCTCTGGCAAGATAGTGGGGGAATGGAAGGACTGATATTCCTTGCAGACAGCTGGTCATTTGCATCCCTTTGGAGCAGGGGTCCCCAACCACCGGTCCGCGGACCGGTACCGGTCCGCGGAACAACTCCTACCAGGCCGCGGCTTGCTGGGCGCCGCCATCTTTTTTTCATGAAAAAGTGCTTCCGGTGAGCTTTTCCGGGTAGAAAGCTCACCGGAAGCACGTTTTCATCAAAAAAAGATGGCGGCACCAGCGCTTCCGGTGAGCTTTTCCGGGTAGAAAGCTCACCGGAAGCACGCTTTCATCAAAAAGATGGCGGCACCAGCGCTTCCGGTGAGCTTTTCCGGGTAGAAAGCTCACCGGAAGCACGCCATCAAAAGATGGCGGCGCCAGCGCTTCGGTGAGCTTTTCCGGGAGAAAGCCATTTCTACCCGGAAAAGCTCACTGAAGTGGCGCCGCTTATCTTTTGATGAAAACGCGCTTCCGTGAGGTCACCGGAAGCACTTTTTCATCAAAAAAAGATGGCGGCGCCCAGCTGATGCCGGTACCGGGCCGCGGCGCCCAGCTGATGCCGGTACCGGGCCGCGGCGTCAAAAAGGTTGGGGATCACTGCTTTGGAGGGTTGTTGAGACCACTTGGAGGTTTATCTGTGTCCTCAGGGCCACCTGAATGATTATCCTGGTTCCCGTAGTCTTCAATTTTTTTTCCTCTGTAAATCCATTCCTACTCCCACAACATTCCAAAGGTGTTCATCCCAAATTGTGTAGCTAAAAGTCTGTAGAGATTCTCAGTCATCCTCAGGTCAGGATTGTCCCAAAGGTGCTTTTTTTTTTTTCAGGAGGCAACTGGACTTTTTTTTCTTTTTCTTTTGAAGAGGTTTCGCTTCTCATCCAAGAAGCTCCTTCAGCTCTGACAGGAGAGTTCTTTCCTTCCTCTTCAGCCCCATGAATTCTTTCCGGTTTTTTAAGCAAAAGGGTCATGCGAACTCCGTGTAGGAATATGAGACGTGGGTGTTAAGGCTACCCTAGCACAAGGCATGTATCTGCGGATTAAATTCCGGTTCTCTGCATGGGAGAAAAAAAACGAAACGAACCTGATTGCACTGATGAGCAGAGCTGCATGCTGTCTTCTAGCTAGAGGGACATGACATCATATTTATTCTGAAATGTTCTTCTTCTTGCTGGGTTCTTTTTAAAGAGGCAGTTAGAAGCTCTCATGCCTGCCTTTCCTGAAGCTTTTCTGTGATTGGGAGAATCAAGTTACAGGGCAATTCTAGGCAGGCGCGTGACTCAGTGGAATTTGCTCCCAGGAAATTGGGTATAAAGGTACAACTTTCTTTAATGAAATCTGGCCGGGCCAATCACCAGGAGGCCGTGAGTTCTAGTCCCACCTTTGGCATGAAAGCCCACTGGGTGCCAATCACACTAACTCAGTCCAACCCACCTCACAGGGTTGTTGTAGTAGGGAATATAGGAGGAGGAGGTATGCCTGCTACCTTGAGTACTTCTAGTATTATACTTCTAATATTGAGTATTAAAGGTAGAATAAAAATCTATTAATTAAATGAAAAAATACCGATAAAGGAGAATATTTGTAGCTCAGGGTTGAAAAGAGGGGTCCTTGGTTGTTTTCTTGCAGATGTCTGCCAGAAAACAACCAAGGTGAGAGAGAACCAAGGATCCCTCCAATAAAAAATAAATAAATTATCCTATTTATTTACCAACATCGTTGTTACATTTGCCCATATCTGTAAATAAAACATCCATTCTGGGTAGAGAAGGAGCTATGAGCATTTTAACAAGCTGCTTCTATGCCACAGACTTGCAGACGAAGGAAGCAATTTTAAGGCTGAGTTTCTTGATGGCAGTCCTTTGAAGGACTTGTCTTAAAAGCTTGCAAAATTAAAAATGCTACCTCATTAATTAGGGATGTCATTTTGATTAATTCAAAGGTTAATTGTTTGATGTTTTTAACCGACTAATCAGTGAAAGCTTGCCACGCTAATTTTGAGGTTAGATTCCTAAGTAGGGTGGGATTATTTTCCCAGTGGCTTGTAGATGCACAGTGGGTAGCCCCTTCCAAGTCATTCTCAGACTGCCTGAAGGATGCTCAATGGAGCACCCTGGAACAGCCTATCATCCTCAGGTGTTATTAAACAAGCCACTAGAGCATGTTTGTGAAGAGGGAGTCTAATGAATAAGGCACCAGCTTAGAAATTGGGAGATTATGACTTCAAGTCCCATTTTAGGCATGAAAGCTGGCTGGGTGACTTTGGGCCAATCACCAGGAGACTGTGAGTTCTAGTCCTGCCTTAGGCAGGAAAGCCATCTGAATTACTGGGCTAATCACCAGGAGTTTTAATCTCGCCTTAGGATAAAAGCCTATTGTATTATTGGGCCAATCACCAGGAGGTTGTGAGTTCCAGTCCTGCCTACGGCATCAAAACAATCCTGCCTCATAAAGTTGCTGCAGTGGGGAAAATAGGATGTATGTTGGCTTCCTTGAATTGGCCAAGAATAGATGTAAAATGGCAGGATAAAAATCTAATAGCAAATTTTATTTCTTAAAAACCTGTTATTTAATAAAACAATGTGTTTAATAATTATATTTAATAACAGTTGAGTAATAAAAACTCCGCAAGCAAATAAGTGGAGTTCTGCAAGCAAACCACGGACATCAGAGGACATAAGACAATTCACTCTCTCTCCAATACAACTAGGCTAAGTGATTACATCTGGTTGCAAAAATCCAGGTGACAGAATGAGGCAGCAGGGGGTTTAACTGTAGCTTAGCTCTGTTTCTGTCCACTGCCCCCTAAGCGCTGATGGCTTCTTTTTCCTCTCGAGGGTGCCCTCTGCTGGCAGCTGCCTCCTCCTGCATTGATCTCGATGTCCGAGCGCCCTCTAGCGACTCTGGTGGAAGCCTTTTCCCCAGGTCTTCAGTGCCGCAGGACTGTCTCACGAATGCAGCTGCCTGATTGCAAAGCTCCAGAGGGAAGTTATCCAGAATTGCTGCTCTTTAAGACATTTTTTGGGAGGTTTATGCTTGGAGGGGGAGGAAATCACACCAGCCGATGGAAAGGAGGCCACGCAGCAATTCTGTTCCAGCAGCCTTCTGCTTCTCCGGGAGTGCTATAGTACCACAATTCCCAGAATTTCAAATCCACTTAAAGCTGTCTAGGGATCTTCGAAAGAAAAAGAAAAAAAAAGCATCTTTGGGACAATCATGACCTGGATGGCTGAGAATCTCTGCAGACTTTTAGCTATACCATTTGGGACGAACACCCTTTGGATGGTGTGGGAGGAGGAATGGATTTGCAGAGGAAAAAATGGCAGACTACAGGAACTAGGAGCATCACTTAGGTGAGGACACAGATAAACCTCCAAGTGCTCCCACAACCCTCCAAAAGGATGCAAATGACCAGCTGTCTGCAAGGAGTATAAATCCTTCCATTTCCCCCACTATCCTGTCAGAGCTGAAGAAGCTTCTTGTATGAGAAGTGAAACGTCTTCAAAAGAAAAAAACAAGAAAGTCCAGTTGCCTCCTAAAAAAAAAAAAAAGCACCCGGGGATTGTGGGAGGTGAAGTCCACCATATTGTGGAAGTCAGTGTTTAAAGGTGCATAGTTTTCCCCCCAGTCAGGCTTCCTGGGACTACATTCCCCAGAATCCTCAGCCAGGTCAAGTTGTAGCCCGAACAGGAAGGATCAAGACAGTTTGGGCTGCAGTTTCCAGAATGGGAATAATAACACCAGTGCCCATCCTGGGGCACCAGATTGGGGGAAGATTTGATTCTTGATCCTGGCTTATATTTTTTATTCTGCAATTATGGGGGTGGGAGGGAGAGAGACACCAAAACTTAAGTGGCAATCACAAAACTCCGTTGTACTTATTCCCGAATTAGACACATGTATTTAAAACTGCATTTTATCACAACTGATTTTTGTTGCATTTCTCTCGTCACCCTTCCACTCTAGTCTGCAGGTAGTCCTGGATTTACAACTACAATGGAGCCCACAATTTATGTTGCTAAGCGAGAAATGGCTTGAGGGAGTTTTGCCCTGTCTTACGACCTTTTGTGCCACATTTGTTAAGGCGAATCGCTGCAAGTTGTTCAATGGTCGCTAAGCGAATCTGGACTTGGTTGCAAAACTAGAATACACGACCCTGGGACGCTACGACAGTTATAACCGTGAATCAGTTGCCGTACGTCTGAATGTAAATCATGTAACCACGGGGAAGGCTACAACGGTCATAAAAAACCGGCCCCAGGTCGCTTTTTTCAGCGCCATTGTAACTTTGGTGACTAAGCAAGCTGTTGTAAATCGAGGGCTATCTATACTTCACAAACTCCTCTCCACACGACTCTTGCCGCGCGCATGCGCAGAACGATTCGAACGGCACATCATGCGGGGAGTGGGGGGCTCAAAACTCCCGACCGCCCGTTTAAGAGAAAGCGGCCCCCGGCTCGCTCATGCGCAGTGCCGGATTGACACACCCGAGCCTCACAGCGCACGCGCAAGGCCTGAGGGTTGGTGGGCGGGTCCGGCCTATATATAATATAATTATTTATATATATATATATATATATTTTTAATTCCCCCTCTCTTTTTCTCTGCGCTTGCGCAGCTAGGGGGTCCTGTGGCCGGAGGGGACCGGGCTGCCCCTCCCCACATCCGGAGGAACCGGTGAGTGGTAGACTGTGCAAGGCATTGTGGGAAAGGGGTAACTTCCCTCCCCCCTTCTACTTTTGGCTCGCGGGACCTCTTTTTTTTTTTCCCCTCCACAGCCGCGGTGCATGATGGGATTGTGGACTCCGCCGCGGTCCGCTAGCCGCAGAGCATGCTGGGAAACGAAGGCTGGGGCCGGTTTAGCGCTTAGCTTGGCCTGGCGGGGGCGGTGGGGGGGCAGGCCTGACTATTATGGGATGGGACCCCGGAAAAAGAGGAGGGGGTGGGTGGGGGGCTCCCCGCCATCTCTCTCTCTCTCGTGTCCCGCTTCTGCTCCTCTTGCAGGTTGGGCCGCAGGCTTGTTTTGAGGGGTGGTGATGTCCGAAGTACCCAAGCCGGTGGAAGTGGGCAGCTCTGAGGACATTGGCTTTGAGGAGGAGGATGGGACCTCGACTGGTGAGCGCACAGGCCAGGCGGGGGACGGGCTTGCTTGCCCGGCCTGCGGAACTTGGGGCCGTGGGGTCCCTGAGCTCGCCCCGTGAAAAAGGGGCTGAGAGGCTCCCCCTGGGGAGCGTGTCAAGCACACGGGTGTGGGTGGGTGTGGGGGGTGCCTTTCTGGTAGGCCGAGGAGGTCCTCCTCAAAATCTCTGCAACGTGGGAATCGCCTCTCTTCCCCACCCCCGCAAGCTCTTTGGAATAGGAATAGAATAGGAATGGAATAGAATAAAATAGAATAGGATAGGATAGGAATAGGATGGGAATGGGAATAGAATAGAATTGGAATTGGAATAGAATTGGAATAGGAACAGAATAAGAATAGAATAGAATATAGAGTAGAATAGAATATTGAATTGAATTGAATTCTTTATTGGCCAAGTGTGATTGGACACACAAGGAATTTGTCTTCAGTGCATAAGCTCTCATTGTACATAAAAGCCACACGTGATAAATCATAATCATCGCCATCATAAAAATACATTCATCATAAATCATCAGGTACAACCCTTAGTGATAACAAGGGTTAACACACCGTTAACTTTCCCGTTAATTGCACGTCTTGCACCAGAGCACCAGGGGGTGGCATTGTGCAAGGAGAGTAGTTCAAAGTGACAGCCCTGGAGACTTGGAGCAAAAGCAGCGCTTAAAACAATTACATGCTGAAATTCCAAGCGGCCCTTTGCTCTCATTACAGATAGTTCTTGACCTAACCACCCCAAGGGAGCCCAAACTTTCTTGTTGCTAAGCGAGACACATTAGTTAAGTGAATTTTTGGTCCCGTTCTACTTTTCTAGCCATGATTGTTATGTGAATCACTGCAACAGGTGTTTAAATCTGTAACAGTTGTTACGTGAAGCAGACTTCCCCATTGACTTGGCTTGTCAGAAAGTGGCAAAAGGGGATCAGGTGACCGTGGGACACTGCAACTCATAAATATGAGTCAGTTGCTGAGCGTCTGAATTTTGATTGTGTGACCATAGGGATGCTGCAATGGTTGTAAGTGTGAACAACGGTCATAAGTCACTTTTTTCAGTGCCGTTGTAACTTTGAACGGTCACTAAACAAGTTGTAAGTTGAGGACTACTCGTGTTTTGGAAGGGCTCCTACGACCTCCATGTTCTTATGAATGGGTTGTGAGGGATCCATCTACTTGGGAAATCATCAGTAGTTGTTATTTGGCACTCTCTGGATAAGTTGAAGTATGATTATGAAAATGTGGTCCAGCATCCTAGAAGTTTAAATTTAAATAATCCTCCACACAATTAGTTGAAGAGTTTCTGCTTCTGGAGTGGGGGCAGAGAAAGCTGTACTTGTGAATAGCAAATATCTATAGGGTCATATACATAGAATAGTCATTATTTGGGACCAGTCTGCAGCATTGAGAAACTTATATATGATCTTTGAGGCTTAATGATCAAAAATAGCTTCGTGATTCATTACTTATTATAAACTTCCATGATTTAGACCAGGGAATGATGGCCCTGTTGTGGCTTGTGGACATAATTCTGGGCGTTGAAGTCCACAAGTCATAAAGGGGCCATTGTTCCCACTTCTGACGTAGACTATGGTAGGTAATGGTTAATTTTAGCAGAACTCATAGTGGGTTTTAATTGATGCAGGTATTTCAGCCATGCAGGAGGAAGAGGAAGAATCGGAAGCAACCTCTGTATCTTCTGGAGACAGTAGCCCTGCGACCCCATCTGCCAATGGCTATCCAGGTAAGCTGATCTGTCAGATCATAGGTAGGAGTGTTACATAACAAGAAACTTTGGGGCAGCAGTAGAAGAGATGTTCAGGTTTGATGCTGGGCACAGCTATTAAAATGTATTGTGCTTGGGGTTGTAATCTGTAAAAAAGGCAATCAAAATACTACTTTTGGGGATATGAAGAGTATTATTTCCAGCACCACTGAATAGCTGTAGTTCTTGTATCTTCTTAATTCAAGGTATTTTCCTGCAGGTTGCTCTCCTCACATTCCTTTATGATTCCACAAAATACATAAAACTTGACCCCTTGATTTAACAAATTATCCATGGGGCTGCCAAAGGAGGAAAGTCCCAGAGGTGCTTTTCCAAAAGCTGAAGAAGCTTCTTGGATGAGAAACGAAATGGTTTAAAGGACAAAAAAAAATGAAAGTCCAGTTGTCTTTTGGAAAAGCACGTTTGGCACAACCATGATGTGGATGATTGAGAATCTCCATAGACCACGAGTGTCAAACACGGGCGTCACGTTGCCATCATGTGACATATTGTGGAGCTGGGGTGGGCATGGCTTGCGTGTGATGCATCTGGCCTGTGGGCTGCTAGTTTGACACCCCTGCCATAGACAAATGAGAAAAACATCCCCTTCCCTGTGTTAGAGCTGGGAGTTGTAGAGTGGAGATAAGCCAAGGATGCTTTATCTTCTTTATATATATAAAAGCCAAGTACTCATCACGAAATCTCCAGAACCATAAAGCCTACAAACTTGAAATTTGGCACGTATGTTCCTCTTGCCTTCTAGGTGCTCGATAAGAAAGGATTTTTCGAAATGACCATCAGATCATTACTATTTCTTAATACAGCAATTAACACGCTCTGATGCTAAGGAGTTCTACTCCCCCTCCCCACCTGAAAAGAACTCTGTTCCAGCTGCCAGTTGCCTCACATTCCGTTACCTCAGTTCAAACTGGCAGACATTCCACTCCTTCACTCAGGAGCGGCCTGGGGCTCCTTACAGTCCTAAACGTCGGTACCTCACCAAAAGTGTCTATGCCTTCCACCTATGGAACTGCTTCCGGACTCAAGGCGGTAGGAGACATACTCCCTTATGAGTTTCAATCACCGACCACCACTGAGCCAACGGATTGTGAACCAGATTTCTCCTGCATAGTGTCCCAGGCCCAACTCACTTCTTACACTGACCTCCTCAGTTCAGACGAATCTGTTCCTTCTACTGTAACACCAGTTAAAGGGAAAAGAGGGAAGAAACGCAGGAAAAGATTTACAGACGCGATTAGGAAAACACAAGTAAGGGAAGCTGCAAAAAAGTATCGTCAACGTCATCTTGAAGTCAATGTTACTCAAGCAGCTACAGCTAAATACAATAAAAAGAAATCACAGATCAGAGCAATGCCTTGGACTAATAAGTATTTGTCTGGTTTTAAATATGAACCTCAGATTGATTACTCCAGGGAAAAGGTTGTTAATCTCGGACCTCGGTTACCCTGTGCCTGGTGCCGTGCCCTGAAGTGGCAGGATGAAACTCCCAGGATGTGCTGCAGTGATGGTAAAGTCCACCTCTCTCCCCTTCAGCCCTACCACGAACCTTTACACAGCCTTCTCACCCACCAGCATTCAGTGACAGAGCACTTTCTTTCTGCTGCCCGGAAGTACAATGGATGCTTTCAAATGAAATCTTTTGGAGCCAGAGAAGTGAAGGAGGGAAATTTTTATGCCAATATTCAAAGTGCAGGGCCAGGTATACCACAGGATGGGGAGTATTATGGTGGGGCCTCAGCAGCAGCCTTCATTTCTCCAGATATACTTTGTTGGTGATGATGACAATGAGGGGGACATCCGCTGTGGAATCTACCCAGGTGTTAATCCAGAACCGATTAGCCAACTGCAGAAGTTGCTGCGTGAACACAACGAGAATATTCTGGAACTTAAGGCTGCTGTTGATTCTGTTCCTAAGGGCCACAAGGACTTCCAGGTGGTGATTAACGCCGATAGGAAGCCTTCTGGAGAGCACCAAGGTTGTTTAAATGCCCCCACGACTACAGAAGTGGCCATTCTCATTGTCGGCAGGATTGTGAGAAGAGAGAGATCGTTCTCCACAGCAGAGACAACAACTATGACGCTCTCCAGTCCCCTCTGATGTTGTGTCGTGGAGAAGATGGCTATTACATCAATATACCTCAGTGCGACGCCAAGACTCAGGGTCCTCTTAAGAAGACCATGTCTGCAGCTGACTTCTACAGCTGCAGGATAATGGAGCGTGATGGCGAATAATGCTACCTACTGCTGTTCTGCAACCTTCTCAATCAATTTCTGGTTGACGTGTATGCGAAAATTGAGAGGGAAAGACTTCATTGGATTCGTAACAACCCCCCAAAAAAGCTGAGAACTGAGGAGTATGTGCACCTGAAGGACGCCAATGACAAGACCTGACAGCCAGTTATCACAGCTTGGCAAGATGATTGTGTCGCCCTCTTCTTTCAGTGGAGGACCCTGCTCCAAGCATGAGCGAATTCAAGATGCAATGACGTATATGCGCCATTTCGGACGACTGGATCTGTTCATTACGCTTACCTGCAATCCGAAATGGCCAGAAATCCGTACAGCTCTTGAAGCAAGGACAAAAACCTCATGATAAGACATGTCCTAGTAGCAAGGGTTTTTCACGGGAAGCTCCTCACTAAAGGTTGCATCTTTGGAAATACCAGGTGTCACATGTACTCCGTGGAATTGGCAGAAATGTGGACTCTCCCACGTTCATAGTCTCCTGTGGCTAGAAGATAAGATTACAGTCTGTTGACAAAGTTATAAGTGCTGAGGTACCTGATCCCAACCTAGATTTAGCCCTCCAAGACATCAAGACCAGGGCTCTCCAACCTTGGCAACTTTAAGACTTGTGGACTTCAACTCCTAGAATTCTGGGAGTTGAAACCCACAAGTCTTAAAGTTGCCAAGGTTGAAGACCCCTGATCAAGACGACAATGTTCCATGGCCCATTTGGACCCCTCAACAGGAACTCCCCCTGCATGGTGGATGGTGCCTACACCAAGAAATACCCCCTGGCCCTATCAAGGCTGATTGTAACTACTCATTCATTTTCAAGCTTTTAAGTTTATATAGTTTCGTAGTGAAGCACGGGTGTATCCAGCTAGTACTTGCATATTTCACTGTATTCTTTCTCTCTCTCTTCATTTTCCTAGGTCTGCAGAACAAAGAACCCAAACTGGCCACTGCTGGGGAACAGGTGGATGAAGTTGGAGAGGGAGGGCAGGATCGCCTCAGCTCCTCCCAGGCTCCTAGCCCCGAATGGCATGAATGCCCCGAATGTGGCCGTGGCTTCGGCACCTCTCGGGCCCTGAAGGTGCACCGTAGCTACCACGTGGGGCGCAAAAGGCCGCACAGTGGTTCCTCTTCAGCCAAGCCCTCCCCTCCGCTGACCTTGCTGGGAAACCCTGACAGCCAGGAAGGGCGGACGGGCCCGACTCCCGGCCGGGGCAGAGCCTTTCACTACATCTGTGCCGAGTGCGGCGTGGGCTTCACCTCTCCCGCCACGCTGGAGGGCCATCGCTGCGAACACAGTTGGCGCAGAAGCCCCCCAGCCCCTCCTCCTCGTAACAAGGTCGCTCCCTCTCTTGCTCCCAGGGAGGCTAACGGGGACCAGGACACAGACGGGGCTGACGGACCATACCACTGCACCGAGTGCCCAGGCGAATTTGGCTTGGTATCCGAACTTCACGAGCACTACATGCTCCATGCTCGCGGAGAGCTGTAGATCGGTCTTCAGCCCTCCCCCTTTCCCCCCGCCCCCCCCCAGCCCGCTTCCAAATATTTCCCTGTTGTGATAGGTGGCCCCTGCTAAGGGATCTGTCCTGCTAGGATACTCAACAAGTGGAGAAAAAACAACAACCCTCCTTTACTTTTAGTTCCTTTAAAAAAAAAAAAAAAAAGATACATTTCCGTATTTCTGAAATGAATTTAGCTTTGGAACGAGGAGACCGAGAGGCAGCACATCACTTTTGTATCCTGCCTCCCTGGCGGCGAGCGCAGTGACTTCAAAAACAACAACCACAACCACAAACCTCAGCTCATTTGCAGGAAGTGAAGTTTCCCCTTTTTCCTTGCCCTTCAGTGATCTGGATCTGGCGGGCCCTAAAATATTCTAACCTCCCCCCAAGGAGAGATCCTGTTCATGGACTTTTGTAACCGTAGCACTAGCAGGAAGTCCGTTTCATTAACAGAACCAGAATTATCTTCTTCCAGGCCCATCCCAAAGCGGGGGGAGACGGGGCCAGGAGATAGTAAGAGACGAATTGGAATCGCTTGTCCTTGAGATCCTGCTTCCCCAGACAGTCCCTTCTCAAGTCAGGCTCCCATTTCCATGGTCGTCATGTTGGCATCTGGGTGGCCCATGCCGAAGTACAGAAGCTGTATTCCGTTACGTGTGTGTGTGCGTGTGTGCGTGTTTGGCTTCTAGGGAAACAGCTCCGGGGAATGGCCCCTGATCCGCCTAAACTCATGAATTCTAACCATATCCCTTCCCAGGAGGAGCTGGAAATAACGGTTTAATAAAAACGATTCTGTATGTATGACTTTTTATTGTGCCCATCTCTGTGTTGGCAAATGGTGGGGGGGGGGGGAAACTGAGGGGGTGCTGATTTGGTGCAGCTCTTGGCCGGGGGCCTCTCTTATAAGGAAGCCAGTTCCAGTTCGAAAGGCAAATGTTCTCTGCAAATGAAGCTGCCTGGTCTCTTGAGTTTAATGGTGCACGGTCATTCTTTACAAACCAAGATCTCTTTTATGTCCTTATGAGAGGATAGCAAGCATTCATTCTTATGGATGGGTTGTGAAGGATCCATCTACTTGGGAAATCATTGATACCAGTAGTTATCTAGCACTCTCTGGATAAGTTGAAGTGTGATTATGAAAATGTGGTCCAGCATCCTAGAAGTTTAAATTTAAAGAATCCACCACACGATTAGTTGAAGAGTTTCTGCTTCTGGAGTGGGGGCAGAGAAAGCTGTACTTGTGAACAGCAAATATCTAGGGTCATATACATAGAATAGCCATTATTTGGGATCGGTCTGCAGCATTGAGAAACTTGTATGTGATCATCTTGATCTGCCTTTGAGGCTTAATGATCAAAAATAGCTTCGTGATTCATTACTTAATATAAATAAACTTCCATGATTTAGACTAGGGAATGATGGCCCTGTTGTGACTTGTGGATATAATTCTGGGAGTTGAAGTCCACAAGTCATAAAGGGACCATTGTTCCCCACCTCTGACTTAGACTATGGTAGATAATGGTTAATTTTAGCAGAACTCATAGTGGGTTTTAATTGTTGCAGGTATTTCAGCCATGCAGGAGGAAGAGGAAGAATCGGAAGCAACTTCGCTGTCTCTACAAATGAAGCTGCCTGATCTCTTGAGTTTAATGGTGCACAGTCATTCTTTACAAACCAAGATCTCTTTTATGTCCTTATAAGAGGATAGCAAGCATTCATTCTGCTATCACCAAAGCAGCAGGCCTTGTGGTGGTTTGCCAGGGATATTACAGGTAGTCCTCAACAGTGGCGTAGCAACCAGTTGAAGTTACCATAGACCCATCCAGAGATACTTACGACCCTATTCCAAAGTGCTATTGATCAGCCTGCCCCCCTCAGGTCATATGACCATATCTCAGGCCCACTAATTGTCCTCAATTGATGGCTGTAGGGTGAGGTCACACATGACCACAAATGAGGTCACGCATTTGCCAGCCCATAGAGAACCATTGATCTGCTTTTATGACAGCAGTGGTCACTTTTAAGTCATAGCAGTTGCTTAATAATCACAAAATAGGTGATACAATGAGGTTGAGATGACCCAGCTTGTTGGGGGCAATATGTTAACGCTGTAAACCGCTCAGAAAGTGCTGAGCGGTTTACAGTGTTACCATGGCATGGTATTTTGTCCAGGTGTGCCAAAGCCAGTCCCTCAATCTAGTTTCTGTATCTACCAAATCTCCCATAACTTTGCATACATATGTACATACAACTATGTGAGCAGTTTTGTATTTTTTGTCTCCGGAAAACTCCATTGCAGTTAATGCGACACAATCCATAAAAATAAGGTTATCCAGAAGCATTACTTAGCTGTTCAGAGGAAGTTGTGCCGTGCCTGTTTCAAAAAGCAACGACTGTAATCCCTCACCCTTCCTGGAGGAAAATTCAGTTGAAATGCACCATGAATAAACCTCTGCAACAATTTGATGCCAGTCCCATGTTTATAAATTAACTAGCTCTCTACTGCTTCAGTTCTTTTTAAAAAACTTTGCAATTCCTTCATCATTAGATATTGTGTCTAGAAAAAATATCTTCCTAATATGCGACCAGACTCAGAAGATAGACAACTGCAAAATTACTGTTACTATTCTTATTCATGGCTGTAAAGGAAAACTGTCTTAGCAGATAAAATGACATAATTTCCGCTGGAGAATATATTTTTACCAACACGTGACATGACATGCAATTAAAAACGCAGGAGAATTGATGGAAAACTGAACAGAAAGCTAGAGCAGACGGCGCCTGCGCCCCTCGTTCAACGTTCTTGGTGGCTCGGAATCTCGCATTGCTAGGAGCATGCGCAGATACAACTATCCGGTGGAACTCTTTGAAGGCCAGCCGCTTTTCAGCTTTGGAGAACGCTTTCTGCGATGCGCGTGCGCCATTTCTCAGCTCTTCTCTCCCCCCCCCTCTCAGAAACTGTCTATGATATTGCCTGAAACAAGTTAGAAGGATTTATGAGACCTAGCTCAGAGATTGGGCGCCGGAGGCCTCCGCATTTCCCTTAAATCTTTCACTTGTCTGTGTTGAAAACAGCGGGCGGCATCTCTAGGCACGCGGCGGAAATAAAGAGTATGGATTTCGTGCAGGCGTTCGGATCGGCTCGCTCTACGGGCAGGGGTCTTCAAACTGGACAGCTTTATTTTATTTATTTTATTTTGCCAAGCGATTATAAGATAACAGGTATAAGTATAAACATAGTTATGAATACATGACATGGATACATATAAGAAAAATAAAAAGAAACAATAGGACAGGCAGGTTGGTGCGCTTATGTACTCCCCCTTGTGGACTTCACTTGTGGACTTCAACTCCCAGAATTCCTCCTCCAGCCATGTTAGCTCAGGAATTCTAGGAGTTGAAGTCCACAGGTCTTAAACTTGCAAGTTGGAAGATCCCTAACTCTACGGCAAGAACAATATTTTATTGTATAGTGGAATATAAAAGGAAGAAAAAAAAAACAAAACAAAAAATAACTCCTTGATGGAAGCTGGCTGGGAAGGTTGCAAATGGCAATCATGAGACTTGGGGTATCACAATTGTTGCAAATGTGAGCTGGTTGCCAGGCCCCCAGATTGTGACCATGTGGACATTGCAAGCACTGGTTGAAAGTCGTTTTTTCTAGCCCTGTCATAACTTCAAACAGTAGCTATGTGAGCGATTGTAAGTTGAGGTCTACCTGTATTTATTCATCTTTTCTAGTAGTGGTCTTGACTTCCCATCTAAGAGAGGAGGAAAATAGGATAAGTTGCTACAGTATATTAATTTCTGCCCCAAGTGCTGGATGTAGTTGTCAATTACCAAATAGACAATTTTGTCATCCAAATGAGAGTCTTCCCCCAGCATCCGGTAGCCACAGAAACCACAGTGCTTTTGCATCACTCTGAATACAATTTGCTGCAGGCATGCTGGACAAATATTTTGTAAGAAGAATTTGGACTTTTGATCCCGCACTGTTTGGCAAATCAAATTAAAATAAACAATTAAAAAAAAAACAATTAGGCAAGGCCTGACTGAGGGTGAAGATTTTAGAAACCCAGTGAGTTGCATACTATAAACAAGAACGATGATCAAAACAAGATTTTTCAACAAAGAACAACTATTTTAATTTGTCATGCAGCAAATTACAAACAGGCAACCGTTTTCAGTTAACTTGTGGCATGGCTAGATGTACAACGTGTAGAACTTTTCATTGCAGTTTGCATTGTGCAGACATTCTACCCCTGACCAGTGTTTTTAATAACTCTGTAACATCACCTACTTCCAGAACAAACAAATTTAAACAACTATTTCAATCTACAGAATTAGAATTCTCCTCGACAGAAAACAGCTCTCTTTTTAAGCACGTGTACATCTGGGGAATTCAAAAACTTTCCTGAACAGGCCAAGCTGTATGAAGCCTGTCCTAGGAGGAGATGTGTTTGCCCTTTCAGAAAAATAAACTACCTTCCCACTATATCAGGCCAATACTTTAAGACAGGATCCCAGCAAGTAAGCAAGCATTTGATTTCTCTGTAATAATAGGAACTGCTTCATATAAAGAACACTGATTTCTCTGTAATAGGAACTGCTTCTTATAAAGGACAACTTACCAGTATTTCTCAACCTTGCCAACTTTTAAGCTGTGTGGACTTCCAACTCCCAGAACTCCTGGCTGGAGAATTCTGGGAGTTGAAGTCCACACACCTTAAAAAGTTGCAAAGGCTGAGAGACACTACAATGTAAGTGTGTATGAGCACTGAAAAGGGGTAAAGGCTTAGCATTGGCTTTCCATTTCTTAAGTTTCTATAGCCAAATCTTGCTGGGCCCTTCCGAAAATCACCATCATCGCCGCCGCCACCGGACACTATGCCAAGCAATCTTTGCTCTTGCCTCAGTGTGTCCTATCGCAGGGACGCTCCCGTTACTTTTCTCTCCGCTGTTTTTAAAGAGCGACAAAGGTGGTTGGCCCTTCCTCTCCCCACATCCCAAAATCAATCTATCCCTCTTCCTCCTCTAATCCTCCGAGAAGGCTGCCAGCAGCAGCCTCTCTGCGTCTTCGGACAGTTCCACTACAGCTTCTTTGAGCAGGTTGTAAACTTTCTCCACTGAGATGGTGGCCTCCACATTGCTTCTTTGGCCCCAGTATGGCACATAGTTCCACGCCCAGCTGTTCCATGAGGGAGACTTAACTATGAGGTTGAGCACCTCGGTGGAGTGCATTGGCCGGGCAAAGCGGCTTTGGATCTGTTCCTGAAGCAGGTGGACTGCTTTGCCAGTACACTGGGCTGTGTTCACGATAGACGTTTCATTCAGACCAAGGTGGATGCAGAAGCTGGTGATGATGGCCAGGAGGTTTTCGACCACAGTCTCCTTGAGATCGTCCACAGAGGAGAGGCCAACTTGCAAGGTCTTCCCCCACACGTCCTTCATCAGCACTTTGCTCTTGAGCCTGACCAGCTGGGAGAAGACGGTCGGGATCACTTTCCTCAATGCCTTCCTCTTCCACTCAGAAGCCTGTTTCTGGAGTTCTTCCCGAAGGAGAGGGAGGTCGTAGGCTTCAGCGATGAAGGAGGAGACCAAGAAGACTGGACAGTCAACGCCATCATTCTTCAGAGCTTCCACACATCTCTTCCGGATCTGTTCCTGAAGTTTCTCCTTCAACTCGGGTTGGTTTCCACCTTGGGCTTCCATGTCTACGTCTATCTTGTTCCTCACAAAGAAAGACTGTTTCCCTTCCGAAGCAATAATTTTGGCCAGACAGCTGTGGATGTGCTTGTAGCGCTCCGAGGCCACCAAGAGAAAGATGCTGTAGCGGCTGAGATCCAGGCGCTTCACATCATCCTCCCTCGTTCCCACTCCCGGTAAATCCCACAGGAACATGTTAGGGACGGATGGGAACGGGTAGGCTGTGGCTCTCCTGGTTGTTTCCGCTACTCCAGTGGGGGCTGCCCCTGGCTCTTCAGGGCCTACTCTTCTCAGCGCATTGATCAGGGAGGAGTTTCCTGAGCCTGTTTCCCCAATCAGAGCTACATTCAGGTGGATTTGAGCGGGATCGGTCAGCATACGCTGGATTACTGTTGGGACTTCAGCCAAGCTGTCGAACTTGCAAATGTCAAATAGCTCCTTGACCATCTTTTGACTCACCGCACAGAAGTCCTTCAGAGTTCCCTCTTGGTGCCTACAAAGAACCAAGAGCAGAAATATACTGTAAACACAAGACATTGTCTTAGTTGCACTTAAAAAGGACAGTGAGAAGACGGCCAGGATACATTAAGGACTCAACACTGTCTTTCTTGGAGACTACACTGGGCACGTCCAATAATAATGTCCATGCTATCATAGGACTTTTCTCCGCTTTTGATGTTTGTCATTCTTTAATTTTTTTAAACCCTCATTTACCGTATATACTCGAGTATAAGTCGACCCGAATATAAGCCGAGTCACCTAATTTTACACAAAAAAACTGGGAAAACTTATTGACTCGAGTATAAGCCGAGGGTGGGAAATGCAGCAGCTACTGGTAAATTTCAAAAATAAAAATAATTAATTTGGGAAACGATCTCACTATCATGAAAGGTTTAATTGATTCACTAACTCAAAAGAAGAAGATGATGATGACAGCGGGAGGCAGGAGTCACTCTCTTCCCTCCTCGGAGGCCCCTGAGTCAGGAGTCACTACCGCCGGCGCGGCCCCAGTCCCACCGCCTCGGGAAGGGAAAGGCAAAGCGCTTTTGCCTTTCCCTTCCCGGCTGGGCTGTTGGGAGTCGCTGCCACCGGAGGCCGCGACTCCACACCATTTTTTTTCAGAGGGAATCTGACTCGAGTATAAGCCGAGGGGGATTTTTCAGCACAAAAATGGGCTGAAAAACTAGGCTTATACTCGAGTATATACAGTAATTTTTAATGTTAACATTATTTTTATACATTTTTTTATCGGTTGTCACAGCTGGAGGATCAAGGCCCTCTCCTCCCAAGTAGACCACGTCTTTCCCTTATCCTCTCCTGCGTGACCTAGGATGGATAGGGGATGGGCCTGGGTCCTCCTCTGACTGCCCAGCCGGCCTCTGCCCTTCCCCAGCCTCCTCTACAACCTCCGGAGCCACACTTCCACTCCCTGCTGGCTGTTCCTCCTTCTCCCTCGGAGTCAGTCTCCAACAGGGGCATGACAGCTAAATTATAGGAGGTTTCTTTTCCTACTTTCCTTGATAATCTTCTGTTTTAGCACGTTTATTTGAGTTCCATATAGAAAACAACTAAGGAAAAAAAGGACATTAGCTCGACAGGCTAATGTAAAAGGACGGAATGGCATTGTACGGAGATGCAAGAGATGGACACCTCTTCTTTTCCAGCCCTGGAAGAAAAGTAAAAAATGTTCTGATCTAAAGTCAGAACCCCCTGTCCCCCTTGACCCCCTTTTTTTTAACCTTTTCAAGTTGAGCACTTCTCCTTCCAAACTATCCTCGAACCAAGCAAAATCATATCTCTCCGTCTGCAGCCCAGACACTAGAAAGAGCTTCTTGGCCTCCAACCCATCCTTGGTCAATGTCTCGGACAACTCCTTCCGGATCTGGTTCATCTGCTCTGCAGGATTGTGTCTGTATCGAAGGCGCCTTCTAGCTGTGTGCAGATCCAGGTCGATCTTGGTGCGAACCACAAAGAAAACTTTCTTCCTTTGCTTGATTGCCTTAAGGACTTGCAGATGGACGTCTGTGAAGCCCCTGGTTCCCACCACCATCACAAAGCAGCTAAATTGCTCTAGGTCCCCCAGCTTCTTGAGATAGGCAGCTGGTTTCTCGGTGGCCTCAAAGCCAGGTAGATCGTGCAAGACAAGGTAAGGGAAGGTGGGATGGACGTGGACCTCTGCAGAGAGTGTGGGCTGTTGAGCTTCCCGGAAGTAAGCAAAAAGGTTGGTCACTGGGCTGGGCTTGCTCAGGAGAGCCTCAACCAGCATGGTCACCCCTGCGCGGTGCTCTCCCAGGATCCCAACCTGGACCTTGAAGGAGTTCAAGAAATCCAGCAGTTCCTGGATTTGAGAGGCAGCTGCGACGGAGTTCTGGGCCAGATATTGAACCTTGCGGCTCTTCAGCTGTGCTTCGTTGAAATAGGGAAAGCTGGCCATGGCTGAGCTGCAGGAAGAGAAGAGAGGAGGTGAGTGTGGCCCAGGCAGGAACCACCTGGTGGGAATCCAGGCTTCACACAACCACCTGCAGCCATGTATCACAGGTGTTTCTCAACTTCGGCTGTTTTAAGACTTGTGGACTTCAACTCCCATAATTCTGGCAGGGGAATTATGGGAGTTGAAGTCCACCCATCATCAAAGTTGCCAAGACACAATCATGCTCCAGCCACATCTCTGCTTTCCCACGACTAACATCGCCCTGCGCAGGCCTTCCGGGACCACAAGCGTCATGCTTGACAAACAGAGGAAAAATCCCTATTTTTTAGAATTTCTGCCTGTTCCCCGCTGGCTTTCAAGTTGGAGACAACTCACCAGGCAACTCACCCCCATCAAAAGCCACTGGGCAATGGGGTGGAGACTGGGGAGGGGGAGAGGGACCCCCTCCCCCAGGAGGCGCAGCTTAGAAGTTCTAGGCCCTGCTCTGTCTCTTGCCCGGTGCTCCCAACCACCCTCCGCTCCTTCCTTCCCTTCCCGGTTCAGCCCATGACGGGGAGGAATCGAAAGCTACCGCATACTGACCGCGCCTTGAGGGCTTGCCATATTTCGGGCGACCATGAGGAAAGATATTTTTTTGGGGGGGGGGGGGGGAATAAACAGTTTAGTTCTTCCTGCCCGTTTTGCGGGGAGGGAAGAGGTCATACAATAACAGAGTTGGAGGGGATATTGGAGGTCATCTAGTCCAACCCACTACTCGAGTCTATTCCGAATATTAGCCTCTACCTAGGATTGAACTCACAGCCTCCCGATTGTGAGGAGGAAGTTCCGCCTCTAGGCCACCGAAGCTGCCTTCCTGGATTTCACACACCCCTCCACCTTTCCAGGTGACCCCCGCCACACCTGCAGCCCCCCTCCCCTTTCTCCACATCCCCGGATTGGCGCGGGAAAGAGCCGCTCACCTGTCCTCCAAAAGGGCTCCAGGAGCCGCTTCGCCTCCGTCTTAGGCGGGGGGGTGGTGGCGAAGAAGAAGAAGATCCGCGGCCAACAACGCCGCGTCTGGGCAGTCCTGCTTCCCCCTCCTCCCCGCGGGCTGAGGGTCCCCCTCCCCACTTCTTCTCTTGCTCCAGCAGACGGTGCGCGCGATCCAGAAGCCGTTTCTGCACTTTCACTTTCCCCCCCCTCTCCCCGCATCAGCCCCGGTTCTCTGCTCGCACCGCGGCGCCGCAAAACCGCCCCTTCTTCTGACGCGCCGGGGAGGAGGAGAGCCCGGAGAGGCGAGCCGAGAAGCGAGAGCGGCCGGAGGAGAAACCCCACCCCACCCCACCCCGGGAGACCGAGCGAAAGGGGAAGGGTCGCCGGACGCTCCTCTGCCCCGGGGAATCCGGCCTGCCCTGCGCTGGACCACCGACCCGCAAGTAGGTGGGGGAGGAAGGAAGGAAGGGCGGTGTGTTTGTTTGGTTTGTTTTGCAACGGCCGGATCATGCAAACGGGCCCCCTTTCCCTGCCCGGCTTGGCCCCTCGTTTCGGGCTACCCCAAACCGGAGCTGCTGCGAGGCGTCTTTCTGCAAGCCCCAGATTGCTGAGCCCTGAGAACCTGGACAGCAAAGCTGGCTGGGGAATTCTGGGAATTGAAGTCCGCCAGACTTGCTGGGGAATTGTGGGAATTGAAGTCCTCCAGGCTTAAAGTTGCCAAGGTTGGAGACTCCTGACGTAATTCCCCATCTAGCATGCAAACCAGGAAAAACAACAACCTGGTCTAGCTTGTTAAAACACCAGGCTACAAACCAGGAAACTGTAGTGCTGCCTCTGATAGGAAAACCACCTTCCAGATCTCCCACTCCTGCTTGCATCATGGCGCGATTTGGAAACATCGTCATGTGATTTGTTGGTCTTGTTGAGCAATGAAAAACAGAAAAAGCTTGAACAACAAAATGAGAACAATAAGCACTTTCCTGTAAGGGAGGTGAACATGTACCCATCCCGATTTTTATGGGCACGCAGTGAAATTAAACAAAATTATTATTATACGCTTGGCCTGTCGCCAATTGTGCTGGATGTGATCATTGATACTTGCGACCGAGTGCTGCTTAAAATATTTATAGCCAAACTTAGGTTTCGATTTTAGCCTAAAAAGAGACATTTCTCCTTCTTCGACCTTTGTCTTTCTTTCTTTAAAGGTTTGCAACCTTCTGAGAAGAAAATTTACTCTCTCTGTCAACACCAAACATGTCCGTGAAGACCCCTCCAGGTTCTGCTCTGGGTTCCCCCGATTGCGGGGACGTTTCTATCATCTTCGTGGGGAAATCCGACGTTGGGAAATCGGCTCTTCTTAACGCCGTACGAGAGATGACCGAAGATGATGTCGGATCAGCCCCCGTGGGGACTGCAGTGAAATCGGAAAAGCCCATCCTGTACCCTGACCCAACTTACAATAATCTACTGCTGTGGGAGCGGTCGATGGAGGGCAAGGGCCACGCGGATCAATGGATGAGGGAGGCCGAACTGATTGTGTTGGTGACCGACAACAAGTTTGAGGATTCTCATGGCCGCCTTGTGTTGGAGGCCCGGCAAGCTGGCAAAAAGGTCTATTTTGCCCGGACCAAGGCTGATCTGGACCTTCACACTCTCAAGCGGTTGATGGGGCAACGTTACAATCGGTCGGAAGTCCTCCGGGCCCTCCGGGAGGCGTGTACCGAATCTCTGGGGACCCTCCCTCTCGTGGATCCCTTTGTATACCTGATCTCTGCTTTTGAGCCTGGCGCCCTTGATTGCCCCCGGCTGCGGGAAGATTTGCTGAAGGACCTGCACCAGTATGAAAGGTTGGTATGACAGCTGGCCAGCAAAAAAAGTGGAGTTGCTCTCGAACGAAGGCGAACACAGGTAATCCTCGGCTTACGACCACAATTGAGCCCGACATTAAGTGAGACGTTCGTTAAGTGAGGTTTTGCTTCTTTTCACAACCTTTCTTTGCCGCAGTTGAATCACTGCAGTTGATAGGTGACTAACTTGGTGGTTAAGGGAATCTGGCTTTCCCATTGACTTTGCTTATCAGAAGGTCGCTGTTAGGATTCCAACAATCGCCCTAATTAAATCATGATTCTCGAGCCAAACTTCAAAAAACTTCAAAGGATTAATTAGAGGCAGCATACTGGCACTGCCCTGTATGAAGCCAACTCTGGCATACATAATTTAGTCACCTGTGACCCTGTTCCCCCGGTTTCTCATAAACCAGATTCTCCAATTGAGTACATTCACAGGCTGGGTGTCATCAATCATGTTCTCCAATTAAATATATTCGCGGCCAAAAGCTCTGGTAGTTTAGTTACAATCTTTTAAAGATAAGAGTTGGAATGTACTTTCGCTTTCAAATTGCTGCACTGCCCTTCCAGATTTCCTTCCTCCCCCTTTTTTATGGCAACTACTAAAACAGGCATAGGAATGTTTTATGAGTTGACAGTTGCAAAGGCAGATCACATGACCCCCTCGGGACGCTGCAACGGTCATAAAGATGAATCAAGTTGCCCAGCATCTGAATTTTGATCACATAATCATGGGGATGCTGCAAAAGTTGTCACTTTGAAAAACGGACCTAAGTCACTTTTTTCGGTGATGTTGTAATTTTGAACGGTCACTTAATGAACTGTTGTAAGTTGAGGATGACCTGTGTACGTGTCCCAGGATAATATTGCAGGATCCAATCTGGGTCAGTGATAGGGACCAGAGGTTTTTGTCTTCTCGCTTTCAGACTCGTGCTGGAGCCCATCCTCAGGGAACTTCTCTTTTTCAGAAAAATGGCATGTTTTGTAGAGAGAGAAGTTCCCTGAAGATGGGCTCCACCAAGAGTCCGAAAGGGAGAAGTTCTAGCTAGAGAGAAGTTCCCTGAAGATGGGCTCCACCAAGAGTCCGAAAGGGAGAAGTTCTAGCTAGAGAGAAGTTCCCTGAAGATGGGTGTGATGGCCCAGGGTGGGATACAAAATAAACACAGTCACAAAAACAGGTGAAGCCCCTTTTATTCCTTCACTTTGCTTCAAAGCTCCAAATCTCCTTGACTGGAGACAAAAAACTCCCCCACAAGCAGTTACAAGAAGGAGGAAATGCCGTTTAAACTAAAAATGCCTATAAATTATAAAGAGTAAAAACAACTCAAACCACACTGAAGCAATTGAGGGAACCAGGCAAGATAAGGGCTTGAAGACGTCCACAGATATCGGGAACACACACTGGGAAGGATGCCAAACTCAGAGAGGAACGACAGACTAGAGATATGTCCATGCTTTGTTTCCACCACTGGCCCATACGCATGTCTGTCCTTTTAACCAGTTCTTACAGCTGCAGCCCATGAAGGGGCTCAAGGCCCTTTCCTCCCCCATAGACCACACCATTCATGTCTCTCCCTTATCCTCTCCTCCCTGAGTGCCCTAGGATGGAGAGGGGATGGGCCTGGGTCCTCCTCCGACTGCTCAGCCAGCCTCTGCCCTTCCCCAGCCTCCTCCACAACCTCCGGAACCACACTTCCACTCCCTGCTGGCTGTTCCTCCTCTCCCCCCACGAGTCCGAAAAAGAGAAGTTCTAGCTAGAGAGAAATTCCCTGAAGATGGGCTCCAGCACAAGTCCGAAAGCTCAAAAGACAAAATCTCTGGTTCCGGTGACCAACCCAGATTAGATCCTGGAATTGCTCTTCTGAGATCTGGTCAAAAGCTCTAATACTCTTTAACATCCTTCTATTTTCCATAGCTGATCCCCCTGGATCACTTTCCCAGGTTAATATTTTGGAGGTCGAGAAAGGGAGGATGGAAACACCAGTGCCTACATTCAGAAGACCGCTGAGTCTGGTTTACAAACATTGCAATTACTGTAGTTGTCAGGGTAGTTGTTTGTTTTTGTGTTAGCTTGCTGTGTGGTGTCCTTGGTGCTCTGAACTTGCTTGTTTGTTTGCAAATATTTCGTTACGCAACTAATGTCAACAGTGTGAATAAGTGTGGATTTTGCTCCCTGTTTGTATACGGTACAGATAGTCTTTGACTTACGACGGTTGCTTAGTGACCACTCCAAGTTACAATAGATTCTCCCCAATAGGGACTTTTGACCTGGTTCTGAAGTCCTGACAGTGAATGTGACTGCATTTCAGCCACTCAGCAACCAGTCTGCATTCATGGCTATTTGCAGTGGTCACATGACTGAGATTTATGTTTTTGCCCAAATTGGCGTTCACTTGTGGTTTGGTCGTAAACAATGGCTTCCCTTAATGACCTCTGCAAAAATGGTTATATAATCAGTTCGGTAATGGGCAGGCTCCATTATTGTCATAAGTCAAGGACTACCTGTAACTTGTTCTGCCAGGGTTGATGGGCGTGGTTTTTCTCCTCGGTAGTTCCTTAATTGAACTATTGGTTTCTACTTAATTGTTTGTCTGGAATTAGTCCCTGCTTATCTGGGTGTTGTTGCCGGGGAAGGAGGATGTGTTCTGGACTTTTTGTTTCCTTCTTAGCCTCTTCTTGTCTCTTTCATGTGGGTGTGTAAACATGATTGATCTGCAATGTTGGGATGTCATGTGAGGAGGTTACCTAACATAATGAAATGTCTGCAAGCAAATAACCAACTCTGAGAACACACAAAGATTCCATTGTTCAACCCTGAGCTGCAGAGATTCAGTTCTATTAGCTTATTAGGAGCCACAGAGGTTAGAGTGCAGTACTGCAGGCTACTTCTGCTGACTGCCAGCTGCCTGCAATTTGGCAGTTCAAATCCCACCAGGCTCAAGGTTTGACTCAGCCTTCCATCCTTCTGAGGTGGGTCAAATGAGGAGCCCGATTGCTGGGGGCAAGAGGCTGACTCTATAAACCGCTTAGAGAGAGCTGTAAAAGCACTATAAAGCCGTATATAAGTCTAAGTGCTATTGCTATTATTGACTTATATAAATTAAGAATCCTGCCCAGTGGTGGGATTCAAGTAATTTAACAACCGGTTCTCTGCCCTAATGATTTCTTCCAACAACCAGTTCACCAAATGGCTCAGAAAGTTTTAACAACCGGTTCTCCCAAACTGGTCCGAATTGGCTGAATCCCACCACTGATCCTGCCCATGGGGCAAATTTGGGAAACTGATTGTGGACAACATGGATGTTTCTGTTTAGATATCACAGTTAATCATTCTGAATTAGATTTTTTTTCTTGAGTAGAGGTAGCCCTCAACTTACAATTCAGCCCCAGAGTCCTGCCGCTAAGACAGACAATTGTTACGTGAGTTTTACCCTCATTTTTGTGACCTTTCTTGCCACAGTTGCTAAGTGAATCACTGCAGTTGACGGCTGTTAAGTGCATCTTGCTTCCCCATTGTCTTTGCTTGTCAGAAAGTCACAAAAGGCGATCATGCAACGGTTATAAATATGAGTCAATGGTCAAACATCTGAATTCTGATCGCCTGGCCACGGGGATGCTGCAATGGTTGTGTGAAAAATGATCATGTCACTTTTTTTCAGGGCCGTTGTAACCTTGAATGGTCACTAAACAAACTTGTAAATCGAGGACTACCCGTCTGTTAAACAAGACCAAATCATCTATAGTTCCTGTTTTAGAGAGCCTACTGTATTTTCCAAAGAACTTATGATGACCCGGGGCATGACACAAAAATAACACAGTCACAAAAGTAGAATAAATTCCCTTTAATGCCTCCAACTTGGGCCTCAATGTCCAATTATCCTCGACTTGATATCAAACTCTTCCAAAAACAGTCTATGAAGAGAGTAAATGCAGTCTGAACCAAAAGTAAAAATAATTAGACATAAAAAAATAAACACAAACCACACTGGAGTTATTAACATGGCAGGCCAGGATGATAAATTGCAAACTTCCACAAGATGACGCAGCAACCACAGTTGGGAAGACACCAAAACCCAGATAAGCCTCGACCAAGATAAAACACGCTTTGCTTCCAGCAAAGAGCTGTTTAAAATGCCCCACTTATATCCTGTTCTTCCAGTTGCAACTAATGAAAGGGATCAGGGCCTTTTCCTCTCCCATAAGCCATGTTGCTCCCTTCTCCATGCCCTAGGATGAAGAGGGGTGGCCCTGGGTCTTCCTCTGAGTGCCCAGCCGGACTGTGCTCTTCCCCCGTTTCTTCCACAGACACCGAAGCAACACTCCCACTCCCTGTCAGTTCCTCAATCTCCCCCTCAGATTCAGACTCCAACAAGGGCATGACAGGACTTTTCAATGCATATTTTAATGTTTCCTTGTTTGCATCTGTGTTTCCCCAGTTTCCATGGAACACTGGGTTTTAATCCAGGTTCTCCATCCATAACATTGACTGTCCCTCATATCTTTCCACAGGGTGCAGAAGCCCACGCACCTCAGCTTCGAAGAGTTCAGCGAGAAAGAGATTGCCGAGATCCAGGAAGCCTACGAACTCGGGGGCCTCTCTGAAGTGGTGACCCGAATCCAGGGCAGTTTGGAAACCATCTGGAATGCCCAGCTGGATATTGCGATCACCGGAGAATCGGGCGCTGGGAAATCCACCTTCGTTAACGTCTTGAGGGGCATGACTGATGAAGAGGAAGGGGCGGCCGCGACGGGCGTGACAGAGACTACAATGAAGCCCACGCCATATCCTTATCCCGGGCACGCCAACGTGGTCCTCTGGGATCTCCCCGGTATAGGAACACCCAACTTCCGGGCTGATAAATACTTAGAGACGGTGGAGTTTTCCCGTTATGATTTCTTCATCATCCTGGCTTCCGAACGATTTAAAGAAAACCACGTCCGTTTGGCCCAGGCCATTGTCCAACAGGGAAAGCAGTTCTACTTCATACGCACCAAGATCGACAATGATTTGGAGGCCGAGCGGAGGAAGAAGAACCCGCCCACCGAAGCCCAAGTTCTGGAGGTGATCAGAAAGGATTGCCAGAGCAAGCTTTCCAAGGCTGGGCTGAGCGGTGCCAAGGTGTTCCTTCTCAGCAATTTTTACCTCGAGAAGTTTGACTTCCAGGCTTTTGAGGAAACTCTGGAGCAGGAATTGCCCACTCATAAGCAGCAGGCTTTTCTCTTGTCCCTGCCCAACGTCTCCACGGTGATCATCGAGAAGAAGAAGAAGGTCCTTCATCGGGAGATCTGGAAGGTGGCTTTGATTTCCAGCTTGGTAGCTGCTGTCCCTTTGCCGGGCCTGGCCTTCACCTGTGATGTAACCATTTTGCTCAAGAAGTTGTCCAGTTACCGGCAAGACTTCGGCCTCGACGCTGCCTCTTTATCCCGTCTGGCTGAACGGTCTGGGAAGTCCATGGAGGTCCTGAGAAAAGAAGTACACAGCTGTCTAGGCCGAAGCATCAACAAGGATGTGGTGATCAGTTTGCTGGGAAAGGCCACTGGGACAGGCCTGATGGTGGCCAACTTTTTCCTCCATCGGTTCCCGATTTACGGAGCCCTGGCCTCTGGCGGTATCTCGTTTCATACCACCTACTCCATGTTGGGACAGTGCCTGGAAGAGCTGGCTGCCGACTCCCAACGCGTTCTTATGAAGGCCTGTAAAAGTGACGTCGGATGTGGCTAAGATGGTTTACCCCTCCAACCGCAGTTCCCATCCTCAGCTGGTCCAGCTTTTGGTTGCAGTGGGAGGGCTTCCCTTGTTCCCATTTCTGATCCTCCCCGGATCTTGTCATGGAGGCTTCCGTCCCTTAGCTTCTATCACTATAACAAGCTACTTTCAGCATTGCGGCCTGTAAAATCTTGAGGACTAGGAACAAGCGTTTTGCTTTGGCTTTGATGTTCTGGAGACAAGATTTAGATGCACCACTTTGCCTGAAAATCAGCCCTACGGGTTATTTATTATTTGAAATGTATTGTCCCTCTCTCTTCTGGCATGGACATACTGAATTTGAATGAAATTTAAGGTTTTTGTGGCAAATTTCTTCCCTAGCCCTAGGGTGACTAACCAAAAATGGGGAAGGAGGAGGGGAAAGGAGGGGCGTAATATCCAATCATATTTTCCAGAGATAGATCTCCAATGGGAAGGCTTGGTTGGAGCACAAGGTTGAATTTAAGATTTCCCCGATGGTGATTTATGGTGGCACTTCGTTGGCTGGCCACGAGAGGGAGGTGCTGTTTATTTATTGGAATAAATATATATATAGGTCACGTGGCTGGCTGGGGAATTCTGGGAACTGATGTCCACACTTGAGGTTGCAAAACAGTGATCTAGAACAGGGATCCCCAACCTTTTCGACGCCGCGGCCCGGTTCCGCCATCAGCTGGGCGCCGTGGCCCGGTACCGGCGTCAACTGGGCGCCGCCATCTTTTATGACGAAAAGTGCTTCGGTGACGTCACGGAAGCACTTTTTCGTCATAAAAGATGGCGCGCCAGCGCTGGTGAGCTTTTTCGGTAGAAATGGCTTTCTACCCGGAAAAGCTCACCGAAGCGCTGGCGCGCCATCTTTTTGATGAAACAGCGCTTCGGTGAGCTTTCTACCTGGAAAAGCTCACCAGAAGCACTTTTACCAAAAAGATGGCGGCGCCCAGCAACCAGCGGCCCGGTAAGGCTTGTTCCGCGGCCCGGTACCGGTCCGCGGACCGGCGGTTGGGGACCCCTGATCTAGAAGACACATTGAATTGCAACTGGTGTGTGTCAGTGGAGGTGTGTGTATGTGCATCAAATGTATATAAAATTGCATGCTGTGCAAAGGATCAAACAAGACTTTTCCCCTCTCTGTTTCTTCCCATGCTGTAGAAATATTCCCCAAACGCCATTAATAAAAAAATCTTAGAGAAATCAAATTATGTCTCAATTCTTTGAAGCGCCATCCCGTGTGGACATCATTGGAGCCGTTTAGTCATGCCTCCTAGATCAGGGGTCTCCAACCTTGGCAACTTTTAAGACTTGTGGATTTCAACTTCCAAAATTCTGGGAGTTGAAGTCCACAGGTCTTAAAGCTGCCAAAGTTGGAGAGCCCTGTCCTAGGTGGTAAACCTATCAGGGACTGAATGCACTCATTTTACTGCTTCCTTGTAGGGTGAGGGTTAGGAGAAGTATGAAAAATTACACTGCTGCAGCTTGAAGGCGGGATTTTGGCAATGCAACCTTGGAGGAATTAAGTTAGGGGACCCCATAAATAGGCTGTTGGTTAAAGCTCAACTGAGCAGTTACTCTTGCCCGTCTTAAATCAGATTTATATCTGCTCCTAAGCCAAAGAAAAATAATAAAAAAAACATCTTTCTAAAGCAAATCGCAGTCCCAGAAGAATGGCGTTATTTTGAAGAGCGGCTGCCAAGAGTTGGGGTTGGTTTGATTTCTGATCAGGTAGAACAGGGGTGTCCAACCTTGGCAACTTTAAGCCTGGAGGACTTCAACTCCCAGAATTCCCCAGCCAGCAAAGCTGGCTGGGGAATTCTGGGAGTTGAAGTCCTCCAGGCTTAAAGTTGCCAAGGTTGGACACCCCTGAGGTAGAATATGCTTCTTGGAAGCACCCAGGCAATGTTTGTAACTGCACAGTGTTGCCAACTCACCTTAAGCCTCGGAGGAGAAAAGCAGATTGTCAAATTATTAAACTGAGACAAAAATAGAACAGGGATGTCAGAAGGGAGGAGTACCTGATCTCTACATTATATAAGAGCACAGATTTTAGAGCCAAAATGGAAACCTTCCTAGGCCTTGCACAATTTATGAGTCAAAAATATTTCCTGGGCCTGGGACAGGGGTGGGCTACTACCGGTTCGCCCCAGTTCAGGCGAACCAGTAGCTAATTTTATGGCTGATTCATCGAACTTGTAAATCCCACCCCTGGCTGGTCCTAACTGCCCCTCCCCTCCCAGGAGTCTCCATGTGGCCCATTTTGCATGCCAGGTAAGTGCAGGGCCCAAGTGGAGGCTTGGGACGGTGAAAAACGGGCCTCCCGGAGGCTCCAGAAGGCCAGAAATGGGCTTATTTCCAGCTTCCAGAGAACCTCCAGACCCCGGTAAGGCCGTTTTCACCCTTCCGAAGGCTCAAGGAAAGCCTCTGGAGTCCGGGGAGGGTGAAGATGCCTCCCCCTCGTGGTGCAGGATGCCGATTAGGTCCTGCCCACCATGGCACTACCCACCCAGCAACTGGGCAGAGAACCGGTTGCTAAAATTTTTGAAGCCCGCCCCTGGCCTGGGATATGCATCACACTGAACCATTGCATGACAACAGGGTTCCGATTTCCTCGGGTTATGCCACCATCCATGGTTTACAGGCCACAGGAGTTGTGTTCATTCAAGGCCCCCAAACTAAACATGTCACATGGTAGTTTAGCGCAATAGTGTGATGTATACATTCAGAGGGTTGCTAACTGCCATGGATTTGGTAAATTACTAGCGGCCCAAGGCTCTGATCCAGAGCTGTCAGGATTACAACAACTTGTTCTTCGTGCAGGAGAGAGACGCTTACTTTCCAACCATAGCATGACTCAAAGCAGGCAATAGTTCAGAGAGTTCATTGTGATCTTAATTTGTGGAAGTTGCTTGGACTGGAACCCGAGACTTGTAATGACATCCTAATACATAAGATTCTTCAATTGGGTGGTGTTATGGACCCAACTTCCATCACTTCACATTTCGAGATGGAATTCTGACCAACCATAAAGATCTTGGGATCTGGTGGGATTGGAGAAGACTCCCAGGTAGACCCTCTGGCTGGATTCACACAACCTATTTAACCTTATGCTCCAGAGAAGAAAGTGTACTTGTTTTCACCTAATAAGGCGACCCGCTATAGCGCCCCCTTGTGGTCAAGGGCAAAAACACATACCGGCAATACGGCTGTCCTAAATGTAAAAACCATGTTTGTAATACCTGGTTTATTTATTTACAACTATTTGAACTGTATGTTTCTTACTCACTAGATTCTAAGTCACTCTGCTTCACTAAATGACACCAGACTGGTGCTTAAGACAGCACGTAGCTTCTTGGGCCAAGCTGAATCACAAATGACTCACCATCCACCGTTTTAACCCAGTTGAGATACGTTGTCTGAACCTCAACCTCCTTGCGTTAAAATTTCAAACAACTAGTTAAAAGTTAGGTTGCGAGAGAACGTGCTGTCAAATTGAAATTAAAGACTTCTAGGAGTTATTCTGGAGAAGATTTGAACCTCAGTAGAGAAGTTGAAGAGGCCAAGATTGATGGGCTTTTACAAGATTTATTGCTTGCTTGTTGGCCAAACGGTTGAGGGTGTTGCAATTTAACTGCCTGGGTGTCTGAAAATACGGTGTCCTGTGGTCTAACTGAACATGAAGGTTGACTCAGCTTTCCATCCTCCTGAGGTTGGTAAAATGAGGATACCGACTGTAGGGGTGAGGCGAGTCATTGGTGCGCTCTGAGCTTGCTTGCTTTCTTGCAGATGTTTCATTACCCTAGCTAGGTAACATTATCAGTGCTAGTTAAGGAGTGGGGTTTGCTGTCAGTTTATATTCTGGTGGCTTACCTGTCTGTGTTGGTGGGCTTGGTCTTAAGAGGTTCTTTGGGTGAGGCTGTTTACTGTTGGCTTGCTAGCACTTTCTTAATTGGGATATTATTTATTAGATTGTTGATCTGATCTTAACCTTGGAGTTAATTTACACTGATTGCTGGTGGAGAGATGCTGGAGTCTTTTTGTTCTCTTTTGGGCTCATTGATAGTCTCTTTTGCACTGTATGTAAACGTTATTTATATTTATGTGTCTATTGATGGCTGATTTGTCAAGAGTGCCAGGTTTCTACAAATCCCCTAGCATTTCTGGACTTGGCCTAGTTTAGGATTGCCACATTTTTCCAATTGAAACGAGGGTTAACTCTGTCTCTATGTTATGGAATTAAAGATTTTTCACCATGTCCTCTGATGGCCAGTTGGTGTTCATGGATGCGTTTTGCTGGTCTTCTGCCTGCTTGTCCTATGTTGTGGTTGTTGCAGTCCTGAAATTGTATGTTGTAGATGACTCCTGATTTTTTTTTCTTCTTCTTCTGGGGTTGTTGGGTCTTTTGGTTTGCTTAGGATGTTTTGAAGGGCTTTCGTTGGCTAGGATGCTACGCTGATTGGTTGTTGGGGGCCATAGGCTGAAATTGTAAGAGAGTGCTGTAAAGCACTTGAGGGGAGGTTATATATAAGTCCCAAGTGCTAGTGCTATAATATATATATATATATATACATACATACATACAAAAAAAACCCCATTCTGGCACAGCAATAGGCTGCCCCAAATTTAAAACTGAAACAACTGTGGGGTCCTGACTCACAGACGAACACAATCCAGAAGCCTGATGATGGCAGATGAGATTCTGCCGAAATGTCGCTACAACTTTAAAAGCACAACTACTATGACGTGGGAAAATACCCGAACAAAGCTGAATGCCATACATGTAAGTACCCGCGAAAAGAAAACAAATATATATATATATATTTATAAATATAAATATAAATATAAATATAAATATAAATATAAATATAAATATAAATAATATAAATAAATAAAACCTACAAACTTGAAATTTGGCAGTATGTTCCTCTCGGTATCTAGGTGCTTACTGAGAAAGGATTTTTTGAAATGACCATCAGAGCACCAGTATTCTGTATATTATTATTCACACATTCTGATGCTAAGGAGGTCTACTCCCCTTCCCCACCCGAAAAAATATCTGTTCCAAATGCACAGCACAAGCAGAGGAGAGGAGTTTCAGCTTCAGTTTTACTTTCACAGCAGCAACCTGCTTTAGTACAGAACAGTTGAGCTAAGCCACGCCTGGGCTCCTTGCTGTCTCCTTGCTCACACAGCAAATACCGTTTCAGTTTCCAAACAGCCCTCAACTCTCTCACACACTGACAGGATGCTAGTTAGATGAATACCGATGGATGCTGGTAGACAGAGGCAGAATTTATTCTCCTCCCCAAAAACTAAGCATGACCACATAGTTTCGTAGTGAAGCACAGGTATCGGGCTAGTAAAATGTATACTCCTTGGTCAAGGGAAGGCAGAAAATGGAAGAGGCGGGATTGAACTATGAGTGGAGTTTCACCTAAATCGAGAGGGCTCTTTTGAAAGGGTATTTTAAAAAATAGGAACAAATTATTGTGGCATTGAATTTGGATTATTCACTGAACACTGGGGAAGCTGGAAACCCCACCCCTCTGCCTATCCCTTCGAAGGAGGGACAATCCAACCGTCCTCCTTGGCTTGGCCGTATTTCAGTAGGGATGCATTCCAGGAGATCTTTCTGCCTCATCAAGATCATCAGCTGCCGGTAAGATAATCCAAACAGGTGGATTTCCAAATCACTTTCTGTAGTTTCTTCTTTCAAGCAACCTGAAATGCTTTCTGGTTTTAAGCCTTTGAATGTCTTTTCTTAGAGGTTGTTTGGATGTACTTGATCCTGGTTTTTTTTAATAAGGAATGGTGGATAGATGGAGATGAAGGAGGCTAAGGGTGGTTTGTCTCCAGCAGAAAATTAATGAGGTCAGTTTTGAAACTCTTAACGTCTTCCTCCTCACTCTTCATGGACAATTAATTTGCTATAGATCAGGAGTCTCCAAACCTAGCAACTTTAAGACTTGCGGACTTCAACTCCCAGAATTCCACAGCCAGCTGGCTGGGGAACTCTGGGTGTTGAAGTCCCCAAGTCTTAAAGTTTGGAAACTCTTGATATAGCTCTTACTGTCAAGATCCTGGGGCAGAATATGGCCCCATCCAGTAGATACTCATTCTGGAAATCGATTATGGACCAATTCCTTGTCTCTGAAGCACATTATAATTTGCTACGTTTCCCTCTTCTTTGACAGTGTGACTGTGATGGATAAAGGGTCTATTACAATCTTCATTTTTTGTCTTGGGATGGGTAAGTGCAAATTATTGCTCTCTCTCTCTCTTCTTGAGTTTATTTTTAACTAGTTATCTGAATGGTTTATAAAATAAAGGTGAAGATGAAGTCTTCATGTTGAGATTGCATTCTGGGGGCGTCATGGTATGGAAGAAATTTCCAGGTGCCTCCTTCCATCAGGAAGTCCCAAAGGTGATTTTTTCAAAAAGCAACTTGGACTTTGGTTTTCCTTGAAGATGTTTTGCTTCTCATCCAAGAAGCTTTTTCAGTTCTATTTTTTTTGAAAAAGTTTTATTACTATTTTTAGAGAAACATAGACAAGCACAACATAAAAACATCAAGCCATCTTCCACATCTGTACATAAAGTGTGTCGGTTGGTTTACAAATTGTTTTGTGGATCCACTTCATAGTCATCACTTACAATTAAAGAAACTTTTTCAGTTCTGACTTCCGACAAAACCGAAGAAGCTTCTTAGATGAGAAGCAAAATGTCTTCAAGGAAAAGCAAAATCCAGTTGAAAAAAAGCATCGTTGGAACAACCATGACTGAGAATCTCCATAGATATTCCATTAGGAAGGTTTCTGCAACCAACCAGACCTTAAATCAAGGGTCTTCAAACTTGGCAAGTTTAAGACTTGTGGACTTCAAATCCCAGAATTCTTGACCTAACATGACGGGAGGAGGAATTCTGGGAGTTGAAGTCCACCTGTCTTAAAGTTGTAAAGTTTGAAGACCCCTGCCTTAAACATTCAGTGAGATGCCCCATATATACAAAGCAGCATTTTCTGTATCAAGTTCAATATAAGAACACAGGAAACATAATTCATATTAGTCAAGTAAACACTCTGCTGGTTTATGGATTATTGTAATGCACAAACTGGAAAAAATGATTATTTCAATGGTTAGCTGAACTTTATTTGTGCTGAAAAGCAAAAAATCATGTTACAATAGGGTAGAATTGAGAACAAGGGGGGGAAAACTAGGCAATTAACAAATTGAAAATATTTTAAAACGAAAATTTCATTCAGAGGACAAAGCATAGAGCAGATCTAAGACATTAGATCTATTAATGCAATCAGGGAACCATTGAAGAGTATTAAAAAAGAAACACAAATCAGCTTGGGGAAAATGAATTAATTAATGGCCAGATAATGAATGGTCTTCCAGCAATAGCTATGCTTCTTGTCATTTCAGTAAACCACAAGCCTAGGAGGTATTTCTATCAGTTGGCTTAGCTCACTTCCCCAAGGAAATTATTGTGTGAACCAAACCACTTTTTCCTCAGAGGATGAGAAAATAATGTCCTAAAACAGTGTTTCTCAATCTTGGCAAATTTAAGAAGTATGGACTTTAACTCCCAGAATTCTTTGTGCTGGCTGGGGAATTCTGGGAGTCAAAGTCCACACGATTTGAGAAACACTGTCCTAAAATGTTTCGTAGATATTTCTGGATACAACAGATCTCATGAGAAAGCCTGCACGACAGCTTATTTATTTGTATTTATCTATTTATAAAATTGATTTGCCGCCCACCTCTTAACCAACGACTCTGAGAGGCTAGATGCACAGTTTTGAAACACGTCCTCTGAATTTTATCACTGCTTTAAGATGGCTGTTGCAGTCTTCCAAATTGGTGTGGTAGGAAAGTATGGGGAACTGTCATTCCTAAAATTCTGAGTTTGGAAAGACTCGGTATTACCCGGGGCAGATCATGAAGAACTGAGCCAGGAATTCTTGCAAGTCCAGTCCTTTGGAAAGATAGTGAAATTCCCTTGTTTGGTGGAATGTCGATTCTTTTTCTTCAGCTAATAGCTTGGAGTGCCATAAGTGCTTAATTAACGAAGGGAACTGCTCCCAGGCTCCAGTGGAAGTTTGCAGAACCAACCAAGATGCCTGTTTCACAGTGATCAAGAAGTACCATGGATGTAAGTCTTGTTCTTCAAAGGGTTGTGTCTGTGTGTGTGGGACTCTAAAGTCGGTTTTGTGACTCCTGGGGTCTGCCTGAGGAGATTTCAGATCTTCCTCCTAGGGCTGAGAGAAAAAGACTAGTTTAGGGTCATCCAGCTGGCTTCATGACAGAGTAGAACTCAATCCATCAAAACAGCTGGAAGGGATCTTGGAGGAAGTCCAACCTCCTGCTCAAACAGGACACTGTATGTACCATTTCTTTTTTTAAAAAAGTTTTTTTTTTAATATTTACAACAAATCCATCTTTCATTTAAACAGTGTGGCGACTGGGTACATATATCTTTAATTATAATTAACATACTTTCCTTACCAAAATAACAGTAATCCCTTTTTCTTTATATGCCATTATCACTTACATATTTTATCTTTATAACAATCTTAAACTTCTTCATCTTCTCACTTTTAGCTTATTACTTTATTTTCCAACCATTGATAAAACAGACCCCATACCATATAGTATTCAGTTTCTTCTTTTTCTTTAATTGCCAATGAATTACCTATTAATCTCTGCACATTCTAATATTTTCTCAATCACCTTTTTCCTCTGTTGGATTTTTTTCACTTTTCCAATTCTGAGCAAATACTATTCTAGCTGGAGACCCTATACTTTTTCAGATAGGTGGCTGTCCAGTTTTTTTCTTAAAAACCTCCAGTGATGAAGCACCCACAACTTCTGAAGGCAAGTTGTTCCACTGGGTAATTGTTCTGTTAGGAAGTTTCTCCTTAATTCCAAAGGTTGCTTCTCTTCTTGATTGGTTTCCATCCATGGTTTCTTGTCCTGCCCTCTGGTGCTTTGGAAAATAAGTTGACCCCTTCTTCCTTGTGGCAGCCCCTCAAATATTGGAATACTGCTATCATGTCACCCCTAGTCCTTCTTTTATCTAGACTGGCCATACCCAATTCTTGCAACCGTTTTTCAGGCTCTTAATCATCTTAGTTGCTCTTCTCTGCACTCCCCCCCCCAAAGTCTCAACATGTAACAAGGTGGCCAAAACTGGGTGCAGTCTTCCAGGTGTGATCTTACTAAGGCCACACCTTAGTAAGTAACTCATCATCTGGTTTCTCACCGGGTACCTTAAGCACAACACCAAAACCAGCTCTTCGTTGAAGATTATACAGAGCTCAAAAATACGTTTATGGATATTTGGCTGCACTTTTGAGCTGACCCTTATCTAGTCTGTGGCTCTTCCTTCTGTCTCTTGAAGACATCCCCATATACTGTTACAAAGAGTCCTTGATTTACAACATTCGTTTAGTGACTGTCCAAAGTTACAATGAGTGCTGAAAAAAGTGATTATGACCAGGGGTGGGCTTCAAAAATTTCATCAACCGGTTCTCTGCCCGGTTGCTGGGTGCAGGGAGGCCAGGAGGAGGCGTTTTTGCCCTTTCTGGGCTCCGGAGGCTTTCCTTGAACCTCTGGTAGGGCGAAAATGGCCTCCCTGGGCTCCGGAGGCCTGTTTCCAGCCTTCCAGAACTTCCTGGAGGCCCGTTTTTCACCCTCCCCAAGCCTCCATGCTGGCCGTGTACTTACCTGGCATTCAAAATGGGCTGCATGGAGAATCCTGGGGAAGGGAAGGGCAGGATGGGTGGGCCCAGCCGGGGGTGGGATTTACCAGTTCGCTGAACCGGTAATTAAAAATGATAAATTAGCTGCCGGTTCATCCAAACCAGGGCGAACCAGTAGCAGCCCACCCCTGCTTAGGACTGTTTCTCTCACATATGACCAGTGAAGTCTCCCCATGGTCACATCATCAAAATTTAGATCTTTGGCAACTGGCATGTATTTATGATGGTTGATGTGTCCTGGGATCATCTGATTCCCCTTTTGCGACCTTCTAAGAAGCAAATTCACTTACCAGCCCTCTGATTAACTTAACAGCTGCAGTGATTCACTTAACAACTGTGGCAAGAAAGGTCATAAAATGGGGCAAACGTCCCTTTACAACTGTCTTGCTTAACAGTGGAAACTTTGGGGTCAATTCTGGGGTCATAAGTCGAGGCCCACCTATACGACCCAGTAAATCACGTCATAGATTGCAACCAAGTGTGCAAGATAATTGCGCAACACCAAATAGACTCTTCAGGCAATATTTCCACCTGACGGTAAGTAACCTCGTTCATTTTATTATTTTCCTCGTAGTGAGCGCAGATACCGCAAAGCAAGGCTGTGGATCCTCAAATAATTGCCGAAGGTACCCCATGGGCATGGTGGGTTCCTTGTTCAGAACAATGTGGTGTTGTTCTTCAAATCTTTGCCAACCCATCCATTTGTCTGGTACGTAAAAACAAGGAGAGCCACAGAAGCGTGTCTGAAACCCAGAATGCAACACTTCCTGAGTCAGCCCTGAAGCCATTTTAGGAACATCTTCAGGGCTGACACAGTGAGGCCAGTTGGCACTTTGGGAACGTGAGGGGGAGATAGAGATAGCTGGGGGGGGGGAAATGTGTAGCCAAACAATTCTTTCCCATGGGAACCAGGTGGTTGGAAGGCGTGGACTAAAGCCAGCCAAATTGGGGACTGTGACCTGATTGGACCATGTGATGGACGTGCGATCTGTGTGTGTGTGGGGAAAGAACTTTGGGTTTTGATTTGGGTGGGGAAAACCTCAGGTCCTTCAGAGTCAGGGTTCATAAATTCTTACTTTGAGGAAACGTCAGGCCTCAGAGTTTTGATTGCGTTGGGTCTGTAACCCTGACATCCTGAGGAAGTCTCGGCGGGTGGTGGGTTTGTGACTTGGTAGCACAATGATTTGGGGGCCACGTGACCTACAACAGGATATGTGCCAGGGTTCCAAGTAACACACCAGAGGTGGTATTCAGTCAGTTCTTACCAGTTATGGAGAACCAGTAGTGGAAATTTTGAGTAGTTTGGAGAACCGGCAAATCCCACCTCTGACTGGCCCTGCCCCATCTATTCTCTGCCTCCCATTGAGTCCCAGCTGATCGGCTGGGTCTCCTTTGGTTGCCCTGCACAGGAGAACGGAGCTGGAAAGCAGGTTTGTAGGGTGTGGGGGGGAATGGGGATTTTGCAGTGTTCCTCCCCTGCCATGCCCACCAAGTCACACCCACAGAACCGGTAATAATTTTTTTTTGAATCCCACCACTGTGCTATAGGTGTTATTTGATATCCGTTTGAAGGTATGCACAAAAGTGTAAAACGAGCAAGATTTGACCACACAACCATGGCCACCATCGTGAGATTTTTTTTTTTTTACTACAGGTAGTCCTCGACTTAACAACAATTCGTTTAGTGACCGTTCAAAGTTGCAAAGCAAACTGCAAGAAGCGACAGGACCGTTTTTCACACTTACGACCTTTGCAGCATCCTCATGATCATGTGATCAAAATTCAGATACTTGGCAACCGGTTCATATTTACGACGGTCGCTTTGTCTCTGGAAGGTCATGTGATCCTCTTTTATGACCTTCTGACCAGCAAAGTCAATGGGGAAGCCAGACCCACTTAACAACCTGGTTACTCACTTAACAACTATAGTGATTCGCTTAATGGCTGAGGCAAAAAAGGTCATAAAATGGGGCAAAATTAACGTAACAAATGCCTTGCTTAACAACAGAAATGTTGAGCTCAATTGTGGCCATAAGTCGAGGATTTACCTGTACACCATGTGAAATTAATTTGTGGGGTTTCTATCACTTTCTATTACTTTTTTCTGCATCATGAAAAGGGTCAGGAAAATTTTAAATATTTACATGTTCATTTTTGGGTAGGTTCTATTACCTTCGTCCGTATTTTTTTGGGTGTGTGTGTGTGTGTGTGTGTCTGGATTGCTCCCAGTGATGGAATCGGACGAGGGAATTGAGTGAGTTCTCTCCTTGCCTGTCATTTCAAACAGTCAAACGAGATGGATTGCAAAACGGGCTGGTGTGCCAAAGCTGCATTGGGGACACAACTGAATGCAGCCTGACGGCCCCTTTGCGGCAATGCTACGGGAGTGCAGATCGGTGCGTGCAAATTTCCCAGCGTTTCCTTCCAGGTACAAGCGGGTGTCGATGTGAGATAACTTGGCAGGGCTGTGTGACAAAACACACCACCTTCTCTCTTCCGGTGGGTGGTTTATTCGTGGTTTCTGTTTTGTCGCTTGGAATTTTCTGTCGTCGTGAAAAATAACTACTTTCTTACTGAGGAAAGAAAATGGGAGAATTAAAAGAAACCTCTCCCCTTAAGGCAGGGGTGTCAAACTCGATTTCATTGAGGGCCACATCAGGGTTGTGTTTGACCTTGGGGGGGAGGGGGAATGATGTGGGGGCGTGGCCAGGGTGGGTGTGGTCAACTTGACGTCACTCCTGTCGGGGGCACTTGTAGCGGCCTAAGCGCTCTGCCAACAAAAACAGGCTCCCAAGCTCTGTTTCTGGCTGCGGCAGCCACCTGCAATTCTCTGCCAGTGAAAACGGAGTTTGGGAGGGCTGCCGCGGCCTTTGCGAGCTCCGTTTTTGGCTGCAATGGCTGCCTGATAACAGATAATCAGTGTTGGAAGGGACCTTGTAGGTCATCTAGTCCAACCCCCCACCCAAGCGAGAGACCCTACACCAGGGGTGTCCAACCTTGGCAACTTTAAGACTTGTGGACTTCAACTCCCAGAATTCCTCAGCCAGCAAAGCTGGCTGAGGAATTCTGGGAGTTGAAGTCCACAAGTCTTAAAGTTGCCAAGGTTGGACACCCCTGCCCTACACCATTTCTGTGAGAGACCCTACACCATTTCTGACAAATGGCAGTCCAGTCTCTTCTTGAAAGTCTCAACTGATGGTGCTCCCACAACTTCCGAGGGCAACTTCTCTTCCATGGGTTGATTGTTCTCACTGTCAGAAAGTTTCTCCTTGTTTCCAGGTTAAATCTCTCCTTGTTCAGTTTCCATCCATTATTCCTTGTCTGGCCTTCGGGTGCTTTAGAAAATAGCTTGGCCCCTTCCTCCCTGTAGCAGCCCCTCAAATATTGGAAGACTGCTATCCTGTCTCCCCCTGGTCCTTCTCTGCAACCCTCTGCCAGTGAAAATGAAACGCGGCCCTCCTGACCTCTGTTTTCGCTGGCAGAGGCACCCCAGCTGGTCCTTTGCTGTTTCCAGGGTGGCCCTGTCGGCCAGATCTAAGCATCCCATGGACTGGATCTGGTACGCGGGCCTTGAGTTTGCCTTAAGGTTCCACAATTCGTTACATAAATGTAGCTCATAAGCAGCTCAACCCAGAGGTGATATTCAGATGGTTCTGACCAGTGCTAGAGAACCGGTAGCAGAAATTTTGAATAGTTTGGAGAACCGGCAAGTCCCACCTCTGACTGCCCCTGCCCCCATCTATTCTCTGCCTCCCATTGAGTCCCAGCTGATCGGCTGGGTCTTCTTTGGTTGCCCTGCACAGGAGAACGGAGCTGGAAAGCAGGTTAGTGGGATGGGGAGGGAATGGGGATTTTGCAGTATCCTTCCCCTGTCACGCCCACCAAGCCACGCCCACAGAAACGGTAGCAGAAAAATTTATATCCCACCACTGGTTCAATCCCTTAGCCACACTGAAAAAAAAAAGTAGCACAAATGCAGCAGGAAGCTTTTAATTAAAAGTACAAGAACTCAAAGTTTTATTTTATTTAACTGGCCAACCTGTGAATTTACTTCTGAACCTGTGTGTTGAGTGTTTTGTGTGTGTGTGTGTGTGTGTGTGAAGTAAAATCACAGGTTGTCCAGTTAAATATAAAAAATAGAAGGATAGATGGAATTATTTTTAGTAGAATGGTTATGGAAATCTTCCCAAATTAAAGCGGACTTCTTGCATCATAGAACTCTAGGAACTATTAGGGAGGTGCCGTCTTCACCCGCTTTTTCTCATACCAACTGTTTTCTCTTGCTCCTCTGGAATGCAGCCCCTCCCTCCTGGGAATCCAGACTACATTCCATCCCATTCTGTCACACCGTAAGAGGAATGATTGAGGGAATTAGGTATGAGCAGTCTAATGAAAAGAAGGACTACGGGACGACATAATAATAGTCTTGCGGTACTTGAAGGTATGTCACGGGGAAGAGGGGGTTGGCGTATTCTTCAAAGCATTAGAGGGTAGGAGAAGAAGCAATGGGTGGAAACTTGTCAAAGGGAGATCCAACCTAGAAATAAGGAGAAATTTCCTGACAGTGAGAAAAATTAATCAGTGGAATGGATTATCTCCAGAAGTTGTAAGTGCTCCGTCACTGGAGGTTTGAAGAAGATACTGGACAACTCTTCATCCAGAATGATATTATAGGGTCTCCTTTCTGAGCAGAGGGTTGAACTAGAACCGGGGTCACCAACCTTTTGGACTTCACGGACCATCTAACTCATAATTTTAAATCCCGCAGACCAGAGACCCTGGGAAAATCCCCAAAAAGTCTGCAGGAAAATTCCCCACCCCGTTTTCCTAACGATCAATCGTTCTTTATTTGGGATCGCAGGATACCGTCTCTAGGTCCGTTCTCAGGGGGAGAGAGAGACTTTTGGCTTCACGCAAGGAAAGCAGCAGAAGCAGCAGAAGTCTTTCTTTCTCTCCCCCAAACTCTGCCAGAAATGAGTGTTTGTGAAACTTGTCACGCTGGCGCAGCCTCTTGGAGCAGGAGGCCTTGCAGGGTCCCAAAGGCTCATTTCTGGTGGAGTTTGGGGGAGAGAAAGAAAGACTTCTGCTGCTTTCCTTGTGTGCAGCCAAAAGCAGAAGAAGGAAGAAGCGGAAAGAAGCAGCCCGGTGGACAGGCGAGGTACGTGGGGCGAGTGGGGCAAGTTCCCAACCTTCTGCCCTTCTCCCCCCTCCCCCCACTACCTCGTGTTGTTTGCAATGCAAGCGACGCAACCCTCGTGTTCCATGGGCCATGTGGGCGGCGCAGTCTTGTGTCCCCGCGCAGCCTGGATTAATTGCTTTGGGAGTGACATTTCTCTGCGGACCACCAAAATTTTCTCGAGGGCCACCAGTGATCTCCGGCCCACTGGTTGGCGACCACTGGACTAGAAGACCTGTATTAAGATCCCTTCCAACCCTATTATTCTATCTTCTACAAGTACTGCGAAAGCACTTTGAATAGACTATGATCAACTGTGATCCTGGCGCATAAGAGTCATTGAATGATTTTTCCTCTTCAGGAGAAAAGCTAGAACCCATCATAAAGGGATGTGGAAATAATAGCTCTTTTGAAGATCTGCAGGTGCTTTACCAGATTGGAAGAGACTTTGCTTTCTTTGACCAAAAAGTCTGTGACCAATCCAACTGCAATAATAGAAGTTTTCCAGGTAAGTCCAACAAAGTCATTGTCCTTCTTTTTTTCATCTCCTTCTGTTACATTTTCAAACGCCCTGAATCTTTTGAACTGGAGTGATATAGAAATACAGAGGCATTAAATAAATGTAAATATAAATAGCTACCCCTCCTATCCAGTCCACCATTAGATGGCAGAAAAAGAGGTATGGAAATATAATGAATTAATAATCAGTGTGTCTCAACCATGGACTTCAACTCCCAGAATTCCATGTTGGCTGGAGAATTCTGGGAGTTGAAGTCCACACATTTTCAAATTGCCCAGGTTGAGAATCACAGATTTAATCTACTCTGCCCAGAATTGTTACTAAAGTCAGATGGAGTAACGATTGCATAATCTCACCAATGATTCTGTAAATAATGTCTTTTTGGAAAAATGTGCCTTTGTTTTGAATAAAAAAAAGGATTATAATAAGACATAATCCTTGTAAAGGAAGAGGGAAATAAATATCTCTTTTATATATCTGTATATGCTGTGTGATTGGTGAAATAATTTTTGTTTAATGGAAAAGAAATAAAAATAGAGGCAGATAAACCGTTCAAGTCCACAGAGTTTAAGGAAATGCCAATTCTGGACAAAAAAAAACATTGTCAATCACTGTGGGTTGACCCAAAATGTGGTCGATACCCCAAATACAGTCACATGACCTCAGGGATGTGACCTGGCCCATAGAAACAAATACAATTAGAACAATTAATCAGTGGAATGACTTGCCTCCAGAAGTTAAAAACTAAACTCTGAACGGAGTTTATGAACGGAAGCAAATCCTGAGGGTGACACATTTAGAATAGAATATAGAATAGAGCTGGAAGGGACCTTAGAGATCTTCTAGTCCAACCCCATGCTCAAGCAGGACACCCTACACCAGTGATGGCCTCACCTTTTTGGTACCGAATGCCCAAAGTGCGTTTATATACGCGCATCCCCAAAATGCAATGCGTGTGCCACCCATGCATGCATGTGAATCCCCTGTGCATGCACCCCCTTGTGCATGTGCTCCATTCCCTGCATGTGCCCTGCACATGCACAGAAGAGACCCAAAGGCGAGCAGGAGGCATGCGCCTATGCACGACAGAGGGGGCTCTGCATGCCACTTCTGGCACGTGTGACATAGGCTTGCCATCATGGCCGTATACAATTCCAGACAAGCTGTCCAGTCTCTTTTCTTAAAAACCTCCAGTAATGAAAGACATACAACTATGGAGAAAAGCTTTTCTACTGGTTAGTTGTCCTCACTATTAGGAAATTTCTCCTTAATTCCAGGTTGCTTCTCTCCTTGATTGGTTTCCATCCATTGCTTCTTGTCCTGCCTTCTTTGGTGCTTTGGAGAATAGCTTGACCCCCTTTTTTTGGGGGCAGCCCCTCAAATGCAGACTGCTATCCTGTCGCTCCCTAGTCCTTATTTTTTCTAGACTGTCCATACCCAATTCTTGCAGCCGTTCTTCACATGTTTTAGTCTCTAGGCCTTTGATGATCTTAGTTGCTCTTCTCAGAACTTTTTCCAAAGTCTCAACATATTTTTTGTAGTATGGTGGCCAAAATTGGTTGCAGCATTCCAGTTTCCACTTGTCATTGGTAGAAACCCTGATCAGCTCCTTTATTATTTTTTCCCCTGCCTGCAGATATCCTCCCAGGACAGCCCAATGGGCTACAGTGCTACACTTGTCGTGATTCGGGCCATGAAGAGTGCGCCGTCCAGAAACGGCAGGTTTTGAGGTGCACCGGAGCCATGAACCGATGTGTCCATATCATCAGAGCAGGTAAAGAGAAGGCTTACAAACTGAGCTGATACAAAAGACAGAGAAAGAGAGGAGGGGAAAAAAAACATCTCGATACAGGTAGTCCTCAACTTATGACCGTTTGTTTAGGGATTGTTTTACATTACAACAGCACTGAAAATGTGATTTATGTCCAGTCCTCACACTTATGCAGGATCTCCATCACATGATTACAATTTGGTTGCTTGGTAACTGGCATATATTTATCATAGTTGCAATGTTCCCCCTATCTACCCCAGCCAGACAGTCAGACACTCCTTCCATGCACCCCATTCATCTGTCCATCCATCCATCCATCCATCCATCCATCCATCCATCCATCCATCCATCCATCCATCCATCCATCCATCCATCCTACCATCATATCACCCCATCCATCAATACATCCATATATTCAGTGGTGGGATTCAGCCAGTTCGCACCACTTTGGGAGAACCGGTTGTTAACTTCATGAGCAGTTTGGCAATCTGGTTGTTGGAAGAAATAATTAGGGCGGAGAACCGGTTGTTAAATTATTTGAATCCCACCACTGCATATATTCCTCCATCCATTTCTCCATCCACTCCATCCATCTATCATATCATCCTATCCATCCATCTATCCCTCCAACCTTCCATCATTATCACTCCAATCCATCTATACATCCATCTATTCATCCATCCACCCACCCACCCATCATATTTCATCCATCTACTGGTATGCATCCATATATTTCTCCGTCCATTCCTCCATCCATCCATCCATCCATTCATCATATTATACCATCTCTCCATCATATCACTTCATCTATCCATCCATCCATCCATCCACCCATCCATCATATCATTTCATCCATCTACTGGTATACATCCATATATTTCTCTGTCCATTCCTCCATCCATCCATCCATCCATCCATCCATCCATCCATCCATTTATCATATTATACCATCTCTCCATCATATCACTTCATCTATCCATCCATCCACCCACCCACCCATCATATTTCATCCATCTACTGGTATACATCCATATATTTCTCCATCCATTCCTCCATCCATCCATCCATCCATTCATCATATTATACCATCTCTCCATCATATCACTTCATCCATCCATCCATCCATCCATCCATCCATCCACCCATCCATCATATCATTTCATCCACCTACTGGTATACATCCATATATTTCTCTGTCCATTCCTCCATCCATCCATCCATCCATCCATTTATCATATTATACCATCTCTCCATCATATCACTTCATCTATTCATCATATTATACCATCTCTCCATCATATCACTTCATCCATCCATCCATCCATCCACGCACCCACCCACCCATCATACCATTTTATCCATCTACTGGTATACATCCATATATTTCTCCGTCTATTCCTCCATCCATCCATCCATCCACCCACCCACCCACCCATCATATCATTTCATCCATCTACTGGTATACATCCATATATTTCTCTGTCTATTCCTCCATCCATCCATCCATCCATCCATCCATCATATTATACCATCTCTCCATCATATCACTTCATCCATCCATCCATCCACGCACCCACCCATCCATCATATCATTTCATCCATCTACTGGTATACATCCATATATTTCTCCATCCGTCCGTCCGTCCATCCATCCATCCATCCATCCATCCATCCATCTCCAGATACCAAACAGGCACAACCATTTCTGTTAAAATGGTGTCACCAAAAGGTTTCACCTCTCAGGAGAGTCTCCCCGTCACATGACTGTATGGCTTTGCAATTTAATGCTTCTCTTCCCACCTCACGTGGCTGACTAAATTTTCTTGGGATTCTTCTTCCTCTCTTTCTGCAGCGATTATAACTTCCACAGAGTTGCTAGCCTGACGCTCAACCCTCCTCCTTTCTCATCCGGGCTTGGTGTCAGCTTTGGAAGCCATATTTTATTCAGCAGCTTCCAAGCTGCCACATCTTAGTGCAAGGCTCTTCAAACTTGGCAAGTTTAAGACTTGCGGACTTCAGCTCCCAGAATTCCTGAGCTAACATGACTGGAGGAGGAATTCTGGGAGTTGAAATCCACAAGTCTTAAAGCTGTCAAGTTTGAAGAGCCCTGTCTTAGTGCCTGGGAATTTGGGAGGGGGGATTTCATAGAGAGGTGGAAGTTTAGACATAACAACATTCTTCTCATAAAGTCAAGGACAAGTCACCCTGCACCTGGAGATGGGTGGTTGGAGGAATGTCTCCAGTTGGGACAACGGGTGATTGGACCATGTGATGGACTGGTGGGTGGAAGGGATGGGCTTTTGATTCGGGTTTTCCCAGATGTGCCAGTATGTCTTCTTCAATAAATTCTTACTTGGATAAACTTTGTTTCTGAGTGCTGAATAAAATGGGGAGTTTCATTGGAACGCTGACATTTGGGACCGGCAATGGCAGAGTCAATAGTGAAGATGCCTTGCTACCTGGTATACAACACAGCATGGGAGGATCTAATGCTAAGGCTAAAACGCTTTCCACCTCTGGCATCCATCTCCTGCAGAAGCCTATATGTTAGATCTGGAGGAGTGGGTGCAATAACGGAGACGAGGCATCGGATAGTGACTCAACTCTTTAATAGTGACTTCAGAACAGGACAACACACTTGGGCAGCAGCAGCTCTTTTATAGAGCTGGCTGCTGTCACAACAACCAATGAACTTGAATTAACCGCTCTAAAAGCGTCCAATCAGAGACGGCCCGCTGTCAGCCAAGCAGATCAGCCAGAGGCGGCCAATCACGATTCGCTTATCCGCGGGCCAATCAGAAGTGCAGGATTACGAGCCTGCTACTGAAGTAAAGCTAGTAGGGTTATTGATTGAATGAGTTTGCTTAGTTCGTAACACCTGGTTTCTTTGAAAACACAGAATTCTTCTTTTGATGCAATGTAAAAATTGGTTCTGTTGGGGATTTTACAGGGGTGGGGTGATGGGATTCGCAGGGGTTCGGGAGAGCCCGCTAGCTAAGATTCTGTGCAGTTTGGAGAACCCCCCAAACCCACTCCTGGCCGGCCCTGCCCACCCTGTCCCGCCCCTCCCAGGAGTTTCCACGTGGCCCATTTTGGATACAGTTAAGTGCAGGGCGTATGCAGAGGCTCGGAAGGACGAAAAACGGGCCTCCCGGAAGTTCAGGAAAGCTGGAAATGGGCAGCAACCGGGCAGCGAACCCTTCGCTAAAATATTTGAAGCCCACCCTGGGATTTTAGTGACCATCTAGGTCAGGGGTGTCCAACCTTGGCAACTTTAAGACTTGTGGACTTCAACTCCCAGAATTCCTCAGCCAGCAAAGCTGGCTGAGGAATTCTGGGAGTTGAAGTCCACAAGTCTTAAAGTTGCCAAGGTTGGACACCCTGATCTAGGTTCTCCTGGGTGGTTCCATCAGAAAATTACGTTAAAAAAAAAGTAAATGTGAGCCCTACTACATACACTTTTGTTATTGTTTTCCAGAAAACGGAAGCACAGCCGTGACCATCCAGAAGGGCTGCGCCACGGAATCCATGTGCAGGAGAGACACAGATATATATCTTAGACTGAAGAGAGAAAATACTCGCGCCGAATGTTGTAAAAGGAATCTTTGCAACAAAGCCCACAGTCCCACCAGCCCACAACTGGTGACAATTCTTAGTTTATGGTTGGTGTTGAAGGTCTATCAATAACCTCCCCTGTTTCATCAGTGGCAAGGAAATAAATTTGGGACATTCTGGTGATGAGGTGTTTTTTGCTTCTGCTGTTCCAATGCGTAAACTTTGTTGCTTTTCTAAAAAAAAAAAAGTTGCTTTTCTTTCTCCTATTTTGCACACTGGACTGGCGAAATGTCTTCAAAAGAAAAAACTCTGACAGGAAAGTGGGGGAATGGAAGGATTTATATTCCTTGCAGACAGCTGGTCATTTGCATCCCTTTGGAGGGTCGTTGAGACCACTTGTAGAAAACCTGTATGTGGTGGAATGTAGTCAGGATTCCCAGGAGGGAGGGACGGCATTCCAGAGGACCAAGAGACAGTGAAGCTTAGATAGTTCATTTGGGAGGAAAAGAGTCAAGAAAGCTCCTACCTAGATGTACTCAGAACTGGTTGTGGAAATTTTGAGTAGTTCGGAGAACTGGCAAATATCACCTCTGACTGGCCCCACCAACCCCACCTATTCTCTGCCTCCTGAGTCCCAGCTGATCGGCTGGGTCTTCTTTTGTTGCCCTGCACAGGAGAAGGGAGCTGGAAAGCAGGTCAATGGGGTGGGGAGGGAATGGGGATTTTGCAGTATCCTTCCCCTGCCATGCCCACCAAGACACACCCACCAAGACACACCATGCCCACCAAGACACACCACGCCCACAGAACCGGTAGTAAAAATTTTTGAATCCCACCACTGATGCAGCTATATTTTTATGTACAAATAGGCACCGTGTGTAGCACACACAGCCAATAATCTCCTGTCTGTGTGATTACATTAATGGTATTAGTCTACGAAAGATTATAGAACAATAAAGGTGTTTATCTCACCAGTGGCAAAAAAGTCTTTCCTTCCCTCCACCTCCCCCGCCTCCTGCTGCAACTTCGAACGAAGAGAATCCTTGCTTGGGGAACAGCTGCAACCAGATGTCCTGGTTCATAAAGAGGCAGGGTAATTACAATAATGAAGGAGGTGCAGTCAACTCAGGGAGGGGCCTTTGATTTGCAGAAGGCAAGTAACAACTGGAAACCCTGCTAAATGTTCAGCGGGCAAGTTGTATTCACAGGTGAAGTTCTCTTCGTCTCCATGCCAACCATGGGAGCCCAGTTTGGGATTTCAAAGAAGGCATGAAAGAAAGGCCCTACAGAATGGTCAACTGACTGCCAGTTAGAAGAAAAGGGATTCTTGTAGGGACCCTGCCTCTCAACCTGCGTCCAAGGTAAGGTTTCTTAGATTGATACCTGAGCTGTTGCAATGTGCAGAAACATCTAAAGGAGACATTTTGACGTAATCTCAGAGGCATCTGTTAATGCTAGGAATCTCTCCCAACTTTATTTCCTGTATTTAATCAAGGAAGTGCCCCAAAACTTTTGAGGAGCAGGATAAACCACGTTCTGTAGTGGTCCACCTTGGAATTTCTCCTCTCCCCATATATGGTGGGTGATTCCAAGAGGACCTGAGGTCTCACTTCCTTGAATTGAGATGGGACCTCAACATATGCTCTGGGCTATCCTCAGTTGCACTCTTCAGGGGAAAATAGAAGTTGGTTTGCCATCACTGATCTTATTGAGGTCTTCCTGAGGACTCTTTTCTAGAAACCACACTTGGAAAAGGATGATTTTGTTGGCTTCAACCTGCCTCATAAAGTCTGTTTTTAAATCATGGAACGTTTGCTCCTTATAATATTAATTCTTCTTTCTCTCTTCCAGCTTTTCTCTTCTTTATTCTTGCTTTGTATTCATACATTGATGTAACCCCAAAGAATTGAGAGCATGTAGCTTTATATATATCAAATTTTCAATTTAATCATCAGAATAAATCAATGAAACAGTCAAGAGTCTCACCTCACCAATGGTTAGTTCAGCTTGCATCGCTGTTCTCAGCTAAGATTATTTCTCCTTTCTTGCTGAGAGGCAGGGAGGGAGGGAAGGAGGGAGGGAGAGAGAGAGAGAGAGAGAGAGAGAGAGAGAGAGAGATTAACAACAATTAATCATAATATGCCAGTACAAGAAGGTAGTAGGAAAGATGAGTGGTGGGAAAGATGAGAAGATGGCATAGATCAGAGGTCCCCAAACTTGGCAACTTTAAGACTTGTGGACTTCAACTCCAAGTATTCTCCAACCAGTTATGCTATGGGAGTTGAAGTCCGCAAGTCTTAAAGTTGCCAAGTTTGGGGACCCCTGGCATAGAAGGTAACTCTCATCCCCCTCAACCATTCTGGGGAGTCTTGAGCCACCCTGTGCAATGAGAAAATCTTGGCCTGGGGTACCATCCTTCAACTGTTGCCAGAAACAAAGAAATGTACGTCACTCCAGGATCCCTTGTTTTACGTTAGTTGTCGCAGGCTGGAACCTCAAACAGAGAGGGACTTTTAAGTATCAGAGAGAGCATGGATTTAGTACAACAGTAACTAAATTGTTTGGGGGCTGTGTTGTGCTTCACGGGTCACAAATTATTCAGGCATATTAATTTGGCGTTCAGCCAGGGCTACTCTCATGTCAAATCTTTGCATTTTTAAAACATTCCATTGCTCACCTTGACTAAGTCGTTTGCCTCTGGGCAAAGGTAACCAGGTGCAAATTTAAGAGCTTCCACCCTTGGATTTAATATTGTTATTTGTTGCTTCTGTGTTTTATGTGTATGTTTGTTTAAAATAGTAGATTTCCATGCTGCCAGGAATCAAAGGCTGTACCTGGGCAGGGTGAGCTGTTATCTCCATCTCTTGCACTATCCCCAACCTGGCACAATAGTGATGTAGGCACCTTGGGTGCGATCCCAAACATCTGGAGCACCACTGGAACACTATCGGCATTGACAAAAATCACTATCAGTCAATGGCAAAAGGCAGCTTTGCCTTCATCCTGTGAGGGTATCTTCAACATTATTAAACAGGAGCATCTGCCTATCCCAGATGCTTGGGAAGGACTCAAAACGAGGGATACAAATGCCAGATCCAGTCTAAACATCTGGCTGATGGCACAATGAACTATAAATCATAATTATTCCCAAGATGGACTGCCAACTTTTCAGCTGACTCAGAAGTGATGCCTTTTAAGAGCTGGTGATATATGAAAGCTAGTAGCCGATAATGTTAGATAGTCTTCACCGCTGATTTCTGCAGAGCGAGTCACTTCTAAAGAATTTGGTGATTTCCTTAGCAACTCTCTTCTCAGACTACCTACTATATAGCTCGTGTTTCTTCCAGGCTCTCATTCTCAGTACAAATTTGCTCCAGGTTGGTCCCATTTTCTCGAGTCCCAGGTGTTTGTTATCAATGAGGCCTGAAACAGCCGAATACAAAATTAAAAACAGTGTTACTGCAGACACTAACCAAACCCCTTTCAAAGGAAAATCGATTTATCCAGAGCATGACAGGGAACAGATCCATTCGCTTGCTTGTAGAATTCTCTCCTTGTTTAAAGGGAGAGAAACTTTTCCTAAACTGGGATATACTTACCACCGATTAAGCATTGCATGATGCAAATGGTAAATCGGAGATGCTCCAGGCTGAATTCCATTTTGCAGGAAAGCAAAACCATCGTTAAGCAAAGTCAACTCATTTATCCCTGGACCATCCCTTCGTTTACGGTTGGAGAAAAAAAAGGAAGAGGTCTCACTTATTCTCAAACAGGTTGACTGGGATTAGTTCAGACAATCTTATGTATTATAAGAGTTGCGGTGGCGCAGTGGTTAGAGTGCAGTACTGCAGGCTACTTCTGCTGACTGCTGGCTGCCTGCAATTTGGCAGATCAAATCTCACCAGGCTCAAGGTTGACTCAGTCTTCCATGTTTCCGAGGTTGGTAAAATGAGGACCCAGATTGTTGGCGGCAAGAGGCTGACTCTGTAAACTGCTTAGGGAGGGCTGTAAAAGCACTGTGAAGCGATATATATGTCTAAGTGCTATTGCTATAAGGAGGGATGATGTAAGATCATCCCTTCTAATAAAGCTGTATGATAATGGTATTGCTGTAAATCCCTGCCTGCACAGCATGGGTGCATATGTGTGTGTAAGGTGTAACGTGTGTAAGGTGCATATTTGTGTGTGTAAGGTATGGGATGTGTAAGGTGTGGGAAGTGTAAGGTGTGGGATAGCAATCACTCTGCTAAACAAATAATTCCCTCAACACTGTCCAACTATTTACAAAATCTGCACTACTATTGCTATTAATCTTCTCATCACTCCTTATCACCCATCCCCTCCCACTTGTGATTGTATGACTGTAACTTTGTTGCTTGTATACTTATGATTTATATGGACAGTTTCCTAGTATGATTTGATTGCTTATTGTACCCTATGACTATTATCAAGTGTTGTACCTGATGATTCTTGACTCTTGACGAATGTATCTTTTCTTTTATGTACACTGAGGGCATTTGCACCAAGACAAATTCCTTGTGTGTCCAACCCCACTTGGCCAATAAAGAATTCTCTTCTCTTCTCTTCTCTTCTCTTCTCTTCTCTTCTCTTCTCTTCTCTTCTCTTCTCTTCTCATTTCCATCCCATCCTATTCTATTTTCATTCCATATTCTATTCTATTCTATTCTATTCTATTCTATTCTATTCTATTCTATTCTATTCTATTCTATTCTATTCTATTCTATTCTACTCTACTCTACTCTACTCTACTCTACTCTACTCTACTCTACTCTACTCTACTCACATCCTGGACATAAACTGTTTCAACTCCTTCCCTCAAAACGACGCTATAGAGCACTGCACACCAGAACAACTAGACACAAGAACAGTTTTTTCCCAAAAGCCATCACTCTGCTAAACAAATAATTCCCTCAACACTGTTCAACTATTTACAAAGTGTACACACAAATTCCTTGTGTGTCCAATCACACTTGGCCAATAAAGTATTCTACTCTACTCTACTCTACTCTACTCTACTCTACTCTACTCTACTCTACTCTACTCTACTCTACTCTACTCTACTCTATTCTATTCTATTCTATTCTATTCTATTCTATTCTATTCTATTCTATTCTATTCTATTCTATTCTAGCAAGTGGTGTCAATGGAGGAATTTGCCAAACATGCGTCTCAAAGTATCCCTCAGTTTCCTTATATATTTAATTTTTCTTTTTGTATTATGCTAATTGGCTTAAACTGATTTTATCATGGTTTGCCACACACAGTCTCTTGTTTCAGATCAGTGGCCAATACAGGTAGTCCTCGACTTACAGCCACAACTGAGCCCAAAATTTCTGTGGTTAAGTAAGTTTTGCCCCATTGTGCGATCTTTCTTGCCAACGGCAGTTTAATGGAATCACCGCAGCTGATAAGTTAGTAACCCGGTTGTGGAGTGAATCTGGCTTCCCCTTTGACTTTGCTTGTCAGAAGGTCACAGAAGGGGATCACGTGACCCTCTGGAGACACAACAATGGTCATAAGTATGAGTCAGTTGCCAATTCTGATCACTTGATCACAGGGATGCTACAAAGGTAGCAAATGTGGGGAAACGGCTCTAAGTCACTTTTTTCCCAGTGCCGTTGTAACTTTGAACAGTTGCTAAATGTACGCCGAGGACCACCGCTACAATTTGAAAGAATAAAGAAAGACACAAATGTCAAAGGCTGGAGCTGTTGCTTGGAGCATCTGGCAGGTTTCTATCTAGAGACCAGCGGGTGGGGAGGCATCAAAGCGGACAAATATATGCTGTCAAAAACTGGCATGCATAGCTCTGTTTCTAACCCAGCAGGGGAATAGCGTACTGTCCTTAAGAAAAGAAGAACTGGCACAGGAGGTAATAGTGCCTGCTTTAAGATGAGAAAAAGGTTAGAGCGGGGGTGTCAAACTCGATTTCATCGAGGGCAGCATCAGGGTTGTGTCTGACCTTGGGGGGGTGAGGTGGGGTGTGGCCAGGGTGGGCACAGTGATGGCATTCAGCCAGTTCGCACCAGTTTGGGAGAACCGGTTGTTAACTTTCTGAGCAGTTTGGCGAACTGGTTGTTGGAAGAACTTATTAGGGCAGAGAACCACTTGTTAAATTATTGGAATCCTACCACTGGGTGGGTGTGGCCAGCTCGACCTCACTCCTTTTTTTAAAAAAAAATAATTTTTAAAAACAAAAATACAAATCTCTATTCACATTAACAGTGTTTGTGTCGTTATTAATACATACCTCTCCTTTTATGCATAAACATCAACTCTTATTTCTATCCTCCACCCATTTGTACCACCTACCCCAAACTGCATAACCGAGTCGTCTTTCCCTCTTAATTCCATTGTGAATTTATCCAGTTCCATACAATCCATTATTTTTTGTGTCAAGTCTTCTTTAGTTGGTATCTTTTCCTTCTTCCATCCTTGTGCGAAGGCTATTCTCGCCGCAGTTATGATATGTATAATGATGTATCGGATGACCTTGCTCAATTTCCCCTCAATTATTCCTAATAAGAATATTTCCAGTTCGAGTTCTAATTTGTGCTCTGTAATTTCTAATAACCATCTTTGTACCCTCATCCAATATTTTTTAATTTCCGGACACTGCCACCATATATGGAAGAATGTTCTTTCTTTGTGTTTACATTTCTAACATTCTGCTTTTGTGTTTGGATACATTTTGGCCTGTCTTGCTGGGGCTGGGTGCCATCTACAACCTGTCAGGGGCACCTATGGTGGTCTGAGCTCTCTGCCAGTGAAAATGGGCTCCTGAGCTCCATTTTTGGCTAGAGCGGCCTCCTTCAAGCCTCTGCCAGTGAAAACGGAGCTCTGAGCTCTGTTTTCACTGGCAGAGGCTTGCAGGAGGCTGTGGTAGCCGAAAACGGAGCTCAGGAGCCCATTTGCACTGACACAGAGCTCAGGGCGGTCCTTCTCTATTTCCAGGGCAGCCCCATGGGCCAGATCTGTCCCACGGGCCTTGAGTTTGACATCCCTGGGTTAGATTAATGCATGCCATGAGCTAGAAACAGAGTCAAAACCTCCTGCTCTAGATGCAAAGGGGAGCATCTCCTTTGATCCTGGCAGAGAAGAGAGAATTTGGGCAAATGGATTTTTCCCCCCTCCGCCGTGCACCAGAGTGACAGGGCGAGCTAACCCCTGCTGAAATTGCACCTCCTCCATATTTAGAAGTTCTGCCTCTATTGCATCTGATCTCCCAACTCAGGGAGCTGGACATCAGAACAACCCATCCTGGCAGAAAGGATAAAATATTATTTACTGTAGCAAGGAGTTCCTCTGGCAACAACCCATCTGCGGCCAAGGAGGCACATAGGAGGGTGGTGGTGATGAGCTCTGGAGTTGCTTTTGTTGTCTTGTTTCTCACTTCTCCAGTCGGTCCCGTTCTCCGGCTTGGCTTGGTACAGTGTACACTCCTAGTTCTTTGAGTCTCGGTCGCATCAGATTTAGGCAGCCAGCTTGGTCTAAAACCTGCTTGGCAGCTCCAGGAGGAAAGCAGCGGGTGATGCAACCAACCCACCCATTACTAAGGTGGTGCCCGAGACCAAAATCTGTTACCCTTCATCACTGATTACTTTGGAGAAGAATTTGAGGACTGATAGTGACTGGGAACCGAGGTAATAGAGGCAGAATAAGATTCAGGCACAGCGGGAGTGAACACCTTTCAAACTGTAGGATTGCTGAAAACTAGCCTGCGCACGGCAGGGAATAGATGTAATTAATTAATCAGAATAGAGATGAAAGGGACCTTAGAGGTCTTCTAGTCCAACTCCCAGCCATTTGAGATAAATGGCCGTCCAGTCTCTTCTGGAAAGCCTCCAGTGATGAAAGCACCCACATATTCTGAAGGCAAATCTGATTAATTGTCCTCCCTGTTAGGAGGTTTCTGCTTCATTCCAGGTTGCTTCTCTCCTTGAGTAGTTTCCATCCATTGTTTCTGGTCCTGCCTTCTGGTGCTTTGGAAAATACTATAAGTTGATCCCGTCCGTTTTGTGGTCCACGTCTTTGACCCACTTGAAGGACAGAACGATTCGGCACGAAATGCTGGTATTAAACCTTGTAAGCTGAGTCGTTCAGTGGCTATTTGCAGAATTTACACATTGCATTTGCAGAATGTACACATTGCATTTTCAGAATTCCTATTTTTGGGTAGTACAAACATATAGAGAGTCAGTTTGGTGTGGTGGTTAAGGTGCTGCTGGCCTAGGAACCAGGAGACTTGTGAGTTCTAGTGCTGCCTTAGTCATGGAAGATGGCTGGAGGACTTTGGGTTAATCACCTGGAGACAGTGAATTCTAGTCCCACCATAGGCATAAAAGTCAACTGTGAGTGACTTTGGGCCAGTCATTCTCTCTCAGCCCAACCTACCTCACAGGGTTGTTGTTGTGGGGGAAAATAGGAGGAGGAAGGAGTACTAGGTATGTTTGCTGCCTTATTTATGAAGGGAGAATAAAATAATATAATAAATGTAACCACGGTATCATCTTTTAGAAAACACTTTGGAAGCAGGTGCATAAATTTGCAGAGTGGAAAAATTTGTTTGCCAAAAGTTACAGAAAGCACGCCTTGAATGGGTTCAGCCTCTGGTTTATTTTTATGACCCACAACTTTAGAAATATCTTTCTGGTATCCGAGGTCATGTTTTGCTTCGTTGCTCATGAGGCTTTTCCATTACTAGCAAAGTTTCCTTCCCCTACATAGCATTGCCCAATTTCTCCCGGTTGTAAAGAATGTCAGGTAGCACCTTGGAGAATATATTATTTTAATGAAATGTCAATGACAGCCAAGCATCTTAATTTATTTTTTTTACAACTGCACAATTACAGAGCTAAGTATTGTATTTAGAATAAGTATTCATCCAGTGGTTAGAATGCAGTATTGCAGGCTAATTCTGCCAACTGCCAGGAGTTCGATCCTGACTGGCTCAAACTTTGACTAAGCCTTTCATCCCTCTGATGTCGGTAAAATGAGGACCCAGATTGTTTGGGGGCAAGATGCTGACTCTGTAAACTGCTTAGAGAAGGCTGTAAAGCACTGGGAAGTGGTATATAAGACTAAGTGCTATTGCCTATTGCTATTTTTACTCCCTGAAATGGAAATCTTTGCAGCTGGAGGAAGTTACAAACCATCATTTTCAAAGCAAAATGAAAATATCTGGAAGATATTTTTTTTCCAGAGATATGGAAATGCCGCTGGTTTGATGTGGCATTCTCTTGATCAATGAAAATTCTAGTCCCGGTGACCGATACAAATTCGATCTTGCATCATTATCCTGGGACACGTATATTTGCCTTCCTTCGTAATGAAAATTCTTGTCTTCTTTACAGGTGATTGATGGTTACTCCAGAGGTGGAAGGAAAACTGCCCTGAGCATATTTCTAGAATCTGAACTCTGCATTGCAAAAATCAGAACATACCACAAATAAGCCCTAAATCGTCACCGTCAACAAAATTGCACACATGCTGTCAGTTGGTTAATATTGCTACTGTTGACCAACTCAACCCCACTGAATGCTGTCAAACTTCTCAAGAAGAACAGAGAACATTTTTTTCATCCTTTTTTTTTTCAGACAAACATGGCATCTGTGGATAGTAGATTGCCTCATTTTTCTCTTGCCTGTTGAGCAAGTTTATAAATCAAATCTTGCCTGATTGTTTATTCCACCAACTCTTACTACAAAGTGTCCAACATATGAGGAAGATGGCAGGGTGGGAAGAATACTTCAGGACCCTGCTGGTGACTGTCACATTTGGCTTTTGTCTGTTGGGTGCAGGTAAGAATGAACCGGTTGGGATGGGTGAGCTTCTCAGTGGGATGAAAGAGAACCATGTACTGTTCAGGGAAGAGGTTCTGTTGATGTCCTTCAAGATCAGAGGTCTCCAAACTTGGCAACTTTAAGACTTGTGGACTTCAACTCCCAGAATTCTCCAGCTATGCTGGCTGGAGAATTCTGGGAGCTGAAGTCCACAAGTCTTAAAGTTAGATAGATAGAATGATAGAATGATAGATAGATAGATAGATAGAATGATAGATAGATAGATAGATAGATAGATAGATAGATAGATAGATAGATAGATAGATGATAGATAGATAGAGATGATAGATAGATAGATAGATAGATAGATAGATAGATAGATAGATAGATAGATAGATAGATAGATAGATAGATAGATAGATAGATAGATAGATAGATAGATGGATGATAGAATTCTTTATTGGCCAAGTTTCCAAGTTTGGGGACTCCTGTTCAAGATTTAGACTAGAAGGAAATGGACACAGGGAAAAATATTGGCTTTCTCCTGATTTTGAGCCCCACATTTCCTCTTTATGGGTCTACACAATGTAAATATTTAGCAGAAGCAGTTACATAAATAATCCCCATAAAACCCAGAAGGACAAAAGTGAGAAAACTGTGAACCTCAAGGATTGGTGAAACTCCAGGGTAGCAAGCATAGCTCCAGTTATGTTTAAACTGTTTTTTGGTGGGGAGTAGTTTAGTAAGTAGTTTGTATGAATCAGCTACTTACTAGCCAGTAAGTAAGTGTCATTCAATCTCTTAACTGTGCAACTCTAAAACAACAACAACAAAAATGACCCCACCACCAGTTAATTTTGTAATCAGCTTAAAGTCTGTTGTGTCAGCATAGCCAGCTAGTTCTAATTATCTCCCCTTGAAATGAATGTGATATAAATTAACCACAGTGAGTGGTTGATTGATTTGAGAGGTGTTTCTCCTAATTAAGTTGGAAGGTCATGACAAACAATTATGAAATGCAATTTAAAAAAGAAAACAGGTAATGGGAAATTCTCAATCATGCGATATAGGTGACAGGTTAAATTGAAATGGCTTTTGGTACGTAAAAATTCAAATTAAGAAAAAAAAAAACCACACATACAAGATGCATTTCATGTTTACCTGAAGAAGAGCTTTGTGTGTGTTAGGCAGTGGCCAAAACACTTGACAGGTGGCTTTCAAAATGTTACTTTCAGATGCAAGAAACCACTTGTGAATAACGAAACTCAGTAACTTTATCATCTACCAGCTATGTTACAAGAATCTTATCAGACTGCTTGTCTTTCCCTGGGAATAGCCAGATAAGGTTTCAGAGGTCTTGAGGGAAATCAGGCTTCTGTTGCTTGTTATGGCACAAGGATTCCAAGCTAGGCCCTCGCTTGACTCCTCCTTCCAGGTTGGCTGACAATTTCCCAACAGTTATTTCCATTTGCATATTGTTTTCCTTCTCTATAGTGAATGGCCTGCGGTGCTATCAGTGTGTGGGGATGTTCCATGAATGTGTCCAATCAGAGCAATTGTGTACACCAAGGGATCGTTCCTGCTTCTCATCTACCATCAAACTTTTCTGTAAGGAGATTCCCCCAATTTTATGTGCCTACTATGATACTTATTTACTTCAATTATATCCACCTTTCCATTCAAAATGGACCGTTTTTGTCTGTTTGCAAGAAGTACAGGCTAATGGCCCAATGCTTTCCACAGAGAGGGGATGGACCTAAAATTTGTTAGCAGTTAACAAACAATTTTAAAAAAATATTAGAAAACAAACATAATGTCTCCCAGAGCTCTAAAACTGCCAAAGGTTGCTGTCTTGCAAGGAGTCGTGTCTGGAACACTTGTGGGTGATCTCAAGACCTCTCCTTGACCATAGAGGTTTCAAAGAACCAGTCTAATCACTGGGTCTTCTGTCCACTGCTGGACTGCATGGAGACACCTTCGGTCTATCATTTTGTCTTTCAGAAGTCCTCACCCTGGTTTCTTCTGAATACTTCTCTGATGCAGAGTCTCCTCAAACTGATGGAAGTTGTATATTCCTTTTTTGGTCAATCCCTGGAAACTGGCAAAACTTTAGTGCATTTTTCCTGGAGAGATGAAGAAGAGGGTGGCTTTTCTTGTCAACAGTGATTGCTTTTGGAGATGGTTGGGCTTTTGAAAGCAACTTATTTAATGGACCCTTCTCCAAGAAAGCAAAATGGCTGGAGGATTCAGGACCTCTTACAGCCAGGGAGTCCCTCCAGCATAATATGGCTGTTTCACCATCCCATGCGAGGGCTAGTCAGGTATTATATAACCAAGGGATGGGGTACCATATAGCTTTCCACATGCATTTCATTTGAGCCCTAATATTCTTAGTCACGTGCAGCAATGATTGATTGGATCTGAGAGCCAAACAACACCCGGAGAACTGCAGTTTCCCCAATCTGGTATCCTTCCCATATGTTGATTCCTAGAATTTTTAGCTCAACTTGGCCAATTTGGGAATATTTACAATATCTGAATTCTGAGTATGACAAACTCCTACATCCATCACTGACCTTTTGGCCCCATTCTTTTCCAGATTCAAACAACTATACGGGAGTATTTTTGCTTCCAGGTAAGTTGGATGGCAATCATTAATTTTTTTTTTTTTTTGATCCAGAAAAACAAGTTTGAACCTGAATCGGGAAATTTTTAATTTTAAAAACACCAATCCGTACGTTGATTGATTGTGACTATTTAACCATGAGGCTGGAGTCCCCTCTACACATGGTCACAAGCAACTTTCTCAATTTATTTCATATGAGAGGAAGATGGGCTAGAACCAAAAATAACCCCATTCAAGGACAAAAGAACACAGACTGAATTTCTATGAAGCCACATAAAACTTCAATGATTTGGTTAAATATGTATGAAAATAGTAATTTTTGTGCTTTATTTATAAGTAATAAATATCTAGAGAATAATAAAATGTAGAGAAAAGTGAATGTATTTTGAGGCAGAAAAATCAAAGTTAGTGGCATCAATTCTATAGAAATTATATGTGGCTGACTTTAGCTCATCTTCTGCTATCTTTGCCTTCAACCCTCATGTTCAGCTTGGATTTTCAGGATTATTTATTTATTTATTTATTTGATTTGATTTGCCAATTGTTTACAAGATAATAAGTATAAGTGTATACATAGTTGTGAATACATAAAATGGGTACATATAAGAAAAATAAAAGAAGAATAAGAGAAACAATAGGAGAGGGACGGTAGGCACGTTGGTGCGCTTATGCACGCCCCCTACAGACCTCTTAGGAAAGGGGTGAGGTCAATAGTAGACAGTCTAAGGTTAAAGTTTTTGGGGTTTGGGGAAGAAACTACAGAGTCGGGTAGAGTATTCCAGACATTGACCACTCTATTGCTGAAGTCATATTCATATTATGGTTTGTTAATCAAATTATATCGGCCCAATTCACATAACTCTAAGCCTGTACAATGGAATGGCTTCAACTGATTTTCTTGGACTACTTAAGCCCATGTATTTCCAAACCTCAGATTTAGAAATCGCTGAGTATGTGATGAAAGGCTGTTCAGGGGAAGGCGTATCCAATCGCACAGCTAACGTCTATTCAGAAGACGATCATGAAGTACACAACACGTATTACTGTGACTCTAACCTCTGCAACATCCGATTCACAGGTGGTAAGTACAGCATTTAGAACATCAACCTGTTGAGCAAGTGAGAACTGTAAGAACCAATAAGAACCAATGTGATGTAATATTTAAGGTGTTGGACTAGGGAACCAATCCAATGCCCCTTCCAGCTTTGCTATTCTATGATTATAGGACTTGGGTTGTCTTAAATATTAGTCTACTCTCAGCCATGGAAGCTCAGTAAGTGTTTTTGGGCCGATGTCTCAGCCCAATCTATCTCACAGTATTATTATGGAGAAAAATGGGGGCAGGAGGAGAAGGTGTCCTCCCAGTTCCCAACTCTTTGAAGCAAGGAAGAGAACATAGAGTTACTGAAGCTTGGTTCTGCCTGATAGAAATGCATTAAAGCTGAAGAGTTTTAGCTTTTCTGAAGCGCAAAGTGATTTTTGGATACTTCGCTGGTTAGCAAAAGGCTTCCAAAACCAAATCAAAGGGCTGGTTCTACCTTGTAAAACTCTGCAGGCTGAAGTTCTAGGATAGCTTAAAACAAACTTCTTGCAGATGAATTCCATTCATCTTATGTGATTCCCTAGGGAGGAGATGCTTAAAGTTCTGGTCCTTCAAGAGGTGAAGAAAACATGGACTTGAAGGCGGATTTTCTCTGTGGTGTAGTTGTGATGTCTATGGAGATTCTCAGTCCTCCAGGTCATGGTTGTCCCAAAAGTGCTTTTTCAGAAGGCAACTGGACTTTCTTGATTTTCTTTGAAGACGTTTCACTTCTCATCCAAGAAGCTTTTTCAACTCTGACTGGATGGTGGGGAATGGAAGGATTTATATTCCTTGCAGACAGCTGGTCATTTGCATCATTTTAGAGGGTCACTGAGACCATTTGGAGATTCATCTGTGCCCTCAGGGTCACCTGAGGAGTGCCAATGGGTGTGGAGCCTTCTTGACTCCAAAGAAAAACAAGAAAGTCCAGTTGCCTCCTGAAAAAGCCCCTTTGGGACTTAGTGGTGGTGGTTCACCAATTTTTAATAGAGGTACGATGTTATGAACTGGAATGTGTATTTTTAGGCATATTGACAGGTTTTGTTTTTTTTTGTATTTTCTGATACCATGTTTGATTTTTGATGTATGTAAAAGTCCTGAAATGTGGGGTAGGCACATTATATATACAAGTGCAATAATGAAAGAAATATATTTTTTAAGAACCAGTGGCCAAGCGATATCCTTCCCTTCTATTTCCCCAGCTCCAGCCAGCTCTATTCAAGCAGCCAATGGCATGGAGTGCTACAGCTGTTTTGATCGTGGCACAGGAGACTGTGCTGAAGGAAATGCTACTCGGGTCAAATGTTTGGGAGATATGAATCAGTGCATGGATTTTACTGGTAAACCGAGATCTTTCTTGAATACGTTTGGGAATGGTGCTTAAAGGGATTGCAGAACTGCTGAGTGCAGATAGAGGAAATATTGTATCTATGATCTTTCTACACATCTATCTGAAAGGTGAACACAGATTAGCAAGTAAGATTTTCCATGAGCTGGACGTGAATAAACTAGACAGCACAGTGCAATTCAGAAGAAGCTGAAGGAACAACGGTTAGAGAAATAGCAGGAGAGGCAACGAGTGGAAATTATAAAAGAGAGAGAGAGAGAGAGAGAGAGAGAGAAAGAGAAAGAGAAAGAGAGAGAGAGAGAGAGAGAGAGAGAGAGAGAGAGAGAGAGAGAGAGATGCACCACAGTCAAGAGAAGAGTACAAAGCAGCTTTCTCCTAAGACATCCCGAGTACCATCAATGTGGACTTCAACTCCTAAACTTTTCAGTAATGACTAGGCTATCTGGCAAATTCTGGAGATTCCAGAAGTCGAAGTCCACATTTCTGGAGGCTACTCAAATTGGGCAAGGCTGGCCTACAGAGTTGGCAAAATCTGAACTCTCCCTCTTGACAAGTTGTCATTTAATGACCCCGTAATCCCTTACGAGGTGGAGTCGGGGCAACTGAATGAAGCTGAGTGTTTACAGGCTGGATGCCCTTCCTGTCACCAATGTGGAGTTTTGTTCAGCAGATATACTCTCAGTGTGCCCAGGGAGAGAAATAATCTGCCTCTACCTAGGATCGAAATCACAGCCTCCCGATTCTGAGGTGAGAGCTCCACCTCTAGGCCACCCCACCCCTCGACTCTCTCTCTTGACATGATATAAAGAAATTATGAATGGGGAACATGTAGGATTCAGGATCTGACTGAACCATAAATTCCAACTTTGCTAATCACCAGGCCAGCCCATCACTTCTGAGAGTTGTAACTCAGGAACAGCCTCATCTCTGAATTAGACAATGTAGATATAAGGTCCCCCTGCCTACAGCCTGATGCATTGTGTTCCCACATGTTCTTTGATTCCTAGTGATCAATGGTGCCTGGAAAATGACGTATCGGACATGTGCCCTGGAAACCTTGTGCCGCCGGCAATATATGATGCCAGAACTCTCGGGGAGACTGGAAATAAGCTGCTGTTCTACACCTCTCTGTAATGATGGGCGACCTGGCCTTAAAAGCATCTGCAGCCATTTCTCAGAACAAGGTAGCTTTCTTGTTACCCATCAGGAAAAGTACCGTGAGACATGAGTTGGTGTCAAGCAACGGGGAAATCAGGAGATTCAGGCAGTTCAAATGAGTATAAAGATTTACTCAATTCACTTTCTGAAGTGGTGCTAAGGCTGTCAACTCGTAAATCATTCCTATGCCTGTTTCCGAGTTGCCATAAGAAGGAAGTGGGGAGGAAAGGTCTGAGGGAGCAGTTCGGGCAGGTGAAGGCCAGAAGCACATTCCACGCTTATCTTGCAGAGATTGTAGCCTAGGCTACCAGATCTTCTGCCCCGAAAATCCTTCATTGGAGAGTTAATTGATGACACCCAGCCTGCGTTTCCTTGGAGAATCTGATTTATGACACACCCAGGGGGGTGGGGGAAAACAGGGTCATAGGTTACATGTCTCAGGCTTCCTATGAGTTAGTGCTGGACATGTTGCTCCTAATAAATCTTTTGGATTTTGAAGCTTGGAGGGAGGCTCATGATTTAATTAGGGCAATCATCGGAACCCTGACAAATGCCTCTACATCAGCACCCCTCCATCCTTTTGGGCACCAGGTTTCGTAGAGAGAAGTTTTTCCACAGACTGGAGGAGCTTTGGTTTTGTGTGCTGCCTGCATCCCATGGATGGGGCTTTGTTTGTTTGTGTGGCCCGGTTTCTGGCATGCCACGGACTGCTGCTGGTTCACGGACCGGGGGGTTGGGGACCTTGGCTACACATGATAGATTGACTGATGGATTGATTGACTGACGGATGGATTGCTCTCCAGGAGTCAAGGAGAAGCCTGAGAATGGATTGGAATGTGCCAGTTGCTGTGATTTAGGCCAAGGTGAATGTGCCCATGGAAACTGGACTCATGTCAAGTGTGTTGGGGAGCAGATCAAGTGTGTAAATGTCACAGGTGAGTTGTGTGAGCATATACGTAGGTGGGTAATGGGTTAAATTGGAGCTGCGCCCACAATTTTCTTCCCCGAAGGGAAAAATGGGATGCAAAATAATAGTATTTTCTCTATCTCTATCTCTATCCCTCTCTCTGTCTCTATCTCTGTCTCTGTCTCTATTTATTTATTTATTGTTTATTTGTTTGTTTGTCAAACATGTACAAGATAACAAGTATAGGTATGAACATAAACATGAACAAAGGAAGTAAATACAGATAAATGGGGACAGTAAGACAGGGACGGTAAGCACGCTGGTGTGCTTGTGCACACCCCCTGTAAGGACCTCTTAAGAATGGGGTGAGCTCCGTGGTAGACAGTTTGAGATCTCTGAAACTGCATCTGTATCTGTATCAGTATCTGTCTATCTTAACTTTTAAAGAAGATATCAGGAATTAATATTTAGAATAAAAATGAAAAAGGGAAAGAGATAAGAAAAAAAGACAAAGCTAAAATTGCAGAAAGAAGAGAAAGAAAAATAAATAAAGAAGTGACTTCTGATTTTCCTCAACAACAGTTATAAGTAAATTAACTTCTTACCAGAGGTGGTATTCAGTAGATTCTGACTGGTTCTGGAGAACCGGTAGCAGAAATTTTGAGTAGTTCAGAGAATTGGCAAATACCACCTCTGACTCTCTGCCAACCTCATCTATTCTCTGCCTCCGGAGTCCCAGCTGATCGGCTGGGTCTTCTTTGGTTGCCCTGCGCAGGAGAACAGAGCTGGAAAGCTGGTTGGCAGGCTGAGGAGGGAATGGACATTTTGCAGTATCCTTCTCCTGCCACTCCCACCAAGCCCACAGAACTGGTAGTAAAAAATTTTTTGAATCCCACCATTGCTTCTTACTCTATGATTGGTATAATGTGTAAATACCAAATACTGCTCTTTGAACCAACTATAGCATCTCAATGGTCTTTAAAGGTAACTCTATTAGTGTGTCGCAGTAATCTAGAGAGGTAGTAAGAAGGGTGTGAGTTACTATAGGAAGGTCTCTTCCCCTCCCCCAACATCCAGGTAGGGCTTCAACTGGCTCACCAGCCAAAGTCACTAGTCCCTTCGCATTTTGCTCCCCACTCCTTCTCCTCTCCACCTTCTCACCTTTAGCTCCACCATCAGTAATTTCTTCTTGCAGTCACTTTCAGACATTCGGTGTTACAGCTGTATTTGTTTTCTCTAGAGAAAGGCCATACATTGATGCGTGGCTGTAGCTTGGAGAAGCTTTGTTGGGAGAAACCACAGTTGCTGGGCCTGGACCGAAATTCTTCTATCAACTGCTGCTCCAGCTCTCTCTGCAACAGAAGTAGGGCCCCAACTGGAGAGGCTGCCTTGGTCCTTTTGCTCCTGCTTTTCTGGCTCCTTTGATAAAAAGTCTGGAGTGTTCAAATTTCAAGGAAGCCAAAAGAAGCTGGAGAACAGAGAGCCCAGCATCACAAGGACTGATGTACTATGGCCACCTACTGTCCCTCTTGCCTCACAGCATCCAACATGACAAGTGTTGCACACAAGGTGGTTTTAATTACTCCAGCCTACATGACAATGCTCTCTGTGATTCTCTCCACTGTCTTTAAGTAGGAAGCTTGAAAGAAACAGGTTTAGCGTCCTACGCAAGAAAGAGGGTTCAGTTTATGAGCTAAGGTGAGGGTGGCATTTGGGGCAGAAGTTACAGTCTTGAAATATTATCGGCCTCTCCCTGCCTTGCAGTTTCTTGAGGCTAACTCCTGCCAAAGGACCCTTTGCTTCCTTTCCTTCATGGGGTGAAAAAGGGGTGGTTTTCCTTGCCCTTTTAGCATCAGCTGCAGGGTACGGCACCATGGGTATTAGTTACGCAAGACTTTTAGGTTGGCTCTCATGCCAAAATGGAAATTGATGGTTTGCATAAACAAAAAATCTCTAACTGGTATGATTTCCTTGTTGCTAGAGAGAGCCAATTTTCACCAGGAGGGTAAGAATCATCTCAAAACATAGCCACTGCAATGTCCCTTGTGCTATTGACTGTTTTCTGGGGGACATGGTCCTCCAGCGAGGGGAGTGGTGTGGTGACCTAGAGGTGGAGCTCTCGTCTCACTATCAGGAGGCTGTAAGTTCGATCCTAGGTAGAGGCAGATATCTCTCTCTCTGGGTCCACGCTGAGAATATATCTGCTGAACAAAACTCCGCACTGGTGACAGGAAGAGCATCTGGCCATTAAAATACTCTGCTAGCTCCATTCAGTTGTCCCAGACTCCACCCCATAAAGGATTATGGGGTCATTAAATGATAATGACAATGGTGGTCCTCCAGTGAGGAACAAGAGATTGCTCTCCCTGCCCTGCCTGTGGACTTCAAGATCCATGGACTTTATGATCCTGCGTCTTCATCCAGAATTGTCCAGTGGAGTTTCCTTCAGGCTTCAAAAGACATCAAACGGGGGGGAAGGCTGTTCCAAAACATGTTGTGCGCACCGAGCTGATGGTGATTTTAGCCAACCTCGTTGCAAGGAATCAAATCACACTCCTTGGATTTTACTGCACAAACACCGATCGGATCTACCTCCTTTCATTCTGCTAAGAAAACTAGAATCAAGGATCGCTCTAAGCTGCCCAGAGTCACTTGGATGGCGAGATGGGCAGCGTATAAAACGTAATAAACAAAAATATGTAAAGATGGGTCAATCAATGCATAGCCATGGCAGAACCTGTTCTTTGACTTGTAGAGGCTGACTAATGGTTATGGGTTTGGCCTTTTTTCCTTCGGTGTAGAAACCTGCCAATGTCCTTGAATTCCTAGCCTGCAAAAGGATGTTCAGGAACCTTCAATATGAGGGATGCAGGGGAGACAAAAGATAATTCAAAAGACATGTTATTAAATTAAAGAAAACACAGTTTGCAGGGCTGTTGTGTTCTGAGGTGTGAGTCTTTCTGTAAAATGGCATTTTGGAGAATTCCATAGCTCTGGAACCTTTTGCAGGAAATCGTTTTGGGGGAGACAAAGGCACCCATGAGCCCACCTCTGCCCAAGACTTCCCCCCCCCAATGCTCCAGATTTTGGAACTAGCATAAGGATATTGTATCCTAAGAAGTGTAATCTGAGTATCAAGAAATGCACGAGGTCCTCAAAAGTCTTGGATGGGGCTCTTAAGAGACAGTCAAAAGTTGTGGTTAGCTATGCTCCTTACCCTGACGGAAGGGAAAAATTAATAAACACATGACCAAGGAGTAATCATATGGATTAATGTTAATGAAAGCCACATACAAATGAATTGAAATCATGTTTAATTTTGATTCTCCGTTATTTTGAGAAGGGCAGTTCCTAGGATGCTGCAACTGAATGGAATTCTCATTCCATAAGAAATTTCAGGTTCTTTTTTTGTGGAATGCAGGTGTGGGAAGGAAAAAAGGACTGTCCCTGGGAACAAAACAGTAATCTTTATGAGACACCCAAGCTCAGAGTGCACCAAGGACCCCTCGTTTCAACCCGGGCTACAAATATTCTCCTTTATTGCCAATTTCTATTTCATTTAGGCACTAAATAACAGTTATGCCTGGTCTATTCAAATCCTATTTCGCTCCATTAGCTGAGTTCAGAGAACAAATTTAACCTGTTCCCCATTGATTTAGCCAAAGTTTCTGAACGTTGATCTGACTGGTAGCACACAATCTGACTACAGATAAGGATAGCAGTTATATAGAAGTATGCTGGAAATAGTTGACAGATTAGGAGCAGGTAGCCAATCTTGGTAGAACATCACTGCTCTCTTGTGGTAAATGAAAGGAATTGTGAGGAGAAGACAACCAACTATTATTTTTCTTTCTTTCTTTCAACAGCGTTTTGACATCTACAACTCTTATTATTTATTTATTTATTTATTTTATTTATTTGATTTGCCAATTGTTTACAAGATAATAAGTATAAATGTATACATAGTTGTGAATACATGAAATGGTTACATATAAGAAAAATAAAAGAATAAGAGAAACAATAGGACAGGGACGGTAGGCACGTTGGTGCGCTTATGCACGCCCCTATCTTATAAGTCTTAATATATTTAATATACATTCACCAATAACTGTTATCTCTATCTATAGTTAGTTCTATCCTGTATACTTATATATTTTATATATCCACACATCATTTTCTTAAGGTCTCTTACAGTTAATCTCCTCTTCTTGTTTCTTATAACTATTCTCTTAACTATTCATACCATTTGTGCCAGATTGAATAGTACTCGGAATCCTCCTTCCATTCTCTCTCTCTCTCTCTCTCTCTCTCTCTCTCTCTCTCTCTCTCTCTCTCTCTCTCTCACACACACACACACACACACACACACACACACACGCACACACCATCCCTCCAGGAAGCATAGCAGATTGACTGGATTTTGGTCTTCGGCTTGCAGATATGACCTTAATTTTCCCAGGTGGCCCAGGATAATCTTTCTGGATGGACCCGTCCATCCACATTCTCTGTGTCACTTGATTATATGGGATGGGGTGTTTCCCTTTGGCGCTGGACAGCAGGTGGAGGTGAAAAAGGCCTGAAGTTTAATCATCTGAAATCAGGAGCTGGCTTTTGCTGATGGAAAAATGTCTTTGGTTGGGCCATTCCGCAGGGCCAGCTTTCTCACTATCAAAGTGTTAGCGTGGGAAGGCATTGTTCAAGAGGCAATTGATCTTTGCTCCTTGGTGTGTCTCGTGTGTGTGTGTGTGTGTGTGTGTGTGTGTGTGTGTGTGTGCAGGCGCACGTGTGTAGCCTGGAGGAACTGCACAACGTTAAGTGAATGAGGGGTGCAATTTATAGCCTTGTCACTGGCAGCTAAACATCTTGGGATATTTTGCTTGGATGTTTGTCCTTTCTATGTATATCCCAGTTTAGTTTAGCCAAACTCTGTTTTTCTATCACTGGTTTAAAAGAGCCTTTTAATGAGGTTCCAGTTTGAAAGATCTTTTCTTGGGAAGTGTCATAAAGAGACGTTCTGGATTAGGCCACCTGGAATGTGAATTTAGGGCTGGGCTCATGTAGAAGAGAATCCTTTTTTAAGCAAAAATTAGCCATGGGAAAAGAAACTCAATGGCTTAATATTTAATTTTTTAAACAGTGACAGGAACTGCATTACATACAGAAATAAAGGTTCAACCTATATGTTTTGTGTGAATTTGATCTTTTGAAATGACCGGTAGGGCTTGGTTCCCAGTCATGATTTTTCAGCTTTGTCTTAATTTTGTATTGCAGAGAATGTTGAATGACGGCTATTAAAATGAATGAAAATGATTAGGATTGTCTTATGATTTGAGCTGTGCCACTCAGGAGTTAAAATTAGGCAGGTTGTAGATTGCAGATCAATTGTATATCTTGATTCAAATACTAAATTAGGCCCATTACATTTCTCCATGAATGTGAACATCGCATTATAGAGGGGAAATATAGTATTCAACTTCAATGATGTAAACAAGATGTTAAGACTCTAGAAAAAGTGCAGAGAAGAGCAACAAAGATGATTAGGGGACTGGAGGCTAAAATAAATGAAGAATGGTTGCAGGAACTGGGTATGTCTAGTTTGATGAAAAGAAGGACTAGGGGAGACATGATAGCAGCATTCCAATATCTCAGGGGCTGCCACAAAGAAAAGGGAGTCCAGCTATTCTCCAAAGCACTTGAAGGCAGGATAAGAAACAATGGATGGAAGCTAATTAAGGAGAGAAGCAACTTAAAACTAAGGAGAAACTTCTTGACCGTTAGAACAATTAATCAGTGGAACAACTTGCCTCTAGAAGTTGTGAATGCTCCAATACTGGAAGTTTTTAAGAAGAGATTGGACAACCATCAGGTTTCCTGCCTGAGCAGGGGTTGGACTAGAAGACCTCCAAGGTCCCTTCCAACTACAATTCTGTTCTGTTCTATTCCTATTCTATTCTATTCTATTCTATTCTATTCTATTCTATTCTATTCTATTCTATTCTATTCTATTCCCTATTCCTATTCCTATTCCTATTCCATTCGATTCCATTCCATTCCATTCCACTCCACTCCACTCTACTCTACTCTATTCTGGGTCCAGAGGCCATGTGAGAACACAACTCATTCTGGTGCAGCCTGCGCAACTTCTGCACAAGAACAAGGCACGCTTTTGGGAATAGTTGTTGGGTGTTGGTGAACAGTGGCCTGTCACCCAAAACGTTGTGGTGTGTCCCCTTTGACAGGCATGTCATAGATTTGCCATCATTCTCCCAGGGTCTGAGCTCAGCTGTGTCCCTTTGAGTCCACCTCTCTTATGCTACAGCAAGAGAGATTTAGTTTCAGCAACTCTTGCCACTAATCCCCAAGGCACACACATTGCGTCTCTTGTGGAGAGGCTGCTTATGGGACTTAAGAGACCTCCTGTATTTTCTGGCCACACTGGATGACGGTGAGTGGATTTTGCAGAAGACTCAGCTTCAAGGCTTCAACCACGACTGTCCTGGTCAAGAACAACCTCAACTTTGATGGAAATCACTAAGTAGACTGCGTGCTGGAGGTAGGAAGATCAAAGGTTCATCTAAGAAAATGGGGTTTCCCTACGGAAGACCCTCTGTATGAATTTGGAGAAGAGCAATCCATCTTGCACATGCTGTGGTGCATACCATGTCCTTCAACATGTATGAAGACCTCATGCTGGTGAAAAAAAAAAACTCTTGTTAACATGGCCTGACACTGGGCGAATATAATTTTGTTTTAATCCTATTTGGTTTACTTTACATGCTTTTCCTAGGTGTGATTGTTTGATCATCTATTTTATTTGCTCAGTATTGAAGGTTATGCGTCTATCAACTGAACACGAATAAAGAAAGCTTCAAGGCATCCATGGAAGAGAGGAGGACACCTTGAAAGCCCGCAGAAAGGTTTGCCTGGGGCCTCCTAAAAGCCCAGAGTTGCCCAATCCAACACTTTGTTCCTTGAGTAATCCTCTCTTGCTGTTGGCCAGGGATCTCATTCGCTAGAGAAGAACAAGAGAGAGCTTCTGGCTTGGCTTCCAGAAACCAGCTGAGCTCTCACATAACCACCATGTACTCTCTTGCTCTTTGTCTCTTGTTCCTGCTCCTGCATCCAGGTAAGTCCTGGGGACTGATAGAGGTTTATGGGATGATTTTCGACCACGGAGGGGGCGCTCCTGGCTCTTCCAGGTGCGCTGCAGGAGTTTTGATTTCTCCTTTCCATTTCTGATTACTCCAGTTTGAGAACAAACTCTTGGAAACCTTCCTTTGAAGCTGAAGTGGCTTGATTGGCAACAATGAGCGATGTTAAAATCTTTGGCTTTGGATGCGAGTTCCCACTTCCTGCAAATTCTTCAGGCTCTCCCACCCCACTTCATGCTGAGAAACCAATCAGGCTGGCTTTGTTTGAGCAGGTGGCAATCTTAATTGAGAAAGCTTTGCCTTTCTCCCTTTCCTGGTATTTGGATGCGGGTTTACAGAAGAAGGGAATAAAGAACAGATAAGGGGGTGATTCTTCTCAATCAAGCTACGCAGAAGAGGGTTGAACCATTGTTTGCTAGCAATCTTATATGAGGATATCATAATTGTTGGGGGGGGGGAGATGCCCTCTTCTTCCTGGTCCCCTGGAGGAGGAAGAACCGGGTCTATGAAACAGATAAGCCAGATAAACCATCATGAAATTGGCACTTTCTTCCTTCGTTTTCCATTCTTCTATCCCAAGAGCTAATGGTCATCGCTAGTTGCAGGCACCAAGTAATGCAAATCTTCTTAGCTGGTGTCATAAGGATCTCAGCTGAAGCAATAGCTTTCTGTCCCAATTTGGGGAAGATTTCTTTGCTTCAAGGACTAGAGACCCATGATCTGAAAAAAAGATAAGATAAAATAACAATAAATTGTGATTATTTTACCCTGGGCACACTGGCACACATTAAAAATGAAATTTTGTTGCCTGCTCTCAAAAGAAAGCATATATCTACCCATACCTAACACACATATATACATGCAATATAGCAAAAGGAATAGCACTTATATACCACTTCACAGTGCTCTGCAGCCCTCTCTAAGTGGTTTTACAGAGTCAGCATATTGACCCCAATAATCTGGGGCTTCATTTTACCGACCTCAGAAGGATGGAAGACTGAGTCAACTGCTGGCAGTCAGCAGTCATCTCTCTCTCCCTCCCCCTCCCCCTCCCTCTCTCGATAGATGATAGATAGGTCGATAGCTATAGTCGGTAGCGCAGTGATTAGAGTGCAGTACTGCAGGCTACTTCTGCTGACTGCCGGTTGCCTTCAATTTGGCAGTTCAAATCCCACCAGGCTCAAGGTTGACTCAGCCTTCCATCCTCCCGAGGTCAGTCAAATGAGGACCCAGATTGTTGGGGGCAAGAGGCTGACTCTGTAAAACTGCTTAGAGAGGGCTGTAAAGCACTATAAAGCGGTATATAAGTGCTATTGCTATATAGAGATAGATAGATAATAAATATAGATAGATAGATAGATAGATAGATAGATAGATAGATAGATAGATAGATAGATAGATAGATAGATAGATAGATAGATGATAGATAGACAGACGGATAGACGGATAGACGGATAGATGATAGATAAATAGATAGATAGATAGATAGATAGATATGGATAGATAGATAGATAGATAGATAGATAGATAGATAGATAGATAGAGATAGATAGATAGATAGATAGATAGATAGATAGATAGATAGATAGAGATAGATAGATAGATAGATAGATAGATAGATAGACAGACAGACAGATAGAGATAGATAAATAGATAGATAGATAGATAGATAGATAGATAGATAGATAGATAGATAGATAGATAGATAGATAGATAGATAGATAGATAGATAGATAGATAGATAGATAGATAGATAGATAATAGATAGATGATAGATAGATGATAGATAGATAGATAGATAGATAGATAGATAGATAGATAGATAGATAGATAGATAGATAGATGACTTCTGACTGTATTAATCACTGCCAATTTTGAATGTATAGTGGAAAGAGGAAACTTGAGAGTTCTCAAGGTCGATGCTATATGGAACAAAACTGTGACTGAATCTAGATGTTCTGTTTCGGATACCACAAAGCCCCCTCCCAAAAGATAACAAGGAAAACTGGTTGTTAAGGGGACGTGTAAGGTCCCAGACAACACTGTGGGGCCCTGCTCAAGCATCACTTATAAACTATGTCCTGGATAGAAGGAAGTGAACTATCAATAGAGAGACAGACTCTGTGCTTTCTCTGATGGCAATAGCAAATCATTCTTTCTCTTCTTCTGTTCTCTTTGGTAAGATCTGATCCCATCAGGAAGTGCCTACAGAATGGCTAAAGGTGGTAGACAGGCAGCCCTGGATTAGCCATTAAGCAAAATAAGCACGTGCATAGAGCACGAAGGGAATGGGGCCAAAATAGAGTCCCCTTGACTTTGGTCAAATTTTTTTTGTAACTGTCCTGATTTGCCCCCAGGTTGCACAACTAAGTTCCTCTAATGAGGAACAAGAGAAGTTTAATGTGTTTTAAGAGGTGTTTGTTTTGCATTTGCTTAAAGTCATCTGAATGCTATGTGCAATTCAGTACTATCACAAATGGTCTAACCCAGACAATAAGAAATATGAGATTCTTTGCAACTTTACCCAGCTGAACTTCTCTTCTCTTCTCTTGTTTTCTTTTTTTTTGCACCTGTTTATCCTTCTTAATTTTTCTAATCCTTAGCTCTCAGCCTTAAGGCTTAATCGTTCTGCAAGAGGTAAGGTGAGTTGAGTTGATTCTGCTCCAAAACAGGCAAGGAATTGGTGTGTTTGTTCAGCCTGAGCATTGATCCCTAGCTCATTTGGGTGGGTCCTTTTTCAGTCTTTTTTAAAAAATCATTGATTTTCCCCCCTAGCAAAGTTCATGAGTTTTTAGAAAATAGAACAATTAGGGGAAGTTCAACAGGGAACAATGATTTAATGGAATCAAGTCCACATGCTGTATTATGAAAAGTCTTGGTTGGACTACCAAATGCCGTAAAATACTTCTGAAGATAATCTATCTATCTATCATCTATTTATCTATCATCTATCATCTATCTATCTATCTATCTATCTATCTATCTATCTATCTATCTATCTATCTATCTATCTATCTATCTATCTATCTATCTATCTATCTATCTATCTATCTATCTATCTATCTATCTAAAAACATGTGTGTGTGTGTGTGTGTGTGTGTGTGTGTGTGTGTGTGTGTGTGTGTTCCAGCATAACTCTGGAATGCCTCGAGCAATTTCAACCAAACTTGGTACACAGATGACTTACTCTCTGGAAACAAATACTGTGGGGGTAAGACACCCCTAACACCCCTCGGTGTGTGTGTGTGTGTGTGCTTTAAAATGGCTTCTACTGTACAGCACAGTGGACTTGCCATTGTAACGTCTTCACAGTACTCCACAAGGGGGCTCCCTCTCAGCCCTCCAAGGAAACAACAGGTGATTGGCCAAGTGCAAGCAAACGCTACAAAAATGAAATACCAGCATAGACAAGAAACTCCCAAGGAAAGGAATAGAAGACTTGCGACGCTGTGTAAGAGACAGTACAACAGTGTGAGTCCCGACTATAGGATTTTCCTGTCCAATACAGGATTGGGATAAATAGATACCCAGGCAACGCTGGGTTATCGGCTAGTTTCAGATATAAGTCACTAGCATACGTTCTACAAGTGTTAAATTATTTAGCTTCTCCCATTTGCTAGTGACCTAAAACAGGAAGGCTTTGGGGATTGGGAAGATGTGGAGTTCAAATTTGATATTTGATAGCCATCTAGGTTCACAACCAACTGCTGGAAACACACTGTTTCTTCAAGCTCTACTCAGGCTGGAGATTAGTAGGTACTGAAATGGTTCTGGCGCCAATCTCATCACGATGATTTTAATCACTTTCTTTCAACATTTCTCTATAGTTGATGCCATCTTCTGCTTCAACTGCACCAGCACAGAAGGTTATAACTGCAGCACAGCTCAGCAGAAATGTTCGTTTTTGGTCAACAGCTGTATCACCATTGCCAGGGATGAGGACACAGGTCAGTAACTATCTTTCCATCTGCCTCTAAAACAAATTAGGAAAAGAATGATATTTTTTTCTTTTTCTTTTTCTATTATTTTATTTCTATTTCTCTCTCTATCTATGTCTGTCTAGCTATCATCTACCTACCTACTTACCTACCTATAACCTCATTCTATAACTATAATTCTATATCTATATCTCATCTCTCTACTTACCTAGCTCTCTCTCTCTCTCTCTCTCTCTCTACCTCTTACTCTCTCTCTCTCTCTCTCTCATTCTCTCTCTCTCATCTACCTACCTCTCTCTCTCTCTCTCTCTCATTCTCTCTCTCTCTTATCTATCTATCTATCTATCTATCTATCTATCTATCTATCTATCTATCTATCTATCTATCTATCTATCTATCTATCTATCTATCTATCTATCTATCTATCATCTTTGCCATACTCCAGAGGATAGATGCTGGTTTTGCATTTAGTGTTAGAGCATGTGCTGGGAGGTTTATTTGCAATGGAAATTTTAAGTAGTTCAGAGAACCAGCAAATACCACCTCTGACTGGCCCCTCCCCCATCTATTCTCCGCCTCCCAAGTCCCAGCTGATTGGCTGGGTCTTCTTTTGTTGCCCTGTGCAGGAGAACGGAGCTGGAAAGCAGGTTAGTGGGGTGGGGAGGGAATGGGGATTTTGCAGTAACCTTCCCCTGCCACGCCCACCAAGCCACGCCCACCAAGCCATGCCCACAGAACCAGTAGTATTTTTTTTTTAATCCCACCACTGAACCGTAGAGGAAAAGAAGTTCAAACATTCCTATTTCAGGAATTGATCTGACTTTTCTAATTGATCTGACTTCCATCCCTAGGAACCCAGGACGTAGAAAACCCAGTTTATGAGAAGAAGTGCAATTCCGATGATCGATTGTGCAACCAGTTTTATGGCTTGGTGGCAGGGGATTTCCGCATGCGGTGGAATTCCAGTTGTTGTCGTGCTGACCGCTGTAATATTGAGGAAATAACCGGTAAAGAACTGGGGTTGTTTTGATCAAAGATGCTGGTGTTGTGGTTAGCCAGCAGCAGGTGCGGATGGTGGAGGAGAGCGAGGACTCAGATGAGGGGCCAGGATCATTAGGGAGTGGACTGCTGCCTTCAGAGATTGTGGGGGCTGGCAGTAGTGATGAGGAGGTTCCCGAGGAGCCTGTGCCAAGTGCGCGTGCACGCAGGATTGCTCATAGGAGAGAGCAGTTACAACAGCACGGGTGACTCAGGAGTAAGGCTGCAAGGTAATGGCCCCTCCCTCAAGTGGACAAAAGCCAGGTTTGAAGAAGCGTTCTTTGCAGAAGGCAAAGACGCTCTGAAACTCAGCCTCATGGACATTATAGTTAGTATTTGAAAACTCTTGTAAACTATTTCTTATCTGTGGGTTTTTGGCAGCCTTGAAAAACAACTTGGCAAGGCTCTTTCTTGTTGGAGCTAATTAGTTGGAAGCAGCCTTTTATCTGTGAAGAAACGGAATTCGTGAATGAAACCTTAAAAGGTGGCAGCTGCCGCCTTTGTCTTGCGTTTGGTCTCTTGGAACCAGGTTTGGTCAGAACACTTGGCCGGGTTGGATTAAACAGCTTGTGAACAATTATTTCCAAGCACATTTCCGACAAAGGCAGCCATTTCCTCTGGCAAGCCCTTGAGGCATGGCTAATTCTTACTTATCCATTGTTTATCCTTGTGGTGGCTCTGGGGAGATGAACTCCAAAAGTCATCTGGATGGCCAACAAAGTTCCTTCCCTGTTCCGTGAATATCAGCAAGCCCTTTGGAATGGAAAAAAAAAGCTGCAAAATGTGAGAAATGGTTCTTAATCTGAAGTACCAGGAGGTGGCACACGAGCTCTTGAAACACAGGGAAGCTTTTCCACATCTGTGGAGTGTAGTTTTCACAGTTGCTACCGTATTTCTTGAGAAATAACATCCAGAGAAGGCTCACATTGCAGTTTAGCAAAAGGTGGTTCTGAGCCGTCCCTCTTCACTGAAGACAGGCAATACATTCCCACTCACGCTAGTAATACTATTACTAAATTTGCAGATGATACAACAGTGGTGGGACTCATCTCCAGGGGGGAATGAGCCTGCCTACCGAGATGAGGTGAACTGGTTGCTTTCGTGGTGTGGAGACAATAACTTGGTCCTCAACACCAATAAGACCAAGGAGCTTATAGTGGACTATAGAAGAAACAGATCAGACATTCAGCCCTTGCTTATCATTGGAGACCGAGTGGAGCAAGTGGCCAGTTTTAAGTTACTGGGTGTTACCATAAAAGAGGACCTGACCTGGGGTGCCCACATTGCAGCCCTGGTCAAAAGAGCCCAGCAGAGATTAGACTACCTGAGGTTTCTCAGGAAACAAACAACCAAATGGAAAACTGCTGGTGACCTTCTACCGCTGCACCATAGAGAGCATTTTAACTTATTGCGTCTCTGTAGGGTTTGCCAATTGCACAGTGGCAGATAGGAAAGGGTCCAGAGGGTTAATGTCATTGCCCAGAGGGTCATTGGTTGCCCTCTCCCCTCTTTGGAAGAGCTTTATAGCTCCTGCCGCCTTAAGAAAGTTCAAAACATCCTCAAAGATCCATCTCATCCTGAGAACCCTTTTTTTGAACTATTACCATCGGGCAGACGGTACAGGATAATAAAAACAAGGACAAATAGGCTGAAAAACAGCTTCTATCCCAGGGCAGTAGCTCTGTTGAATTCCACTGATAGTGCAGTGTTGGTGTGGTGTTGGGGGGGTTTCAATTCAATGTGTGGAGTATGAAGGATGTTTGTTTGTGTTCATTTTCATGGTCATGATGTGCACTGAAGATGGTGTTTGATTTCGTTGTATGAGGTGCAATGACAATAAAGTAAAGTAAAGTAAAGTAAACTAATACAACAGCATACAGATGTGACATCTGCTCTCAAATTCAGTTCAAGAGCTGCTCCAAATTATCCATGGTCTCACATAGGGCATTATCCACAAACGATTTGTCTAAGATGCCCAACTTGTTTTAAATACAAGCAAGTATTGGAAAGTAGTGAGTGGTATGGTGGCCTAGAGGTGGAGCTCTCACCTCACAATCAGAAGGCTGTGAGTTCGATCCTAGGTAGAGGCAGATATTTCTCTCCCTGGGCACAATGAGAATATATCTGCATTGGCGACAGAAAGGGCATCCGGGCAGTAAACACTCAGCTCCATTCAGTAGCCCTGACTCCATCCCACAAGGGATTATGGGATCATTAAAAGGAGATGGGAAGAGGGAAGTCCTTTTCTTCTTCTTCTAGTTAATTTCATTGAGATGCTGCTGTTGGCGTTGGGAAGGAAATAATGGCAGTGTAAATTTGGCAGACTTCGGTGCACTCATCCAATATGCTAAGGCAACATACATAACCGCCAATGACCCAAGCTTATTTTTGCTTAGTCTAATCACTTGAGCAAAATCGTCTCAATTTTTAGAGATTGCCAGAGATTCTTTTTTTTGGGGTCTCTCCGTCCATAGTTCAAAAAGCATCTCAGAATCGGAATGGAGTTCGTTGCAATTCATGCTTTGCCCATGGCACGGATTTCTGTCGTAACAAGACGGAGATAGCCTGCACAGGTCTCATGACACACTGCATCCACTTTGTCACCCGTGCAAAGAAAGGTAAGTAGATAGCTCCATTTTTTTTGTCCATTGGAATTCTACTGTCAATAGGTAGTCCTCAATTTACAACCATGTTTGGAATGAGAATTTCTCTTGTTGAGCAAGGTGGTTGTTAAATAAGTTGCACCCATCTTTTTTGCCATGATTCTTAAGTGAATCACTGCAGTTGCTAAGTAAATCACATGGTTATTAATCAACTCCTGTTTCTCTTGTTGACTTTACTTTTCGGAAGCCAGTTGGGAAGGTCACAAATGGCAATCACATGACCCTGGGGCATTGCAATAGCTATAAATGCATGTTGGTTGCCAAGCAGCCAAAATTTGATCATGTGACTGTGGGGATGCTGCAATGGTTGTAAGTGTGAAGACCGGTCATAAGTCATTTTTTCCAGAAGCATTGTAACTTCGCTCACTAAATGAATGGTTGTAAGTCCAGGATTAACTCCTGACTCAACCTTTGTCAAAATGAATTTGGAATAGAATAGAATAGAATACTTTATTGGCCAAGTGTGATTGGACACACAAGGAATTTGTCTTGGTGCAAATGCTCTTAGTGTACATAAAAGAAAAGATACATTCGTCAAGAGTCGAGAATCATAAGGTACAACACTTAATAATAGTCATAGGGTACAAATAATCAATCAAATCCTATTGGGAAACAGTCAATATAAATGGTAAGGATACAAGTGACAAAGTTACAGTCATACAGTCACAAGTGGGAGGGGATGGGTGATAAGGAGGGATGAGAAGATCAATAGTAATAGTAGTTCAGGCTTTGTAATAGTTTAACAATTAATTGTTTAGCAGAGTGATGGCTTTTGGGGAAAAACTGTCCTTGTGTCTAGTTGTTCTGGTGTGCAGTGCTCTATAGCGTCGTTTTGAGGGAAGGAGTTGAACCAGTTTATGTCCGGGATGTGAGGGATCTGTAAATATTTTCACAGCCCGCTTTTTGACTCATGCAGTAGACAGATCCTCGGTGGAAGGCAGGTTTGTAGTAATTGTTTTTTTCTGCAGTCCTATTTATCCTCTGAAGTCTGTGTCTGTCCTGTTTGGTTGCAGAACCAAGCCAGACAATTATAGAGGAGCAGATGACAGACTCAATGATTCCTCTGTAGAGCTGGATCAGCAGCTCCTTGGGCAGCCATGCAACCATGTTGATAAATATAAGGAAGTGCAGCAGAATCGAAAGCTCTCTGTTATTCTCAGAAGAATTCTAGAAGATAGCTCCGTCTATTCAGCCTGACTAATCCTTTTCCCTCCCATTCTTCCAATATAGAAACATTCAGTGACCAACAGGTTGCCTTCACAGGATGTGCTACCAAGAACCTGTGCGACATGGGAGCGGTGGCATTGTTTGCTGCTGGCCGCAACGTGGAAGTCACAACCAATATGTGCAGTTTTGCACCAGGAATTGTTTCACGACACAGCTTGGTCTGGTCTTTTCTAGTGGGGCTGCTCATTCTTAATATTTGCTTCTGAGTTTTCCTACAAACTCCCAGCATTGCCCGTCTGGACATCTTCTAAGTAGTCCCTCCCTACTTCTTCTTCTACTGTGTTGGTCTCAGAGGTGCTATTCAGCCAGTTCGCACCTACTCGGGCGAACTGGTAGCAAGAATTTGGCGTGGGTCGCCGAACCGGTAGCATCACCTAGGTGGCCACGCCCCCAACCCGGTTGCCCAGTTTCCGCTCACTCGCTTGCCCCGCCCACCCGATGCTCACTGCCCCAGTTTAAAGGAGGGCTGCTCCTCCACCCTGGCCATGCATTTTCAAGCAGCCATTTGAAAACACATGACTGTGGGTGGAGCAGCGGTCCGTTAACCTGCAAAACTGTTCCAAGTCTGGATTCTTCATGGACACTAGAAGTATCGCTTCCCCTTGTGAGTAAGTGCCTGGAGTGAGAGGGAAAGAATGCTAGGGGAGAGGTGGGGGGAGAGAAAATCCAGCCATGGGGAAGTTTGCAGGAGCTTCAAATGCAAGTCCGTTTACCTGCAGAACTTCTCTAATGCTGGATTCACGTCCCCTTGTGAGTAAGTGCCTGGAGCGAGAGGGAATGAAGGCTGACAGGTGTGTGTGTGTGTGTGTGTGTGTGTGTGTGTGTGAGAGAGAGAGAGAGAGAGAGAGAGAGAGAGAGAGAGAGAGAGAGAAGAAAGGAAGGAAGGAAGGAAGGAAGGAAGGAAGGAAGGAAGGAAGGAAGAAAGAAAGAAGAAAGAAAGAAAGAAAGAAAGAAAGAAAGAAAGAAAGAAAGAAAGAAAGAAAGAAAGAAAGAAAGAAAGAAAGAAAGAGAATGAAAGAAAGAATAAGAAATAGGGGGAGAGAGTGTGTGTGTGTGGTGTGTGTGAGAGAGAGAGAAAAAGAAAGGAAGGGAGAGAGACAGAAAGAGACAAAGAAAGAGAAAGAAAGAAAAAGAAATAGGAAGGGAGAGAGAGAGACAGAGAAAACTCTGTGCTATTATTTTTAATTGTTCCATTATTTATCATGTGTTAATATTTTACACTTTCCCTACACCTAGAATGATTCTACTGCCTTTCTTTTGCCCAGGGCTACCACATATTTTTCAGGGTTTACATGCATTCAATGTCTATAGTCCAGAGCATAAATACATGTGTGTTTAACAGAGTTGAAAGGGAATTTGGAGGTCTTCTAGTCTAAGCCCCTGCTCAGGCAGGAAAACTGAGGATGCCAAACTCTGAGTAGAGGTCCTGGGAAAAGTATCAGAATAACACTTAGAAGGGACTTTTGGGGGAACCCTATACCATTTCAGAGAAATGGCTGTCCAGTCTTTTAAAAATTTCCAGTGATTGAGCACCCAGAACTTCTGGGGGCAAGCAGGTCCACTGGTTAATTGTTCCTACTATCAGAAAGTTTCTCCTTAGTTTTAGGTTGCTTCTCTCTTTGTTCAGTTTCCATCCATTGCTTCTTGTTTGCCTCCTGGTGCTTTGGAAAATACATTCCCCCTTTCTTTGTGGCAGCCCCTTAAAAGCCTGTTGCCTATCACACTCTTGAGTAAAGCATGTGAGCCATTTCCTCCTTTCAGTGGTCCATGAAAGTACATCTATAGTATGCAGATAATAAAGTCAAAAAAGGTGAACAACATTTTTACAGAACTATAGATAAGTTGAGGCTGGGTGACAAGGAATGGCTGGGAGGGGAGGGGCCAGGTGAGGAACCCCTTGATGTGAGTGACATTGAGTTGGCCATGCCCACCCAGTCACATGACCACCAAGCCATGCCCACCCAGTCACATGACCACCAAGCCATGCCTACGCAGTCACATGACCGCCAAGCCACACTCACGCAGTCACATGACCACCAAGCCACACCCACCAAATAAGCCACGCCCACAGAACCGGTAGTAAAAAAAATTGAATTCCACCAGTGGTTGGTCTGCTTTCATCTCCCCTCTCAGACAAGTTGTCCCGAAGGTGCTTTTTCAGGAGGCAACTGGACTTTCTTGTTTTTTCTTTTGAAGACGTTTTGCTTCTCATCCAAGAAGCTTCTTCAGCTCTGACAGGATAGTGAAGGATGGAAGGATTATCCTGTCAGAGCTGAAGAAGCTTCTTGGATGAGAAGCAAAACATCTTCAAAAGAAAAAATAAGAAAGTCCAGTTGCCTCCTGAAAAAACACCTTTGGGACAACCATGACCTGGATGTCTGAGAATTTTTACAGACTCTCAGACAAGTTGTTGTAACTTTGATTTACCAAAGAACTGAGAAAGTCTGGAAAACTCTTCTCTCTAGTAGTAGTTACCAGTGGCTAGACACCCACCTGAAACCTGAAGGAAGGTGTTGGACATGGAATCAAATTGCACACCCAGTTCTTCTTTCTTCAGTCTTGGTCAGTGGGAGAAGTTTCCTGCCCCGTGAAGGGTCCACAAACTCATTTCTTTCAGAACAGACAGATTGGCCAAGTGTGAGTAGGGGAAGCCAAGGGTGGTTTTACTGGATTTGAACATCGTCAGCAAGCTTTTCCTGTATTTTAAGTATGAAATATAAACATAGGAGCAATTTGAGTATTTTGATACCTGCACCTTAGCCCCACTCATGTTTTGCACTCTAGCCCTCAGCCAGCCACTCAAGAAATTCTACCCTCCTCTTTAATGGATAAAGAATTGGAATTGGACCAGGGTCAACTCTTTACCTAGCTATGAGAAACAGAAGCTGTATTTACACACAACATGGTCATTCAATTTGCTTTGTTTGCACAACTGCAATATTGGCCAATCAGATGGAATCGTGCAATATGGTAGGCCACCAAGTCACAATTATCCACTGTTGAAACTAACCAACAGGTGACATAGTTAAACCTCCTATGTGAAAACATCCACCGGATCTCCTCCTCTTCCTCTTCCTCCCCCCCACCATGACCCAGAGTTATTCCTTGCAGCTTTTATTATCTTCTTTTTCTGTAGGGCAACCAACAAAGCTAGTTTCCCTGCCCTGCGATGCATCGTATTTTGCTTAGAGCCCAGATACCTAGTGTGTCTCATTGGTTCAGAGTTTCTCAACCTTCGCGTCTTTAAGAGATTCTCTTAAAACAACCGTTAAGTGTTGTTAAACAGCAACTTCAAGTGTTTTTCACACCTCAGCATGCCAGCTGGGGAGCTGTGGGAGTTGGTCCACACATTCTAAAGTTGCGGAGGCTGAGAAAGGTTGCACTAGGACAAGGAGTGTCAAACTTGATTTCACAGAGGGCCACATCAGGGTTGTGTTTGACATCAGAGGGGGCTAGGGTGGGCATGGTGAGTGTGGCCAGGTCAACGTCACTTGTGCCAGGGCACCTGCGGTGGCCCGAGAGCTCTGCCAGCAAAAACGGGCTCCCAAGCTCTGTTTTCGGCTACAACGGCCTCCTGAAACCCTCTGCCAGCAACCGAGTGCCGTTTTCACTGTCAGGCTGGTCCTTCATTGTTTTTTGGGTGACCCCGCATGCCAGATCTAAACACTTGACCCGCGTGCCTTGAGTTTGATACCCCTGCACTAGATGGTAGCCCCTGTCTATTCTTGGTGATGTTGGGGCAGGACTAGCTGTGGAAAACTATTGCAGAATTCCAGAGGGGATGTTTAGGCTAGGACCTAGCCATATTTAAATACCAATTACACAAATGAGAATGCTGATTTAAATTTGTAACTGACCTGATTAAGCCTGTTGTGTGAATGCAGCCACTGGACATTTCAAAGGAGAAGGGATAGAGGAAGAAGATGGTGTCAAAGGAAACTCAGTAATGATTGCCCCTAAGTCTCACCCCACCTCACCCCTCTTTTTTGTGGTTGTAAAAAAATAAGCTTTAAAAGGTTTTGCCACTGCTGTTCAGGCAATTTTTATTCACTTCTGCCTTCCTTTCAATATTTATTTTGTTCAATTATTTTATACTGCTTTTAGAACACCTCAAAGATGTTTACAATAATAATAAAAAAAACCAGCAATAAAAAATAATTTGCAACAGTGGTCTCTGCGACATTTCCTCTTCTTCTCCATTTTTAGCCGATCGAGCTGCTGATTCTTGACTTGGGGTTGATGATTGCTCTTGGATCAGTGCAAAATGGGATATGAAGATGCTGGGCTTGTCAACTGAAAGGCTGGCAGTTCGAGACCTGAGTGCTACATGACAGGGTGAGCTCCTGTTTGTGCCTCAGCTCCTTGCCGACTTAGCAGTTTGAAAGATGCAAATGCAAGTAGATAAACAGGTACCACTTTGGTGGGCAGGTAACAGCGTTCTTTGTGCCTCAGTGTAGATTCATGTCTGCCAACATGATCATGGAAGTATCTTCAGACAACGCTGGCTCCCTCGGCTAGGAGATGGAGATGAACATTTGCCCCTAGAGTTGGAGAACAACTGGACAGAAATCTTTCCCTTTTTCTTTTAAGATCCAATGCCTGAAGGGTTTTTCCTTTTTCTCCTTTGATGCTTTAGAGCAGGGCTGTCCAACCTTGGCCCCTTGAAGCCTGGCGGACTTCAACTCCCAGAATTCCCCAGCCAGCAAAGCTGGCTGGGGAATTCTGGGAGTTGAAGTCCGCCAGGCTTCAAGGCCAAGGTTGGACAGCCCTGCTTTAGAGTCAAGTGATAAAAAAAACGCTAAACAACAATTAGAGATCTGCTTTCTTGCTTCTAAGGAGATGCCTCACCACTTGCTTCTCTCCCCAACCCCCCCCCCCAATTTGTAGCATGAAGACAAAACAAATATTTCCCTTCCCTTCTAAAGAAAGGGAATGTTGGAAAAGCAGTTGGCACTTTCTTAAGAGATTACAAAGTCCTTCTGGTTCCTGCTCTGGAAAAGAAGAGAAATTGTTTAACAATGGTTAACAGTGAGAACAATTAACCAGTGGAAACGTTTGCCTTCAGACATTGTGGGTGTTCCATCACTAGAGGCTTTTAAGAAGAGACTAGACGGCCACTTGTGTGGAATAGTATAGGGTCTCCCACTTGAACAGAGGGTTGGACTAGAACAGTGATCGTCAACCAGTGGGTCGGGGACCACTGGTGGCCCGCAAGAAAATTTTGGTGGTTCACAGAGAAATGTCCCCCCCAAAGCAATTAATCCATGCTGCATGGGAACACAAGGCTGTGCCACCCACATTGCTTGCATCGCTTGCATTGTGACCAACGTGAGGTAGTGAGGGGTGGGGGGGAAAAGGCAGATGGGGGGAACTTGCCCCATGCACCCCACATGCCTGGCCACCAGGCTGCTTCTTTCTGCTTCTTTCTTCTGCTTTTGGCTGCACGCAAGGAAAGCAGCAGAAGTCTTTCTTTCTCTCCCCCAAACTCTGCCAGAAACGAACCTTTGGGAGCCTGCAAGGCCTCCTGCTCCAAGAGGCTGCGCCGGTGTGACAAGTCTCACAAAGACTCATTTCTAGTGGAGTTTGGGGGAGAGAAAGAAAGTCTTCTGCTGCTTCTGCTGCTTTCCTTGCATGAAGCCAAAAGTCTCTCTCTCTCCTTGAGAACGGAGCTGGAGATGGTATCCTGCGATCCCAAATAAAGAATGATCGATCGGTAGGAAAATGGGGTGGGGAAATTTTCCTGCAGATTTTTTGGGGGATTTTCCCAAAAAAGATTTAAAATTATGAGTTTGGTGGTCCCTGAGGTCCAAAAGATTGGCGACCCCTGGAGTAGAAGACTTCCAAGGTCCCTTCTGTTATTCTGAATGTTTACATTCCTGTGTAGATAATGTTTCTGAGCAACTTTAACATGGCATACCTATTTCCAGAATCAAAATCTAGCTGGGGAATTCTGAGAGTTGAAGTTTTCACATGTTGAAGTTGCTGAGAAACACAAGCTTATCCTTGCTCTTTTAACTTGCTTTAATTGTTTTATGAGTTCTTGCATTACACAAATTGCTACTTCCAACAGATTTTTAATGTAATGTTGGTAAAGCATCCAGAGAAATTAAAATGGACATCTAACATCAAAATGGACACCTAACATCAAAAACGTCATCAAAAAAGCACAACAAAGAATGTTTGTTCTGTGCCAACTCAGAAAGTTCAAACTGCCCAAAGAGCTGCTGATTCAGTTCTACAGAGGAATTATTGAGTGTCATCTGCACCTCTATAGCTGTCTGGTTTGGCTCTGCAACCAAACAATATAGACATAGACATCAATGGATAATTAGAACTGCAGAAAAAAACAATTGCTACCAACCTGCCTTCCATTGAGGACCTGTATACTGCACGAGTCAAAAAGAGGGCTGTGAAAATATCTACAGACCCCTCATATCCTGGACATAAATTGTTTCAACTCCTACCTTCAAAACGATGCTATCGGGCACTGCGCACCAGAACAACTAGACACAAGGACAGTTTTCCCCAAATGCCATCACTCTGCTAAACAACTAATTCCCACAACACTGTCAAACTATTTACGAAGACTGTATTACTATTATTCTTGTCATTCTTCCTAGTACCTATCTCTTCCCTTTATGACTATAACTGTGTTGCTTATATCTTTACAGCTTGCTTTATTTGTTTCCTAGTATGATTTCATTGCTTATTAGTAACCTATGACTAAGTGTTGTATCTTATGATTCTTGATAAACATATTTTTATTTTTCCTTTTATGTACACTGAGAGCATATGCACCAAAGACAAATTCCTTGTGTGTCCAATCACACTTGGCCAAATAAAGCTAAGCTATTCTGTTCTATTCTGTTCTATTCTGTTCCGTTCCACTCCACTCCACTCCACTCCACTCCATTCAATTCTAATTCTAATTCTATTCTATTCTATTCTATTCTATTCTATTCTATTCTATTCTATTCTATTCTATTCTATTCTATTCTATTCTATTCTATTCTATTCTATTCAGAGAATGAAAGGTATATAAATTATTTCAATAAGCATACCAGATTACCCAAGGTAAATACTTTTATCCCCCTCTTGACTCCCACAGGTTGATCTCTGGGAGGTCTTTCAAAGGAAAGTTCCTTGAGATTATAGAATGGATGTTATGAGAGAGAACTTCCATCCTAGAAACTGGGAGATTGTGAATTCTAGTCCTGCCTTAGGCATGAAAGCTGACTGGGTGACTTTGGGCCAGTCCCTCTCTCTCAGCCCACCTCACATAGTGGTTGTTGTGAGGAAAATAGGAGGAGAAAGAAGTATTATATATTTACAAAAATAATACAGATGAGGCAAAAAGCTATTAAAATAAATAACTCCTGCAACTTGTCCAACCACGTGAATAATTACACAAGACTCAATTATTTGCATTCTTAGTTTATTTTGATTATAGCTTAATGACCATTGAAAGTTAAGAAAGAACCTCAGAGTGAGCTAGAATATCAAAGCGTAGCAGTCGAAACCCATCACCCATCACCAACTCAAATCACCAACTTTAATCTCGAACTTGAGTATCTTTGATCTCAAATTCGTACTGCTCTTTGGATGGAGCCCTTAATTCCATCAGTACCCAAATGTTTTTGAAAAGCCATTCCATCCTTCCATTTTCAGAGGTTCCCGGCATTCTAGTTTTTCAACATTGAAATGAAGTAATCCTTTCCCTTGTTCTGATTTTCCTACTGGGTAGCCACAGGTTTTCTTGGTTGTACATCCCTGGGTAGTCACGTTTGAATGGTATATTGATACTGGGGAAGAAAAGGGGGAGAAGGAAGCATTTAGGAAACCTTTCTTAGTTCTCCCCCCACTTTCACTTTTAATGGTGTAGGACTGAGATACATTAATGAATGTAATGTATCTGTCCGGTCATCTAGACAAGGCCTATTGAACCTTCCCCTTCCTTGTGAGGTAAATAAGGAGTGAATGAGATGTTTGGTAGCCCATAATCTTGGACAGCCTCTCTCCAGAGGCATGTCCTACCTGCCCCTCCACTCTGTCAACCACCCTCAAAATTACTAAACATTTGTTTTAAATCCAGCAGTGATTGGGGCCCCGTTGATTGACTAAGGAGGATTGATCTGAAGTTTTGAACTGAAAGCAGAGGTGGTATTCAGCTGGTTCTGACAGGTTCTGGAGAACTGGTAGTGGAAATTTTGAGTGGTTCGGAGAACCAACAAATACCCCCTCTGACTGGCCCCGCCAACCCCATCTATTCTCTGCCTCCCGAATCCCAGCTGATCGGCTGGGTCTTCTTTGGTTGCCCTGCACAGGAGAACAGAGCTGGAAAGCAGGTTAGTGGGGTGGGGAGGGAAGGGGGATATTGCAGTATCCTTCCCCTGCCACGCCCACCAAGCCACACCCACCAAGCCACGCCCTCAGAACTGGTAGTAAAAATATTTGAATACCACCACTGATTGAAAGGTTTTCTTGTTGTTTTCTTCTTAAAAAACAAAACAAAAACAGAACTGAACGTTGGCAAAGACCGAAATATTGGTCTTCCTTTGTGCTGTTTATGTTTCTCTTTCATTTCCTGTATGCTTAATTTTATTTGTTTCTAAAATGTTCCTCCCCAAACTGATAAAGAATGAGGTTGCTCACGTGCGCTTGTTTCGAGTTCTGCACTGAAACACTGGTCTTCATCACCGAGACAAAGGACGAATCCACTTTCTTCAGTATAACCATTTTCTTTATAATAGCCTTCACAGAAGAACCCATTGGGTTTAAGGAGGTTACGCTCTGGTACTGCAGAGAGGAAGCTTCAGTGTTAGCAAATACTTTTAACAACCACAATACTGAGTATGTCTATTTTGATGAAAAGAAGGACTAGGGGACACATGATAGCAGGGTTCCAATATCTGAGGGGCTGACCCAAAGAAGAGGGAGTCAAGCTATTCTCCAAAGCACCTGGAGGGCAGGACAAGGAGCAATGGGTGGAAACTAATCAAGGAGAGAAGCAACTTAGAACTAAGGAGAAATTTCCTGACAGTCAGAACAATTAATCAGTGGAACAACTTTGCCTCCAGAAGTTGTGAATGCTCCAACACTGGAAGTTTTTAAAAAGATGTTGGATAACCATTTGTCTGAAGTGGTGTAGGGTTTCCTGCCTAAGCAGGGGGTTGGACTAGAAGACCTCCAAGGTCCATTCCAATTCTATTATTTTATTCTATTCTATTCTTTCAGTCGGAGAGTCTGCTGGTTGTTAGAATGGGCATTTTAATCACAGGTTACTTACTAGGAAGAGGTGCTGTATTACAGCCATCGGTGTCACAACATGCTATTCTCATCTGCTGGTATTTCTTGGTTAGCGATGCGATGCCATAATCACCTTCAGAACATTGGTTAGCTGTTGCACATCCCTTGGTAGTAAAGGAGACCAATTGAGGGACTGCAAAAATTAATCAGAAAACAAAACAAAACCCCAATGTGGCAGATAACAGAGAAATAAAAACATCGACCCTTCCAATTTAAAGGTTTAAATTTAGATGCTTCTGTTGATCAGTTCTAACTAGTGGAGAGGGTTTCAGTTGAGGATACACATCTTGTGTTATTCCCCCCAGATATCCTGAGATGAAATGGAAATAATGAAGAGGTGCCATAAAGAGCCACAGTGGCGCAGTGGTTAGAGTGTAGTACTGCAGGCTACTTCTGCTGACTTCCGGCTGCCAGCAGTTCAGCAGACCGAATTTCACCAGGCTCAAAGTTGGCTCAGCCTTCCATCCTTCTGATGTCGGTAAAACGAGGAGCCAGATTGTTGGGGGCAATATGCTGACCCTGTAAAACACTTAGAGAGGGTTGTAAAAGCACTATGAAGGGGTATATAAGTCTAAGTGCTGTTGCTATTGCTATTGGAGAGCATTCTAACACCTTTGACTTCACCAGGGAAAAAGGGAATGTTTTTATTCTTTTGAGCTGAATGAGGTGTGGCATGATGAGATTAACAGATGCCATTCTATTCTTGGATTGAGGGCATAGAAAACAGCCCAGGTATGATGAAATGTCTGTTGTGACTTCCACCAACACCTATAAGTTATCCCTTGAGGCTCTGGGGACCAAGGAATGAACATGGCAAACATCATTAAAACTGCAAGTGCATTTCACTCACACATAGTGCTGCTATAGGAAAGTGTAAAACAAAATATTTCGTCCGGTGCACATTCCACCAACTCCATGTCCTCGTTTTTGCATTCTTCCTTGCTGGAAAAACAGGTCTGGCATTTCAAAGATGCCTCTGCAGATAGAAGAAGAAAAAGAGGAAGGAAGAAAATTTCTAATCAGTTATGCTGTAGTTCTAGCAATGTTCAAGATCTGTAATGAGATAATTATCAGGTAGTCATCAACTCATGATGATCACTCGACATACAGAGATCCCTGGAGAGAACCCACAATTAAAGTTCCTCCCCTACTTTAGATAAAACGTTAACCACAATTTAATCAAAATTCTTCCAGATTTTTCTTCCCTCCCTTGTGTTACTTACCTGTTGAGATGATGGAAGAGAGGAGGCACAGGACAAAGATTCTACCAGACATTATGACAACAGTGTGAATTGACTGTGTTTAGTGAAGGCAGTGTGAGGCATTTATAGTTCCTGGTGTATGCCTACCTTGGAGGTTGAGTTTGAAGAAATCTGCTGAGGATATGGAAGGGGAGTTGAGGGTGACAATCAAATCCCACACAGAGTAGAGCAACATCAACTTACACAAGAAGTTGGGGAAAGGGAATACTTGTACAGAATCCATCAAGATGAGTAAGACAGTTTGTCATATTAATGGTGAAGAAAAACTTGATCTGTGCTCTTCCAGTTCATGATGTTGGCCCCACTTTTAGCAGAAGTTTTGCCGGTCAGTAATGCCAATCTATTAAGGGGTGGGGGGGCAAGAAAGGAAGTTGGGTTGAGATCATTTTGGTAACATTTCAGGAGGAAACCATACATGTGATCTGGCAGCAAAGAAGCACCTGGCTCAATAGTAGGAACTGGAAGAGGGATCTTGGAGGCCTAGTGGACAACCACTTAAATATAAGCCAACAGTGTGCTGCAGCTGCCCAAAAAGCCAACACAGTTCTAGGCTGCATTAACAGAGGGATAGAATTAAGATCACGTGAAGTGTTAGTACCACTTTATAATGCCCTAGTAAGATCACACTTGGATTATTGCATCCAGTTTTGGTCACCATGATGTAAAAAAGATGTTGAGACTCCAGAAAGAGTGCAAGAGAAGAAAGAGACCAACAAAGATGATTAGGGGACTGGAGGATAAATCATATGAAGAATGGTTGCATATGTCTAGTTTAATGAAAAGAAGGATTATAGGTGACATGATAGCAGTCTTCCAATATCTAAGGGGTTGTCACAAAGAAGAGGGAGTCAATCTAGTCTCCAAAACATCAGAAGGCAGGATAAGAAGCAATGGATGGAAACTAATCAATGAAAAAAGTAACCTAGAACTAGGGAGGAATTTCCTGACCGTTAGAACAATTAAGCAGTGGAACAACGTGCCTCCAGAAGTTGTGGCTGTTCTGACAGTGGAGGTTTTAAAGAAGAGATTGGACAACTTTTATCTGAAATGGTACAGAGATTGGACAACCATCAGGTTTCCTACCTGATCAGGGAGTTGGACTAGAAGACTTCCAAGGTCCCTTCCAACTCTGTTATTCACTAGGAAGGTGTGATGAAAGAAGAATGTTCTCAAGGTTCTTCTCTCTAGCACAGGGGACTTCAAACTTGACAGCTTTAAGACTTGTGGCCTTCAACTTCCAGAATTCCTCCTCCAGCCATGTTAGCTCAGGAATTCTGGGAGTTGAAGTCCACAAGTCTTAAACTTGCCAAGTTCGAAGACCCTTGCTCTAGCATCTCTTTCTATGGACTGAAACATTACTGACACTCCTAGGTTGAACATGTCTACTATCAACCTTCAAGACTCCTTTCTTTCACCATCTTTTCGGCTGCCATAGCAATGGGGGGGAGGGTGAATCAATTGGGCTTTGTGGGGTGGGAAATGGGCTGGAGGCTTTAGAGAATGAATTGTATAACTTGGGGAAAACTTTATTGTTTATGCTTACTTGCTTGCTTACTGCGCAACTGCAGCTCTTTATCAAACTAGGCCAAGGTCAATGGCCCGATATCTGCATCACCACCTGATGATGCCCCACATGACATTATCCTCGTTTGAACTATGGTGGGTGGGAACATTGCTATCACTTTGTATATGTGATTTCTGCACGTAAATTCTCAGTTCTAGTTCTTTTGATGCTACCACTTGACTTCCAGTAAAAGTTTCTTTTCTCTATAACAATGGAGTCTAAGAGTCTTTCTTGGATTTTGAATGGAGCTCCATCTGACATCTACTTTGTCCAGAGGGGCCAGTTTGCCAGGCTTACAGATACAAGATCCAGGATATACTCAAAGAACCACCTATTCCTAGAAAGCCTTGATTATAAATCACCCTGAATTCAATATGGTCACGTTCCATTCGTGTTGCACTGGATTGCAGCACAACACTTGCAAGGATTCACATAAATTAAGCTCTGCAACTTTTTGGACCATTCCAAAAGAAAGTCCAGAATTATGAGCTGCATGTGGGAGGGAAAGGACGATGGATTGATGTGAGAAAGAGTAGCTGGTTGAATGAGGAAATAATTGAACCTGGTCCCTCTAGGCTTGGCGCCAGCTCCCTTGTACCTCCAGCTTTATGGTAAAACTGCTTTGCAAACAGCAGGAAGATACTTTTGGAAAAGAGAGGCAACAATTTATCTTCTGACTTGTGGGAATCTATCATGTGGGCAACATGAGGCAAGACATCAGCATGCAAATAGAACAAATGGCATGATTGCATCTTGATTTCTCCAAGGCCATCCATTCTGTCCGGTAATAACCTGACTAATGTAATTGAGCAGAGAAATATTTTGGAGCACATCAAGATTGTTGAAGTGAGGAAGGGTTGTTTTTCTTTTTCAGTTTAACAATTTTATTGAGTTATAAAGTTTTATAAAATACAAAAGGAAATAGAAGAGCAGTGAGGAGGGAAGGGAAAGGGGGAAGAGAAGTGAGGAAAGATAAAGGGGGGGGGAAGAAAAAGAAGCATTGACTTCCGACTCTCTCCGTTGCAATAGAATAAGGCATTAGCATCAAATCGCAGCCTTTTCTTTTTCCATAATAGTATGAACCAGTCATTTCTGTAAATGTCGATCAGTCTAATCTGTAAAACCCAAAGTCAGAGTTTCATCCTTTTTCCACATCAAGCACGAAGTTCAGAAGCGGTTTCCATGTGGAAGCAAAAATACATATTCTTTTTTTTTAATCAAAGTGGTCAGTTTTGCCAATTCTGCCAATTCCATCGACTTCTGCAACCATTCTTCCATGGTAGGAATCAAAGTGTCAGTAATGCCAATCTATTAAAGGGGGGGGGGCAAGAAAGGAGGTTCAAAATGACCATTGGGTCGAGATCATTGTGGTAACATTTTAGGAGAAATGGATCAGCCAGAGCTGAAGCACCAGGAAGCTGTCATAAAAGAGGAATGGCCTCAGGTTCCTTCTCTTTAGCATCCCTATCTATGGGCTGAGACAATGTTGACATGGTTAACCACCCACTTCTTTACCATAGAGAGCCACAGTGGTGCAGTGGTTGGAATGCAGTACTGCAGGCTACTTCTGCTGACTGCTGGCTGCCTGCAATTTGGCAGGTCAAATCCCACCAGGCTCAAGGTTGACTCAGCATTCCATCCTTCCAAGGTTGGTAAAAGGAGAAGCCAGACTGTTGGGGGCACTATGCTGACTCTGTAAACCACTTAGAGAGCACTGTAAAACACCATGAAGTGGTATATAAGTTTAAGTGCTATTGCTATTACTCTGTAGGTGAGTACGTTACTCCATGAGGTCAGCTTGCCACAGTCTCAGATAGGATAGAGATGATGGAATTAAAGAACTACTAGTTTCTCTGCTTTGAATTAGGAACTACTTATTTGAAATCACCCTGAATTGAAAGTGGTCAAGATCCATTAGTATTGCACTGGATTGCAGCACAATACTTGCGAGAATTCTCATAAATTAGCTTTGCAACTTTCTGGATTATTTCACAAAAACAATTCCAGAATTATGTACTGCATGTGGGAGGGAAAGGATGATGGATAGATTTGACAAAGAGTAGTCTGTTGATTGAGAAAGGATGTGAACCTGGTCCCTTTTGGCTTTGTGTTTGCTCCCTTGGCTTCCAGCCTTAGGCTAAACTGCTTTGGAGAAAGCGGAGAATAGAATAGAATAGAATAGAATAGAATAGAATAGAATAGAATAGAATAGAATAGAATAGAATAGAATAGAATAGAATAGAATAGAACACAATAACTTTGTCACTTTGAATGTAAGCTAATTGGCATACATTAAAATGAAATTGCAGACAGCTCTCAATGGGCCACCACCTCCAATATACACTATATAAACATGACAAAATAAATAAATAAATATGCATATACCCACATATATTATGTGATAAAGAGAAACAAAACAGTCTAGTTTGGATGTATACATGTACATGGCTAGAAAAATGAATCTTGCGAGTTTACCAGATGGATGGCCTAGAGAACAAAGCTGTTACAGAATCTGGTAGTCCTGCTAGAAATACTTTGAAACTTCCTCCCAGAGGGGAGCAACAGAAACACCATGAAGTGGGTGTGTGGGGTCTCCAATAAAGCTTTGAGCTCTAAGCACATAGTGCTTATAAGCAGTATCCTGAATAAAAGGAAGTGAGCTTCCTATAATCATCTTGACTGTCCTCACCACTCTCTGTAGGGACTTTCTATCTGAGAAGCTGCCGCTACCAAACCAAACAGGGATGCATTTTGTTAAGATGCCCTCAATCCTGCCTCTGTAAAACATGGCCAGGACAGAAGGAGGAAGATGTGGTCTCCTCATCCGATGCAGGAAATGCAGATGCTGGTTTGCATGCTTCACTAAGGATGATGTGTGGAGAGACCAGTTTAGATTGTTAGTTATTTGCACCCCCAGATACTTAATACCGTTGACCTCTACACCTGCATCCTTGATACTGAATGGAGTATGACCATGCTGTCTCTTTCTAAAATCTACGATGATCTCCTTTGTTTTATTAACATTTGGAACCAGGTTACCTTTATTGCACGGTCCACCAGAACTTTCACCTCTTCCCTATAAACATCTTCACTGTCATCCCGGATAAGACCCACCACTCGGGTGGGATTCAAATTTCTTAACAACCAATTCTGTGGGTGTGGCCTAATTTGTGGGTGTGGCTTGGTGGTCATGTGACTGGGTTGGCATGGCTTGTATGTAATTATTATAAATATATAATAATAAAAATGTAATTATTGTATGTAATTATTATAAATATATAATAATAAGCTCAGTGCCCTAAGCTTTCCTTAACTACGGTATTCTTATATAGGTTTTGGAATATTTACAAATATTGCAGCAATGCTAGAGTTAGTTTGAATGAAGAGGGTTTGGGCGAGGATCTGAAATCAGATGAAATCCCACAACCTCGTAGCTAGAACAGTAAACAGAATTACTTTACTGATTTATCTGTTGTTCATTTAATGGAAAACAATGGGCCATTTGCTACAAATTTGATTTTTTCAGAAAAAAAGAAAAAAGGTAGAAAGTCATTGTGGCAAGATAATTAGAGATTAGAGCGAAGGGTTTTAGAATAAATAACAGATAATCAGAGTTGGAAAGGACCTTGTAGGTAATCTCGTCCAACCCCCTGCAATGTGAGGTGGTCGTATTGACTTATAATTTCCTGCTGATTATGTTTTATGGCTTTTAATTTGGGTTTTAGTAGTGTGATGCATTCTGTTGCTTTTGCGATTTTTGTTTTGTTTTGTAATGTTTTAATTAAGTGAGCTTCCCATTGTGAATGTGAAATAAGGAACTATGCAATTTGAATGGATGGATGGGTGAGTGAGTGAGTGAGTGAATGAATGAATCAATGAATGAATATGTAAAGTACATCAGTGATTACTCAAGTATGAGTGACATAAGGCAGGAGATCAAGTGCTTCAAATATTGTTCCTTAAATAGTTCATTGAATACCCATTAAAACGTATAACACCGAGGTCTTTGGAGAGCCATTTATTTTCATCATGTTTCAATGACAATCACATTCCAAAGGAAACTGCACCCTTTGCACATGATCTAACATAATAGTTAAATGCTTGAATCCTAATTTCTAGCATTAAAAAAACTCAAGAATATTTGATCCCCAGTCTTCAGTATTCTCATGTTTCTACAAATTATGGCACACATCAGAAAGAAGGTTTGTTCTATCCTAGCCATTGTTCACATTATTCCAACTCTGGATACTTTCATGGCAGCTTTGCAGTTAATCATTGATGCATTTACACGAAACAAACCACTGGCTATTTCACTCTCTCCCATGGGTAAAGTGCACATGTTTTCGGTTGCACATCCTCGCAAAGAATACTTCTGATGGATGGCTCAAAAATGGCCTCCCCGGGCTCCAGAGGCTCTCGGGAACCTGGAAATGTGCCCATTTCCAGCCTTCCCGAACTTCTGGGAAGCCTGTTTTTTGCCCTCCCTGAGCCTCCACACGCATCCTGCACTTACCTGCATCCAAAATGGGCTGCGTTAAGGTATTTGCAATTACCTTAATAGGTAAACAACAATATATAATTATATATACCATTTATATATAATTGTTGTAGGTAAACCACTGTTAAAAGTCTAAGTCTCCGTGTGCTCTGTTTTGTTCCTGGGTTATCTCATAATGGCAGTCATGCTGCAAACAATCTGGCAGACACCCCTCTCATAGAGCAATTAGTGAGGCAGGCAGTGGTTGGCCATTCTGATGACAGGTCCCATCCGCCACATCTGAGCTGTGACAATCAAGGAATCAATGCTAGTGAACTTCATCTGATCCAAGATTGGAGGCATAACCTTGCCAACAAATGTCACAGACAGAACGGAGAACGCATTGTGAAATTTCTCTGTTTGTTGGATGTCCAGAGTCCAGGACTCCTATCCCTTTAGGAGAGAAGAGATAACCACCGATCCGTAGACTTTCATCTTTGTGGAGATATGGATGTTGTGTTGATTGAGCACTCTAGTACACAAACAACCCAGCACATGGTTGAACTTGCTGACCATGGAGTCAATTTCTTTGTCCAAAAACCCATCATGATGTTTCCAAAGTATTTGAAACTGTTGACATGGGTGTCATCAACAGTGATTTTTGGTGCAACAAAAGTACTTCCTAATGGCAAGCCGCCCCCCCCCGCATTCCCCCCCATTTCGCATATTTTAATATAGGCCTTAATTTGGGGGGGAGGGGCTTAATTTCATTTCATGCCTATAAAACATGCTGGGACTTCCTATTGGGGGAGGCCGTATTGTTGGAGAAACAGGGTATAAGAAAAATAAAAAGAAACAATAGGACAGGGACGGTAGTCACGTTGGTGCGCTTATGCACACCAATACATGTCAGTTGCCAAACATCCAAATTTTGAATGCATGATTAAGGGGATACTGGGAAAGGTCATAAGACATGAATTAGTAATCTATAAACTTCAGGCAAAAGGACGTTGTAGAACTCGATGAGAAAGATTCCAAGTGAAAATGCATAAAATGATAATTATAATTTCTTAAGTATGGAAGACAGGAGGGATCAGAAGGAGCTATTTTATTCAGAACACCTTTGTTTGTATAAATTCTAAAGAAAAAGATACTGAATGCAGATTCCTTTGTCTTAGCAGTTTATTTTTATGATGGTTTTGTGGACTTTGAGGATCGAAAACACATATTTTATTGAGCTGTGGTCTCAAAGCATGATATTTTTTGCCCCAAATTTCCAGCTTTCCCCTACTGACTCAGGTAAGAATCAAAAGCATCTTTGATTCCAATCTCTACTTATCTCATTATTAAATCTCCAACTTCCTAATTTTTTTTTACAAATTTCCCAATAATTGCAAAGAAGCTTCGGCTCTTCCCAACTATAAGTGAAGATCTGGTTCAGAAGAAGATGCATTTCTGCATTCCAGAGTGGTGACATTGAACCGAATCAGCCCACCGCCCATCTCAGAAAATCCTAGAGGGAAGGAACATGAGTTCTGTGTCGTACATCCTTGGTAAGTGGACTTTTCAGTGAAATTTCCAACTGGAGATAAGAAAAAGACAGAAAAGGTGCATATGAGACTCTATAGAATAGATATTATAAAGCAATGTAGATTGTTTCTTTATTATTTATATTCTGGCCTTGATGTTCTTGTGGCCTTTATGGAAACATAAAGGTCTTTGAAAAACATGATACAAATCTGGTTACCATATATTAACTGTTTGATAAAGTTTCTCCAAATAGATCATCTTCCTTTATTTAAAAAATGGAAGGAAGGGAGGAAGGGAAGGGAAGGAAGGGAAGGAAGGAAGGAAGGAAGGAAATATCTACTCACAAGCCTCTGTGGAACTAGTTATGGTAAGACACTGATCCTCTTTGCCAACACAGACTACAGATTGATTGGCTTTACAATGATCCTCATCTAGTGCAAAGCAGCCTGGGCACTGTAATCCATTTGGTTGAAACTCTTCATACTTTTCCACTGGAGGAAGCAAATATTCCAGTTAGCAAAGTTTCATAATAACCACGAACCCTTTTAATGTCTATCACAGCCTCCTCCAACTTGACTTTCTTTTCACATATTTGAGTTCAATTCCAGCTCAGATGGAATCAAAGAACCCAAGATTCTTTGCAAAAAGCAAGATTTTTTTTTTTTTAAAAGCTAGAGTTTGAAAAAGAATGTATTCAGTTGTAGATACTTACACAGAAGCGGTTCTGCATTGCAGACATCAGTGTCACAACAGTTAGCTCTTGCTACTTCAAATCTACCATCTACTATTGTGGTGCTGAAGAGGCCCTCAAAACAGCCCTCACGTGTTGAGCATTCCTTGACAATTACGTTCAGGGCAATATTGGCTGCAGAAGGGAATTAAAAAAAAATATGGAACTCAGCAGAAAATGAAGAAATGCATATCAAACCTGTTCATTTGGCTGTTGTATTTTGGAAGAAATCACTAAATACCTGTGTTTATTCCACTTTATGAACTGTATATCCTTTTTGTTTAGGAGCTCATAGCCTTTCTCCCCTTGTTACTTTTGCCTATAAAACCACTAAGGTTAGTTGGGCTGTGAAAGTTTGACCCACCCAAACTATTGAGTGAACTTCCATGGCTGAGTCTTCCTGCTTCCAACCCAGCACATATCCCACTATACTCGTTCTTGGACCGGCAGAAAATAACAGGCCAGCCAAACTTCTCCAACTGAGATTCCTAACCCTAACCTGAATTACTAAACCTCATTGGCTTTCATGTAGATGTTGGCACCTTAGAAGATTTATTTATTCCCAAGAAACATTTTAGCACAGGTAACTGCAGAATCTTTTTACAGAACGATGAACCTTGCATTGTGAGAAAGTAATGTAAGCTCCTTCTGTTTAGCTTGCAATGTGTGATGCACATTCAAAAGGGCAAAGTGTAGATTGCTACATCAGGATGTGTGTTTCATCACTTGTCCACTCTTGTCCCCGTGTATCATGTCATGCACGTACGTTTAAAAAAAATTACATCCGGCAAATAACATTGGACTATTGTCCCTCAATGAACCCCGAAGAGAAGTCATTGAAGGAAACTCCCCAACCTAATCATGTTTTAGCACAACTTAGATACAAAATTTTAGCATTTTATTGTTGCTTGACAGTGAAAAACACAGTTGAGAAAGTCCAGAAATATTTCACAAGAAGAGTTCTCCACTTCTTTACTTGTTGCAGAATACCTTATGCCACCAGACTCGAAATTCTAGACCTAGAAAACCTACAACTATGCCGCCTTCGGTCCAATCTAAGTATAGTATATAAAATCATACATTGCAATGTCCTACCTGCAAATGAATACTTCAGCTTCAACCATAACAACACAAGAGCACACAATAGATACAAACTCAAGGTTAATCACACCAAACTTGATTGCAGGAAATACGACTTCAGCAACAGAGTGGTCAATGTCTGGAATACTCTACCTGACTCTGTGGTTTCTTCCCCAAACCCCAAAAACTTTAACCTTAGACTGTCTACTATTGACCTCACCCCTTTCCTAAGAGGTCTGTAGGGGGCGTGCATAAGCGCACCAATGTGCCTACCGTCCCTGTCCTATTGTTTCTTTTATTTTTCTTATATGTATCCATGTATTCACAACTATGTTTTTACTTATACCTATTATCTTGTAAGCAATTGACAAACCAAATAAAATAAAAATAAATAAATGAAATGGGTGACATATGTTGTCAAAGATGTTAAGACTCTGAAAAGAATGCAGGGAAGAGCAAAACAAAGATGATTGGGGACTGGAGGCTAAAACCTGTGAAGAATTCAATATGTCCACTCAAGTAAGAAAGAAGGACTAGGGGTGACATGATGGTAGTGTTCCCTTTGTGGAGCTGCCACAAAGACGAGGGTGCCAACTTATTCTCGAATCATCTGAAGGCGGGACGAGAAGCAATGGATGGAAGCCAACCCAGGAGAGAAGCAACTTGAAACTGAGGAGACATTTCCTGACAATGAGAACAATCAGTGGAATGGCTTCCCTCCAGACATTGTGGGTGACTTCCAAGGTTCCTTCTAACTTTGGTGGTCTATGTTCTAATCAATATATACATATTATACAAAAAATGAAACCAAGTAATGGACATACTTGAGAACAAACTCAATTTTCACTTACTTAGAGTAACTACAGTAGAACAAAATTCTTCATCTTCTTTGCACTCCACCACCTTCACAGCCTCTCCTTCACATTTATCTCCAAGGGCAACACATGCCTGACACTTTAGAGATGTCACTACAAATGAAAGACAAAGTTATACCAATGATCAGTGTCACCTTTATATGTTCTGCTATCCTAGCATTTACGTTTAAGGCTCCTGTTATAATCTGGTTTACAAAGCAGGCCTCCCCTGTTGTTTTTTTCTACTGGGAACCTGGGCAAGGGTGGGAAGTGAGATCAACTTGTGGAAATGGAAGGCAAATTGAGACTAAGGGAGAGATCCACCCTCTCATATCTCTCACATATTAATATGAAACTGGATCTTCCCCTCTTCTGGTATTTATGCCACAGAACAGATTTGTAAAGAAGCCATGTGGACGCTGGCTGAGGCCATATTTCTGCAAGAACCTGAATTCTGAATAATTTTTGATATCTGCATTGGTGATGCAGGATTTGGGCACATTCTAGATGTGGTCTGCCTATACCTTCTTGCTAGGGTTGAGAGAGAGTCACTTGCCTAGTTTTTGGCCCAATGGTCCAATGTCACTTGCCTAGTTTTTGTTCCTAGACTCATATTACCCATTCCTACTCCAAAACCTTCAGCCACTGCACCAAATTGGCTCTCATGATCCTCTGAAGAGATGATCACGAATCTTGCATCTACTACAGGTAGTCCTTGACATAGGATCACAATTAGGACTGGAGCTTTTATCACTAAGTCATATTGTTAAGTGATTTGTGCCCAGTTTTATAATCTTTTTGTGGTAGTTAATATCTGCAGTCAATAAGTGAATCACATGGCTGTTGAGCAAATCTGCTTTCCCCCATTGATGCTGTTTGTTAAAAGCTGTTCAGGGAAGTCAATGATGATCATATGTCCCAGGACACTGCAACTGTTGTAAACACATGCCAGCTGCCAAATGCCCAAATTTTGATATGAAATGGTGGGGATTGTTGAAAGCGTTAGTACCATTTGTAAGTGACTTTTTTCAGTGCTGTTTTAAACTCAGATGGCCAGTGAACAAATGGACATATGTCAAGAATGATCTATGGTAGAACGATTTCCCAGAAACTTCCTCAGGCTGCCTGTTCTCCATCCCTTTCCTGAAGTCACCCAAAGTTTCTATATCTGTTTTAAGGAAATCAAATTCTTTACCTGTTGACAAGATGGAGCAGAAGAGACAAAAGACAAGAAGAATTCCAGCCGCCCTCATGTTGGTAGAAGTCAACTCCCCTGCCTTTTCTGAAGCCACCTACTGCTCAGTTTTGCAACTGGGGAAATGTTTTTAAAGAATTAGCTGGAGGAGGTTGAATATAGGGACTCAAATGATTGGCTAGCTGAGATAGAAAACTCAGGGAGGGCAGAAGCCAAATTCCATTGGAAAAGATAGTGGTTTTTTTTTTTTTTTTGAAAATATACACAAAATAAACTTTGCTTGGCAGTGAAATGGAGATGTGAATTCTTGCTTTTCTTAGTGGCTTCTAGAGCTGATTTTATATCCTACTATAATTCTCCATCTCTGATTTGTATCCTTTGCCCCTCTTGACTGTGTTTCACCTTAATTCCTATATTCATTTGTTTGGATTGTTTGGACCTTTTCCTGATCCTACAGTTGTGCATAATATAACAGTCAATACTTTATTATATATTAGTGATAAGTCTCTGAACATATCCATTATTATATTCTTATTTTTGTAGACAGCTTTTAGTTACCTGGCCCTTAGTTTCAATTATGTATTATTATATTTACTGACCTCCTATTTTATCTATAAGAAATAAAGATTAAAGTACAGTTATAATTTAAGATTACATGAAATGATACTTTTCCTTCTTATGTTATAATTGTGATTATAATTTTTCCTATCCTGGATTCAGAGGTGCTATGTAATGAACTGACCAATCACTATTCTTCCTTTTCTAGTAAAGATTATTGAGATGTTGGTGATGAGGGACCAGTTAGAGCAGGGGTGTCAAACTCAATTTCATTGAGGACTGCATCAGGGCTGTGGTGGAGCTCAGGGGGCTGGGGTGGTAGTGGCTGACTGGGTGGGTGTGGCCGACTAGGTAGTCATGGCCAGGTTGATGCCACTCCCCAAACTGCTGGCATGTTTCCTCTTTGCATTGAGTAGACCAGGCCAAAGTCACGTTGGCCTAATTGGATAGACCGGACTGAAGCTATATTGGCCTGATCTTTCCTCTCCGTACCAGGTAGACCGGGCTGGGAGGGGTGGGGTGAACCACAATGTGGGTCCCCGCATCGTGATTACACCAGTTCACTGAACTGCACACAAAGTTAACAACCAGTTTGAATGAACTGGTGTGAATCAGCTGAATCCCACCACTGGTCATCAGTCTTGAGTCCCTTTGTACCCACAGGAGATCTAAGTTCAAGTCCACTTGAATTCCATGGATTCTTATCCAGGGTGGGCTTCAAAAATTTCAGCAACGGATTCTTTGCATTGCTGGGTGGGCGTGACCATGGTGGGTATGGCCTAGTTGGCCTCTTGTACCACAGCAGGGGAGGGGGTGTTTTCACCTTTCCTCAAGCCTCCAGGATGGTGAAAATGGCCTCCCCGATCTCTAGAGGCCCTCTGGAGGCCCTCAACGGGCTTGTTTCTGGCCTTCTGGAGCCTGCAGGAGGCCCGTTTTTCACCCTCCTTAAGCCTCCATGCAGGCCCTGCACTTACCTGGCATCCAAAATGGACTGCATAGGGACTTCTGGCAGGGACGGGTTGGGGTGGGCGGGGCCAGCCAGAGGTGGGATTTACTGATTCACCGAACTGGTCATTAAAAATGATAAAATCATCTACTGGTTCACCCGAACCAGGAAGAACTGTTCAGAGTTTTGCAGTGTAAATTCAGCGCCAGAAAAATAAACACAGATGGCTGATGCTCTACTTAACATCTTAATAAACATATTAAGTAAATGTTTACAATACCAGTTGTAGATTTCTCCAACATGGAGCAAACTCAAACAGAAGCAGACATGTTACAAGCAACTCAACTTCAGCAGACAAGCAAGCAAGTTAGTCTTTCTTTCACTTTAGAGTTGAGCACAGAACAGAGATAAACCATGTTGTGGTTCACCAGCAACCAGTGCAGATGGCAGCGAAATCGAACAGTGAGTGTCATGCCCCTGTTAGAATCTGACTCCGAGGGAGAGGAGGAATAGCTGACAGGGAGTGGGAGTGTGGCTCCGGAGGTTGTGGAGGAAACTGGGGAAGGGCACAGGCCAGTTGGGCATTCAGAGGAAGACGCAGGCCCACCCCCTCTTCATCCTAGGACATGCAGGGAGGAGCAGATAAGGGAGAAACATGAATGGCATGGTCTACAGGGAAGAAAAGGGCTCTGATCCCCTTCATGGGCTGCAGCTGTGAGGACTTTTGAAAAGGACAAACTGTGAATGGCCCAGTCCTGCAAGCAAAGTGTGAAATAATTCTAGTCTCTCAATATCTCTTATCTGAGTTCTGGCGTCCTTTCCAGTGTGTGTATTTCGGTATCTGTGGACGTCTTCAAGCCCTTATCCTGCCTTGTCTCATTAATTGCTTCAGTGTGGTTTGTGTTGTTTTTTCTATTTATAATTTATATGTGTTTTGACTTTGAACAGAATTTTTTCCTTTTTGCAACTGTTTGTTGGGGGAGTTTTTTCTCCAGTCAATGATAATTGGACCTTGGAGGGCAAGTGGAAGGAATTAAAGGGACTTCACCTATTTCTGTGACTTTGTTGCTTTTGTATCCCACCCTGGGTCATCACAGTGAGGAAAAAAGGGGACCAGTCAGGGAGTCTGGAGAGGACTTGGACCAGGGTCCTGCGTTCATTGCAGGGATGGGGCCAGGACCATCTGTAGGGGGCGTGCATAAGCGCACCAACGTGCCTACTGTCCCTGTCCTATTATTTCTTTTTTTCTTTCTTATATGTGTTCATTTCATGTATTCATAACTATGTTTATCCTTATACCTATTATCTTGTAAGCGATTGACAAATCAAATAAATAAATAAACAACGTACTATAAAGCAGTACAACCACTTCACGTGATTTTATCCTTGATTTTATCCCTCTGTTATTGCAGCCTAGAACTGCACTGGCTTTTTTTTGGCAGCTGCCGCACACTGTTGGCTCGTCTTTAAGTGATTGTCCACTAGGACTCTAAGATCTCTCTTGCGGTTGCTACATTACAACTCTCTTATAATGTGACAAGAGAGGATGATAGGAAGCATCCCAAAAGAAAAATGACTAAAAGTATAGCTGAACTGAGTCAAGAATGGGTGACATAGAAGAGGGAATACCAGTTCATCAAAGCTACCTTTTCCTGTGTGTTCAAACACTCCTTAAAAAAATACACAGACACAAATGCTTTCAACACCACAATTTATTTTCATTATAATTTAGTGCAAATGGAATGTTTAGAGAAAAACCATATTCCCCTCAGCTAGTAGCCCCAAACACAGCATTTCAACCCTCTCAGGTCTGTTCCTCCATATTCTAAATTACTACCAAGAATGCTTAACCCCAAACCACTGTTACTCTTACTACTGAAGCTCCAATCTCCTTCTCACTTTTATAAATGCTGAAAGACAAAGGAAGAAGGCTATATTCTGATTACTCGGGCAGAAAATCTCTATTGAGGGACAGTGGGACAGTGTTACACTGCTTCATGGTGCTCAACATTAAAAGGTTATTGCCCATTCGCATCTCTCCATCGGGATAGGAACATACATTTGGGGTTGCGCATCCTAGGAACGATCCCCCCTCTTGTATAGCTCCAACTGTGGAGGAAAAAGGAAGAATAAGAATCTCTGAGACTTTATTGCAAGGATATTAGAAAACAAAGATAATTTTCCTCTCGACAAACTCCTGAGCATAGCCTCTCTTCGGGAAATCCTTTGCGCTATGTTGACAATTAAGCCCTTATATCAGTCATGAACACTACTGCCCTCCCGTCGACCCTTCAAAGAGGCCAAATTAAGAACATAGTCATCCATGTTTATACTATAGGTCAGGGGTCTTCAAGCCTGATAGCTTTAAGGCTTGTGGATTTCAACTCCCAGAATTCCTCCTCCAGTCATTAAGTTAGCTCAGGAATTCTGGGAGTTGAAGTCCACAAATCTTAAACTTGCCAAATTTGAAGACCCTTGCTATAGGTCGTCCTCAACTTACGACCACTATGGAGCCCAAAATGTATGTTGCTAAGTGAAACATTTATGAAGTAATTTTAAGTCATAAAATTACTACCCACTTCTCAACCCTTCAAAATGACCAGAATAAGAAGTCAAACTCATGCATGTTATATACCACAGTACTGTTATTGTTGAAAGATTACAGTACAGTGGTACCTTGGTACTCAACTGCTTCCCAACTTGTCAAATTTGGTACTTGAAGCATTTTGACATGAAAATGCTGTTGCAATACTTGGGGTATGCTTACAGAGGTGGTATTCATCAGGTTCTGACCAGTTCTGGAGAACTGGTAGCAGAAATTTTGAGTAGTTTGGAGAACCGGCAAATACCGCCTCTGACTGGCCCCTCCCCCATCTATTCTTTGCCTCCCGAGTCCCAGCTGATTGGCTGGGTCTTCTTTGGTTGCCCTGCACAGGAGAACAGAGCTGGAAAGCAGGTTAGTGGGGTGGGGAGGGGACGGGCTTTTTGCAGTATATTCTTCCCCTGTCATGCCCACCAAGCCACGCCCACAGAACCAGTAGTAAATTTTTTTGAATCCCACCACTGTATGTTTAGTATTCGATGTGCTGCAATAGAAAAAGTGGGACAATTGGGGGAAACGCACAGGAATTTGGCCATGCTGGGAAGATCTCGGCTAAAGGAGGGGGATGGCTAATGGCCGCTGAGGGTCAATAGGAAGTCGTGTTGTTAGGAAGTTCATTGACGTAGGCAAAGGGATAGACAGAAAGTTATTCCTGGCCAAAACAAAGGGTTTATTTGGGATTCGTCCTTTTTTTTTTTTTTACTATTCATCACAACTCCTGGAACCAATTCATGAAGTACCACTGTAATAAAATCTTGGAAATCTGAACGTGGGGTTCCCACCTTCAACCCTTAGGAAGGTTTTTGCCTGAGACGCTTTCTCAGGTTACAGTTCTGGCCCAGAGTCAAATTTCTTTCATCTGACTATTGTTTTGTCGCGACTTTTTCTGCCGGGTCTCAAGATTATTCCTCAGCTCATTACACCTCTAGGCATAGTATATATTGTAGGAAGTTACAGAACTCTTGAACACTTAATTTTCCACTGGAAAGTTTTGTGATCGAGAGTGCATTTTTGTAATTCTCACAATGTTTATATACCTGACAGACACAGTTCCAGTGAAATATTTATCAGCTACACCACCATGCTTTTCTCGGGATGAATATTGGGCAAAAATGCACTTGCCTAGGAAATTTGTTTACTGTAATGTATATACTATAGCAGAGTGTGAGGGTAATTATCTTGTGCAAAGTTGCACCCAAAAGGCATGGAAAATGTCTACGGATACCTGCATTAGGGAGAGAAATATATGGAAAACTGTAGTAATATTCCTGCAGGTTCCTTCCCCCATCCTCACTCTATATTGCAATTATCTGATCAGAATCATATGATTAAAGTGGATTTCCACAATCATGATGTGTTAGTCTGCAGGCAAAATAATAATTAGTCCTTTAATTTCAGCAGCATGGTAATGGATGCTCTTTTGATGTTTTTGAGCCATCCTATAGTCAGTCTGCCTCCCCCTCTCCCAATATTTTTAAAAAAACCTCCAATTTTTCATATTTTAATTATTTATTTTTAGTTACCTGGCATTTTGTTTTGTTTTCTCTCTCTATTGTTTCTTTGATTAAACAAAAAAAGATTGCACTCACGTGTATTCATGGTAAAATTAAAGTTCACACAATGTGTCTCTCGGCCAAGACAAAGAATTGGATGAGCTGATTGGAGGGAATCTCCATGTCTTGTGTATGATCCAGAGCATACGAATCCATTGGGTTTGAGTTCCTCACGCAGGGGCACTGTAAGAATCAACCCAAGGTTAGCAAACATTTTCATGGCCACCATTCCATATTAAATCCCAAGTGTTTTCACATTCTGGCAGTTGTGGCCCACCAGTGGCCAGCGGAGCTGGTGGCAGACTTGGACAGTGAGGAGGTTGGGGGGGAACATGGGCCAGTCCTGGAGTCTGGGGAAGGCTCTGATGAGGGCTCTGCATCAGAAGCAGAGATGGGGCCAGGGCCGTCCAACAGTTATCAGCTGCCTTCAGAGTTGGAGATCAGTGGGGCAGAAGAACAGCTGGAGCCTGTTCCCAATGTGTGCGCATGCACAGAGCTGCCAGGAGAAGGGAACAGTTAAGGAACAGTCAACTCAGGGGTAAAGGCACAGATGGATAGTGAATGGCCCTTCCCATAGGGAATAAAGACGAGTGAAAGGGGTGTGGGATTTGCAGGAGACAATTAGTTCATTTAATTGGGGTGAAGATCTGTTCGTGATTCCTTGCTAAGTATTTTCTGGTACAGCATTGTGCTTGGAAGCTATCGGCCTGGCAACTCTGCAAGCCTGATAAGGTCTGTGGTTGTAAATCACTCTTGAAAGACTGTTTGCCGGGACTTTGCTGGATGTGAATGATAGGAATTCACATTAGCATAATAAAAAGGGATTTTGTCGGGATGAGGAGTGTAGAGTTGTAATTGCAGGAATGTTATAATCTCGGATGGCAAACCTCAGATAAAGAATGTTTCCAAGCAAATACAACTCAGGTAAACAAAGTCACTCATCTAAAGGAGGATTAGAGAGAGGAAGTAAACATACGTTAGACTTTAACTAGAGATAATTAATTGTGTTATTTACTATGCTAAACAGTAACGAAAGTTAAGCAGTGACCAAAGTTAACCAATGATTGAGGATAACTAAAAATGTGTATAAATGCAAGACTAGACTCCAATAAAGTTCATCATGATTCAGTTGATCATGATCAAACAACTCGACTGCCTCGTCATTACAACAGAGGAGCCTGCTTTGTGATTTTTGTGAAGCCTAGGTCAGAACACTGTCTTCCAGGGTTCCCAGCCAGGACACGATTTGTAATCCACGCATCTGTAGGCAAAGCTGGACCAGGAATGGGGATGGCACCTCATTCCATCACAAATGTATGCACGTTCTGAGGTTCCCCTTCAACATAGATCTTTTCCCCCCCTCTCTTGACCCCTTATAAGCCCTCTTGAGAAGACAGTCTGCAGTTCTCTCTTGCCCTTATGACAATCCCAGCTCTGATTGGCAACTTTAAGGATGGAAGCTCAGAGGGGGTATTCAGCAGGGTTAGGGTTAGGATTAGGGTGCCCTGCACAGGAGAACAGAGCTGGAAAGCAGGTTAGTGGGGTGGGGAGAGAATGGGGATTTTGGAGTAACCTTCCCCCAGGAGTGGGGAGGGAATGAGGATCTGACAGTATCCTTCCCCTGCCATGCCCACCAAGCCACGCCCACAGAACCAGTAGTAAAAAATATTGAATCATACCACTGAAGCCCTCCTCCTCCAATAGCCAATTGCAACCCTGGGCAGCCATTCCAACCTGGGTTGCTGGATTGCCATGTTCTCCACTTACACATAGTTGCTATTTTTAAAAAATCTTATACAGGTAGTCCCCTAGTTACAACAGTTTTTTAGTGACCGTTCGAAGTTACAACGGCCCTGAAAAAAGTGACTTTTTATGACCATTTTTCACCCCTTATGACTGCAGCATCCCCATGGTCGCGTGATTGTCACTAGGATGCTTGACAATTGACTCACATTTATGACAGTCCAGGGGTTGTGTGGTCCCCATTTGCAACCTTCTGACAAGCAAAGTCAATGGGGAAGACCAGGTTCACTTAACAAACTGTGTTACTAATTCCACAAGTGCAGTGATTCACTTAGCAAATGTGGCAAGAGAAGTTGTAAAATGCGACAAAATCCAGGTCGCAATTTTTTAACTTAGCAGTGGAAATTTGGGGTTTAGTTGTGGTCATAAGTTGAGGACTACCTGTGGTTGACTCAACAATGGCTTGCTCAACTAATGAACTTCCATTAGTTCATTAATAAATTTATATTTATTTATTCATTATTATTTATAAACATAAATGAAACCATTAGTCATCGGTTTTTAATAAAGAGATTGGATAACCCTTTGTCTGAAATGGTATAGGGCTTCCTGCTTCAGCAGGGGGTTGGACTAGAAGACCTCCAAGATCCCTTCCAACTCTGTTATTCCTCACTCTCTCCATTGAAGTTTGCTGCTCCATTGAAACCCTGCATCTCTTTTGAGGCAAACATGGTGGTGCTGTTGCTTTCTGCTTAAGCTGGGTTGAAATTTGCTCCCCTAGCCAGTGGTGCGATTCAACCGGTGTAACAACCGGTTCAGTGATTGTGCGCTTTGCACAATTTTAAAAAGCCCATTTTCAGCTATAATACCTTCTATTGCAGCTGAGTTGAGTAAAACATCTGTAGCGCGGCAAAACCACCCTGCCGCATGAATCAGCTGTCCTCCAAAACAAGGAAATAAAACACAGGAAAGAGCAGAAGCGGGTGGGTAGGCAGGGCCGAAATGATCACTGGAACTACCAGTTCACCTGAACCGGTCCAAACCGTAGAATCCCACCCCTGCCCCTAGCTTTCTCACTCCCCCGCCGACAGTACTGCCCAAAGTTTAACTTTCTCTGCCTTATGCAAAGAAACATCGAGTTGAACTACTTACACAGAAGAGGCAGGGCGTTGCACCCGTCCGTCTGGCAACAGAAAAGGTTCACTTGAGAATATTTTCCCTGTGTGGAGGTCATACTGTAAAAACCTTCCATGCATTCCTTAGCTTTCGCACAAGTCTTAGCCGTGTAACTGAGTGGAGGACTGGCTGTGAAACAGAGAGGAAATGTTGGGATTTACAAAAAAGGAAATAAAGAAAATGTTCAAAAAGCAATGTGCTCAATTAAATATTCTGTTTGAGATCCCTTGTATTATGTTGGTTGGTGGAGAAGATGATAAGGTTTTCTTTAATAGGAGAAAGAGCACCAAATTACCTCATGCATGATTTGAGATGGTTTCCTCCATTTATCTCAGGCAAGGAGGAAGAGTTAATTTGGACAGGTGGAACCTCTGGAAACTATTTTGTACAGTTAAACAAACACTGCATCCCTTTTGTTCTCTTACCACTCTTCTCCCAGTGTTATCCATGTATGATAGAGCAACAGAAAATAATATTTTTGCCAACATAACATTTCTAGTAAACATAACCCACTGAAATTGGCAGAATATGGTGACATTAGTCAATGATGAAATCCACCTTCAAGAAAACTGAATTATCCCTTCTTGATGCTTGAGATACTAAGTGATGGTAATATTGACTGTCAGCTAAATTGAAAGGATATTTCACTCACTCAAAGTAAGAGACATAGTCATGGAAAGGCAATGGGTTTCGTCTTGTTCACACTCCACCATTGTCATGTCCTCATTTCTACAATCTCCTCTAGTGACCAAACATTTGTTGCATTTTAGAGATGTGACTGCAGAGGAGAGAAGCAAAATAGTTATACAGGCAGTGAGCCGACCAGGTTATGTGATAGTTATCTAAAAACCCTCTGTAGATTTCAAAAATAATAACAATTTGCCCTAGGTGTGTATCCGAAGCCATTTCTAGCAAACATTTGAAGCTTAGAAGGTTAGAGATCAGAAAAATATGGATATCAGAAATTAGGCTCAGCTTTTAAATAGGACAAGCGATGTTTCATTCAGTTCTTTAGATAAGATTCTCTCCCAGACACTTCTTTTTATTATTGATTGAGATCAGCCTTCTAAACAAGCTGAATGGATGCCAGCATATTAACAATCAATATAGAGTATCCTGAGACTATGAAGAATTCATGGTTTATAATCTATGACATTCATTTTAGTGTTTTTAGTGTCGAACACATTGAATTAGGAGGTGGGAAACTGTGCATTCTAGTTTTGCTTTAGGCACAAATGTCAGCTTGGGGACTTTGGAACAGTCACTCCTTAGCGTAAGAAGAAGGTATGGCAAGAAGAAAGTACAGCATGCCCAAAATATGCCCAAATATAGCTGACCTCTTACTGCTGGCACCAGGGGGGAAGGCTGACTCCAGAGACCAACTCTTAGCCTCCTGCCCACCCCACAGCTATTTGGTTGCTGATTCACCTCCTCATCCATTTATTGAGAGTCTGCTTTTAAAAAGCTAAAACGAGCAGAGAGCTGAAGATGCCTGTCCATCCATATGTCTTCATCCATGTCAGAAATCTCCCTCTACCAACTCTCCAGAATCTCAGTGTTGAATAGCAATACTCACCACCTGTCAATAAGAATGAGGAGACGAGACAGAAGAAGACAACGAGACCAGCAGCCATTGTATCTGCAGAGTGACTCCAATGCTGTCCTGAAACCAATAAATGAATGCGCTGAATTTTATAGTTATTGGAGCATGGCTCCCCTGTAGGATGCTTTGGAGTCTTCCAGTGGGTGGAAGACATGAGTGATCACCAAATCCCACACAAAGTAGAGTAATAACAACTTGCACAATGAAATGGGGAAAGGGGCAACGGCAGTGGAGAACCAACAAGTTGGTTGAGGCTTGTTGGGATCATCCAGTAACTTGGCGGTGTGTTTCAAAATTGCCTACCACCGGTTCGGTGGGCATGGCTTGGTGGGTGCGCTTTGCGTGCGCATGCGCACCAAACACGCACTTTGAGCAGGCACAGAGGCGTTTGAACTCAGCTCCTGCAAGGCTGCACTCTCCTGGCCACTTCAGCAGATGCTGCAGGACACTCTGCTGCGGCCGTGCAAAGTAGCTGCGCTCCAGAAGCAGGAAATAAAGATGACTATGGGAGTCCGGGCGGGCAGGTGGGCCCAACAGCAGAGTGGCGGAGATAACCAATTCAGTCTCTGCTGCTCATCACTGCTACCGGCTCAGCAGAACCAACCCGAACCGATGGGTTCTATAGGCTAAGCAAAGAGTGATTCCAATCATCAATAGGGGACTGAAGAAGAAATATCTCCTTTCTCTTTTATTTATTTTTTATTTCAGAAAGGAGAGGAAGAGGATGCTTGCTACAGTATTTGCCAACATGTCCAAAGTGAGTCAGTGGTGACGATGAAGGATATTATTTTGTTTTTATTCATTGAGAAACAGCATAGTACCATAACCACTACTCAACTATTCAGTGGAGGGCTTGTCCAACACAGCTCCTTTTATTGGAAGAGAAAGAAGGAGGTTGCTGTGGGATGTTGGACTTGATCAGGGATGGAGATTTGTGCGTGTTAAATGTGTATGGTGTTTTTGCAATTGTTTAATAGGGATATCTGTGGGTCAACAATTGACAAATTCCTAAAGGAAATCAACCCTATCCTTGAAAGGACAGATACTGAAGCTTGAATTCTTTGGCCACCAAATGAGAAGAGAGGACTCATTGGAAAAGATGCGGAGGTTGGGAAAGACTGAAGGCAAAAGGAGAAGGGAGTGGCAGAGGATATAGATCAGGGGTGTCAAACTCGATTTCATTGAGGGCCGCATCAGGGTTGTGTTTGACCTTGGGAGGCTGGGGTGGGATCCAGAGGTGGTATTCAGCAGGTTCTAATCAGTTCTGGAGAACCGGTAGTGGAAATTTTGAGTAGTTCGGAGAATTGGCAAATACCACCTCTGATTGGAGATCCTTCCCCTGCCATGCTCACCAAGCTATGCCCGAAGAACCGGTAGTAAAAAAAAATTGAATCCCACCACTGGTGGGATAGCCAGCATGGGCATGGCCAGCCCAACAGCACTCATGTTGAAGTGCCTGTGGTGGCCCGAGCACTCTGCCAGCGAAAACAGGCGCCCGAGCTCCATTTTCGGCTGTGATGGCCTCCTGCAGTCCTCTGTCAGCTAAACAGAGCTCAGGAGGGCTGCCTGTGGTCTTCCCAAACTCTGTTTTCACTGGCAGAGGCAAAGCAGGCCAGTCCTTCATTGTTTCCAGGACAACCCTGCATGCCAGATCTAAGCACCTCACATGCCGGATCGAGCTCCTGGGCCTTGAGTTTGACACCCCTGATATAGTTGGTTAGATATTATTATCAATGTAATGATAATGAGTTTGGACAGACTCTGGGAGACTGTGAAGGATGGATGGGCCTGGCATAGCTGTAGTCCGTGGGGTCATGAAGAGTTGAACACGACTTAGTGACTGAACAGCAACAAGTAGATGAATACTGAATATGCAGAGGACTGCACTCATGGGGCAAATTAGCAGATACGGGAGGAAACAAGACCTCTGAACTTGGAATGATTTGGGGAAAGTTGTGTCAGGCTTACTAGGTACATCAGATAGGAACACAATTTGATGAACTAATTCTGCTTTATTGTAAAGCTACAATACCAGAATCTTGCAGGTCTGAAAGTACAATATCCTCAAAAGACTAAGGAGGTTTCTTCTGACTTTCTTGTCTCGGCCACTATCTATTTGCAGGATATGCTGTGTCTTATCTGACCCATCCCTTGGTAGATTCTCTTCACCCAGTCTCCCTTTCCCATATAAATTACAAGAAGACATCTTAACAAATACTACACAAAAAAAGTGATGGAATGTGCACCTGTAGGAGCAATTGGGGAGACTTTTGGCAACACAAAGCTTTCCCACAAAAGGCCCAGCTTAAGGAGGAGGAGATTCGTGGTAATCATGCCCTAGAATCTCTCAAGATGCATCTAGTAGGCAAGCAATTTACAACTTTAGTTTGGCAAGATTCTGTCAACTAGGTGTAAATAAATAAAGTATCAGACTTGACTGGATTTTATTGTCTCGTCCTTGCCTTGGGCTTGACAGAAGCTACTGTATGGACATGTCTTCTCATACCTAGCAATGTACAAAGAGCGCTCCTTATTTTGGTCACTCTCCTTATTTGGTCACAATAAAAACATTGTTTTTACTGTGTAACGAATCTCTGGGGCAGGGAAGCCCAATATTAGCATCAGCACACAGATGGGGCAGAGTGTATTGGTGTGGGCAGCTCTTGGTAGCCCCCAAAATGGCCCATGTTACACCACTGCACCTGGAAAGGATCTTGGAGGTCTTCTAATCCAATCCCCTGCTCAAGAAGGCAACTCTATACCCTTTCATACAAGTAGCTGTCCAGTCTCTTCTTAAAAATCTCCAGAACTTCTGAAGCACCCACAACTTCTGAAGGCAAGTTGTTCCACTGGTTAATTGTCCTCACTGTTAAGAAGTTTCTCCTTAGTTCTAAGTTGCTTCTCTCCTTGATTAATTTCCATCCATTGTTGCTTGTCCGGCCTTCAGGTGCTTTGGAAAATAAGTTAACCCCCTCTTCTTTGTGGCAGCCCCTCAAATACTGGAATACTGCTATCATGTCACCCCTAGTTCTTCTTTTCTCTACCCTAGCCATACCCTAGCCATACTAGCGATAGACTAGCTATACACATACTCCTTGGCATCTGGTATACCCAACCTGAACTCCTAGGGCATTAGACCCAGAAGCCCTTCCCAACATTTATGAAGTACTCCTAGATACTGTATCTTGTTAGACTCATTACCTTTGAAGGGAAAGGTGTGACAAAAGAGAATGGTAGGAGATATTCCAAAAGAAAAGTGGCTAAAAGTATAGCTGTATTTAGTCAAAAATGGATGGCACCAGAGAAGGAAATGACCAGGTTATCAAATCTATCTTCTCGTGCGTTTTCAAACCCTCCTTAGAAAAATACTCAGACACTAATACTTTTCATCGCCACAATTTATTTTCATTAGGATGTAGTGAAAATGGATTGTTTAGAGAAAAACCATGTCCCTCAGCTAGTAGCCCCAGACACAGCATTTCAATCCTGTCAGGTCTGGTCCTCCATATTTTAAAGTATTGCCAAATTACAAGTAGATTGCTTGTTATTCACTTAACAAATGTTTCATTTAGCCACAGAAACTTTGGGCCTAATCGTGGTCATAAGCTGAGGACTACAACACCCTGCCCTGCCCCCTTACCTGCACTGTGTGTGCCTCCCAGCTGATTTTTGGCCTGTTTGAGGCCATTTTCGCCCTCCCGAGGCTCAAGGGAAGTCTCTGCAGCCTCAGGAGGCCGAAAAACAGGCCTTCTGAAAATACCAGAAGTTCCCTGTTTTCAGCCTCCAGGCGGTCTCTGGAGCTCGGGGAGGCCGTTTTTGCCCTCCTGGAGGCTCAAAGGAAACCTCGGGAGCCTCGGGAGGCTGAAAACAGGCCCGTTTCAGCACTTCCGGTATTTCCAGAAAGCCTGTTTTTCGGCCTCCCAAGGCTGCAGAGGCTTCCCTCAAACCTCGGGAGGATGAAAACGGCCTCAAACAGGCTGAAAATTGGCTGGGAGGTGCAAGCGTGCACAGTGCAGGTAAGTTTGGCTGGGGCCCGTGTGCCTGCACAAATGGCTCTGTGTGCCACTGGTGGCATGCCAACATGGCCGTATAGCCTTTCACATACCTATTTTTTGAAAATCTCCCCTGCATTTCTACCACTCCTTTCTTGTCTTCCCACTATTTGTCTTCCCACTATTTACTTATTCTATGTCTTTTACACACCTTTTCATTTTCTACTGTATATCTCTGATACCATCAATAGCTCATTATAACTTTCCACTTTATAAAACTTTTTATATTTCTTTTTAATGACTCTATACAAGCCCTTATGTTGGCCTACCCCTGTAATGATGATGATTCATTTGATTTGTTATCCAAAACAAACTCAAAGGTCCTGCTCAACAATAGAGCTCAGGTGTGTTTCCAAAATTAGAAGCTGTATTTGCATTAACATGACAAATGTGACTAGAGCTACTGTTGACTTTAGGGATTTTTTTTTAGTTGTGATAAATGAACTGAGCATTATTCAGCACGCAAAGAAAATGGGATTACAGATGTCCTAAACTTAGGACCACAATGGAGCCCAAAACATCCATTGCTAAGCAAGACATTTGTTAAATCAGTTGTGATGACCCGGAGTGTAATACAAATGTAACAAAATCCAAACCATAAATAAATGCCCTTCAATGCCTCCAACTTGGCCCCACTGTCCAATAATTCTCAGTTGGAGATAAAACTTTTTCAAAAATAGTCTTCAAAAGAAAGCAATACAGTCCAAACTTAATGAGCAGATAGAGGTGAAATAAAAAACTAAAGCAAACTACAATGGAGGAATTTCCACAACGGACCAGGATAAGTAGTTACCAACTTCAAGGAGATAACAAGGCACAGTCTGTTGGAAGGACACCAACCAAGATAACTTCAGCCCAAAATAACACACACTTTGCAATGCTGTGTTTTAACCATCTCTCTTATATACTATTCTCCACAGCTACAACCAATGAGGGGGATCATGGCCGCTTCCTCTCTCGTAAGCCAAGTTGTTGTCTTCTCCATTCCTCCCTGCCTGTCCTAGGATAAAGAGGGGATGGGCCTGGTTCTTCCTCTGACTGCCCAGCAGGCCTCTGCCCTTCCCCAGCCTCCTCCACAACCTCTGGAGCCACACCTCCACACCATGTCGGTTGTTCCTCCTTTCCCTCACTTATTCTGACCAGCTCTGCATGACCAAACTGTCTACTGCCTCATCTTGATTATATTGCTGGGCTTACCTATAGCTACTATACGGAGAAAGAGGTTTCATGATAGCAAAAAAGTATATCTTTAAGCCAAGGAGAAATGTTCCAACCACAGGGTGGTTTCTGGGGGTCTTCAAACTGAAGTGATAAAGATGTTATCACCACAACTTAAACTGAGTTAGCACTGATGATATTACCTAGATGGGTAATGAAACATTTGCAAGGAAACAACTAAGAGAGCACCACATAATCTGAGCTGTTCAAATTTTAGATCTATAGGGATCTATAGGAATAGAGATGAGTGAATTTCTGTGTGCAGTTCATCAAAGTGAATAGGTTAGGCTCTCGGTCACTAACTGCACATCTCTGAACCATGATGGTGTAGTGGTTAGAATGCAGGCTAACTCTGCTGACTGCCAGCAGTTCGATCCAGGCCGGCTCCAGGTTGGACTCAGCCTTCTATCGTTCAGAGGTCAATAAAATGAGGACCCAGATTGTTGGGGGCAATGTGCTGACTCTGTAAACCACTTGAGAGTGCTGTTAATCACCGTGAAGCAGTAAATAAGTCTAAGTGCTATTGTTATTGCTAATTAATTTCAAACAATAGTTGCATAAACAGCATGCAAAGTGAATATTTATTTATTAAGAACATTTATATATGTCCAACTCATTCACTGTGACTCCTGGCAGGTTACAAGGATTAAGCCCCACTACCATATCATCAAAATATGAGAGGGGTGTTGAGAGAGAAATTGAGTCTGATTGAATTAAATATATCTAAAAAAAATCATGGCAACCTTGCCACATTTCTTGGCAAGGTTTTTTAGCGGTGGTTTGTTATTGTTTTCTTTGTCTGAAGTGGTGTAGGGTTTCCTGTCTAGGCAGGGGGTTGGACTAGAAGACCTCCAAGTTCCCTTCCAACTCTGTTATTCTAAATTCTACATTCAAAATTCTTCCTAGGACTTAGAGAGAGGGATTGGCCCAAGGTTGCCCCATTGGTTTTGGGCCTAAGGTGGGATCAAAACTCCTGGGTTCTTGGTTTGTAACTTGATGCCTTAACCACTACACCAAACTGGCTTTCTCTAAAAATAGATTTAGCTAAACCAACTAAAGCTAAAAATGAGTGCATCCTTGGACAACCTGAAAGACCAGATTGGAGACAATTTGTTGTGGAGAAAAATCTAATTGTGAGGCTGCTAAAAGTTGGCAACAACATGATGACACATAATCAAATTTAACCACAAGATACATAAGGAATGATTATTTACCATCTTTAAATTACCTCCTTTCAATACACGCAACATTATAATTCTTGAAACTTTCTCCAACGTTTTCTGTTGTTTTTTTTTAATAATATTTTTTGATCAAGTAGTAATTCTGCTTCAAGTCAGAGTGTCTTTGGACATGTATGCCCTTTGGCTACAGACATTTGTTATTTCTGTGTGGAGTCATGCTTCTCTGGGCTAATCTTGGTTCAGATTCCTCAGGCTTCACAGTTTCTCCTTGAAGCAGTCAAAGAAACTGGGCCTTCTCTAACATGGGTCTACGACAATTCGCCACAGCTAACTTGTTGCGGCCAACTTACTGTAGCCAACTCACCATGGAACAATTCACCATGGCCAACTTGCCACAGGACAAAATTGAAGAAATAGTGGAATAGAATCATCTTTCAAAGCTCTTGGACGAAAGACAATGTATTAAGCTAACAAATCATAGATTTTCCTGCAATGTTTATGAGTAGAATAGTGACATCCTAGTGCATTCAACATCTGTCCAACAAATGTTGGAAATGTAACCAAATACCGGGCACATATTATCACATGTGGTGGACATGTCCAAAAGCAAAAACATTTTGGATGAAAGTGCATATGTAGTTAGAAAAAAAAATGTTAAGCCACCATATAAATTATAAGTCAGAACTATTTTTATTAGGCATAATACCAGAAAAATATGACAAATATATATGACAAATATATATATATATATATGACAAATATATTTAATATTACACATTTTGACAGCAGCAAGAATTGTATTTGCACAATAAAATGAGGAAACACCTACAGAAGAAGATATAATTAAAAAAATATTAGACTGTGCAGAAATGGATAGACTAACACTGAAGATAAAAGTATTATTGTATGTAAAGAGAAAATACGTATATAAATAAATTGGGGGAAAACTATCTGTCTTGGGTTCCTTCATGAACTTAATCACTCCATTATATTTTTCTTACTCAGAAAAAGTATTTTCCCCCAAAGCTGCAGGTTGCCTTCTTTAGTTTATAGAGGTGGGACAGTTCATTTTAATTCCCAGCAATTGTACCTAAAGCTAAGTGAACAGAAATAAAAGGTTAAACACATCCGGAATGTACCAGTCTATAAAATATCCATTATGTTGCAACATTATAAAGGCTGGTTCAGTTGGAAGTTCTGTTTAGAATAGATGGAACAATAAACATAACACCCAGGTGTGCAAATTTGGCTTGAAGGTGGAGTCTTTATTTCATGCTTCTTTGGATGACAAACAAAGTCAATAATACACACACACACACACACACGCACACACACACACACACACACACACACACACACACACACACAAGATGATTCCCAATAAAGAGCTAATAGAGAGAAAAAAGTAAAGCCTTTTCAATTCTTAGTGACTCCACGGACACATTGATATATCTTTTATAGAAACAGAACAGAATAATTTTTACCAAGAAGTACTTTTCAGTTGAGATTATCTCCAGGGGTTTCTGGTGATTTGCTATCCAGTGTGGTTTGTTAGATTTTTTGAGATCATGCATGTGGGTGTTGGTGTACTGTACACATGTACATATTTACTTCTGGCAAAGTGTGAATGGATCGGGAGCCATTCCCAAACATTGACACAAAAGTGACGCCAGAAAACATGATTAGCTAAATTAAACTCACTAAAAGCGGCTACCATATAAGAGAGGATGGGCTGTAATTAAATTCTCATTTAACTTTGTGTGTTTGCAAAAGACTGCAAACCAGACAAAATTTGTAGTAATTTTTGAAAGTAGATGACTTGGTCTCCCCTACCACCAGGCCACCGAGAAGCAAATCCTTCTTATCTTGGCGTTTCATTTTTACAAATATGTTAGATTTGGTTTATTCAATTTGAAGATTTTTGTTGTTGTTGTTGTTGTTGTTGTTGTTGTTGCTGTTTCCACTTTTAAAAAACGAGCTTTAGGCCATTCAGACTAGTTTTGTGTATGTGTGTGTGTGTATTTATATTTATATATGAATTTTGTTAATTTGTAATATTGTTTACAGCATCTTAAGATTTTTTTAATCGGATGGCTTTAATTAATGTTAAGTTTTGTTTGTGAGAGTTAATATGATTGGGCTTAGGCAGTAATAAAGATGAGTTTGACCTTGTAAAAGTTATATTTTAAATATTGTTCTCTAAATCATGCAGTAATCATCTCTCTCTCTCTCTCTCTCTCTCTCTCTCTCTCTCTCTCTCTCTCTCTCTCTCTCTCTCCCTCCCTCCCTCCCTCCCTCCCTCCCTCCCTCCACCCACCCACCCATCCATCCATCTATTTATCTCTTAGGAAACCCCTTTGCTGTCTTGTAAATGTACAAATTATTCATGATTGACAATGAAATGGACTGAGATATCCAAATGTTGCCAGCAGCTGTGATGTACTGCCATGTGCTTGCAGATTACATCACTCACCTGTCTTTTCTCATGAAAATGACCTTGTTAGTTTAGCCTCTCCATGTGATGTTTTCCAGATGGTTAGGCTTTAAGCCCCATTATTTTTTGTCAATATGATTGTGATCTGGGCACTTGGCACCCAGCTCATGACTGTGATGTAAGAGTGAACCACAAAGTTAGCGGAGAAGCTGGCAGGAAATCACAAGCTGCAGTCTCGTGAGGTCCTTACTTAGCAATCTGCTTGGTTCTCACTTAATAACGGCAACCAGGACTGCTGGAACTGCCATTGCTAAGTGATGTGGTCATGTGAACCACTACTTGTCCCAAAGGTGCTTTTTTCAAAAGGCGACTGGACTTTCTTAGTTTTTCTTTGAACACATTTCCCTTTTCATCCAAGAAGCTTCTTCGGTTCTGACTGAATGGTGGACGATGGAAGGATTTCATCTTCCATCGTTCCATCCTCCATCATTCATTTCCTTCCTTCCTTCCTTCCTTCCTTCCTTCCTTCCTTCCTTCCTTCCTTCCTTCCTTCCTTCCTTCCTTCCTTCCTTCCTTTCCTTCCTTCCTTCCTTCCTTCTTTCCTTCCATCCCAAAGCATCTTTTGGACAACCATGACCTGGATGACTTAGAAGCTCCATATACAATAAGGACTACTCGAAGTGCTTCTCCTACATTGAGCAATGCTGAAGTCAACTGGCAACTGTCTATCTTTGACCATTTACTTTTCTAATCATGGCACTGATCAAAGAAAATACAACGTGACAGATTCTCCTCATAGATTGCCAAGTAAGAGTTCTCTGAACGATTGCTAATGCATTGTGGGCCCGAACTTGCTCAGAAGTGGTGTGGGTTGTCATTTCAATGGCTGTGTTTACCACACACACACACACACACAGAGTCAAAATATCACAGCTCAGACTGTCAGTCTAGGTCTTGACTCACTGAGACAGAATGTGATTTATTTTAAAAATTTATTTATTTATTTATTGGCCATTGCAATAATTAACCATACCGGTAGATTCTGGTTAGGGTTTCTGGTTTCACCCCATTAACCTTGCTTCATAGTGGTTGACTTCTTTGTATCATCCTCTCATATTGGAAGAGTTGACTATCTATCACAGGCCAGTATCCCTGGTCAACAGGGTTTCACAATCTTAAGAGAGAGGATGCAAAAGCAAGGAAGAAGGAAAACAATAACCAAGAGAAAACATGGCCTGCTCCAGGACCAACCCTAAAACCCGACTCTTTGGAAGGCTTAAGATTCATCTTGATTTAGTGTCATCCCGGCACTTAGAAGCTATCAGTAAAATTTGAGTTTACTATAAGCAAACCATGACCAAGGAACAGAAAGAAATAATGGATAGCCTGCAATTGATTCACTGAGGGTGAGACAAGAAGCAATAGGTCGAAACTAATCAAGGAGAGAACCAATCTAAAACTAAGGAGAAACTTCCTGACAGTGAAAGCAATTAGTCCAAGGTCCTTCAAACTTGGCAAGTTTAAGACTTGTGGACTTCAACTCCCAGAATTCCTGAGCTAACATGACCGGAGGAGGAATTCTGGGAGTTGAAGTCCACAAGTCTTAAAGCTGGCAAGTTTGAAGACCCCTGAATTAGTCAATGAAGCAGCTTGCCTTCCAGGGTCGTGGGAGCACAATTGCTGAAGGTTTTCAAGAAAAAATCGGATATCCATGTGTCTGGGATGGAATAAGGACTCCTACTTTCGAAAGTCCCTTACAGCCCTATAATTCTAGGCATATGCTTCATTCTTGACTGCATCATATACCCATTTATATGAAAAGAGATCCCATTGATTTAGCAACATTTACTTCTGAACACAGATTGCTTTAAAAAAAAATGTTGAACACAATTTGTTTTTTTTTTTTTAAAAAAAATGCCAGACACATTTATTTTGAGCTGATTTTTTTAAAATAAAAAAACAATGAAAGATGGCAGGCATTGTCTTACAAGAGGCATTCCATTCCATCATCACACACACAGGGTGCCCCTTAGATAGGTATCATACATCAACAGAAAAAAAACACACGTAAAAATATATTTTTGTTCTTCAGTATGATGATTGTAGCCTTACCTCAATCGTTGGAAGCTTAATTATTTAAACCAATTAATCTATTCCAATCTTAACTGAGCCTTTTCAAACCGCTATATAAAAAAGCCCATTGAACTCAACAATATCTACATCGTTGTGATTCCTTTATTTGCGGGTCCTTCTTAACACCACCATTTCTATTCTTATTTAAGATATGCATTAGTTAGATACATTAAAATCCCTTTTTATTGAACAAAGAGGAGAGAGAGAAGAGGGAGAGGGAGGGAGAGGGAGAGAGGGAGGGAGGGAGAGAGGGTGGGAGAGGAAGAGGGAGAGGGAGGGAGAGGGAGAGAGGGAGGGAGGGGGGAGAGAGACTCAGAAACCAGCAATTGAGAGACATACTGGGCACCAATTGCTGAAGCCAACAATTTTTTGATTTACTGTATGCCTTCTTTGGTAGAATTCAATGGGACACTTTCCCCATTTGAGTAGAGAGGACATTGGCAGGTTGGGGTTAATACAGGGAGCTGTCCAGTAGGAACCATAGGACACTTGGCAGAAGGATAGCAAAAGATAGGCAGTTGGAAATCCAGCTGGCACCACTTTTGGCTTCCTCAACTTGGACATTTTCAAGTTTATAAGAGTTCTCTCCAAAGGTCAGGGTGGTATTAACTTTTAAGATGGTTTTTGAAGTAGCACATCCCTTCGCGGCGAACTCTTCAGCTGCAGTTGAACCTGTGAAACCAAAGGATAGCAGGGGGGACTACAATTAGTATGGGTTTTTCTTCTTCTCAGGGGGTGATGCTGAATTTGGCTCAGCTGTGCCTCCCTTCCATCCCCTGCCATTTTCACTAGAGATGGGCAAATCTGCTTTTTTTTTTTTCTTCTTTTTTTTTCTTTTCTTGGCAGCATTTCCTCTGATCCTGACATGTTTGATTTGGCACATATCTAAATCAATGAATCGATAGTAAAAACAACAACAACAACAAGGAGATATCCACACGTTTTATGTGAGCCGTGGTGGCGGGATGGTTAGAGTGCAGTATTCCTGGGTAATTCTGCTGACTGCCAGTTGCCAGCAATTTTGCAGTTCGATCCTGACTGGCTGAAGGTTGACTCAGCTTTCCATTTTTCCGAGGTCAGTAAAAGGAGGACCCAGATTGTTGGGGGCAGTTTGAGTAAACTGCTTAGAGAGGGCTCTAAAGTACTATAGAGCGGTATATAAATCTAAGGACTATTGCTATTCTGCCTTCCTAGTGGTGTCTGGAAGTAATCTGTTTGCAGTGGGTACATGTCACAAGCAATAGCACTTAGGCTTATATACAGCTTCACAGTGCTTTACAGCCTTCTCTAAGAGGTTTACAGAGTCAGCCTCTTGCCCCCAACAATCTGGGTCCTCATTTTACTCACCTCGGAAGGATGGAAGGCTGAGTCAACTTTGAGCCTGGTGATATTCGAACTGCCAATTTGCAGGCAGCTGGCAGTCAGCAGAAGTAGCCTGCAGTACTGCATTCTAATCACTGCACCACAAGAGCTAGAACTGTGCCATGTGTGGAAAGAGTAGAGGGTTTTGCATAGGATTTTTTGTGGATTGCCCATCACAGAATGGCAGAAAACTCTCAGAATTTTGGTTGGAAGCTACAAGAACAACAAAGGTTAAGATTTACAAAAGGCCCTAGCTCTGCCTATGACCTTAATAGCAACAGAGATTTTGCCTTGGCTTCTGATATTTTTCCACCCACTTGATGATATGCTTAGACCATGGCTGTCAAACTTGTTTTCATTGAGGGCTGCATCAGGAACCCATTGTCTCCAGCACGCGCCCAGGGGGTGTGGCAGAGCGGCCCCTTGCTGGCTCCAGGGTGGCTCCGCAGATCTAAGGCTGACCGCGTTCTGGCCTGGATGGCCACCACCAAGTTGCAGATCAGTGCCAGGCTGGCCTGGACTAGGGCTGAGGCACTGGGGGGCCAGTCCTTCATAGTTTCCAGGGCCGCCCCGCAGGCCAGATCTAACCACATTGCGTGCCAGATCTGACCCGCATGCCTTGAGTTTGAGACCTCTGGCTTAGACTAAGGGAATATTTCTCCTGAAGGTACTCCTCAACTTACAACTATTCACTTAGAGACCATTCAAAGTTACTGAATAAAATGACTTAACGCCCGTTGCACTGCCATCTCCTCGATCACCCGATCACAATTTGGAAGCTTGGCAATGGGCATGGATTTATAGCAGCTGCAGTGTCCTGGGGACAGTGGTGGTATTCTACCAGTTTGGCCTGGTTCAGGTGAACCGATAGTAAAAGAAATAATGCTACCGTTCAGCTGATCATTGGGAGGAAAGAAGAAGAAGCCATGCCCACCCAGTCACATGGCCATGCCCACCTAGCTACACCCACATAGCCATGCCCACCTAGCCACACCCGCATAGCCACGCCCACCGAACCAGTAGTAAAAATATTTGCAACCCACCCTTGCCTGAGGTCATGTGAGGCCATTTGTGACCTACCGACCAGCAAAGTCAATGGAGGTGGGTGGGAAGCCTGGTTCGCTTAAGGACCATTTGTTTTACTTAACAATTGCAGTGAATCACTTAACAGCCTTGGCAAGAATGGTTGTAAGAGCCTTGGTGGTGCAGTGGTTACAGCACAGTACTGCAGGCTACTTCTGCTGACTGCCATCTGACTGCAATTCGGCAGTTCTAATCTCGCCAGCTCAAGGTTGACTCAGCCTTCCATCCTTCCGAGGGGGTAAAATAAGAATCCAGATTGTTGGGGGCAAAAGGCTGACTCTGTAAACCACTTAGGGAGGGCAGTAAAGCACTGTGAAGTGGTATGTATATAAGTGGTATTGTTATTATTCTTCCTTCCTTCTTTCCTTCCTTCCTTCCCTCCCTCCCTCTCTGGAAACACAAGGGTTAGAATGCAGTATTGCAGGCTAACTCTGCCCACTGCCAAGAGTTTGATTCTCACCAGGCTCAAGGTTGACTCGGCCTTCCATCCTTCTGAGTTGGGTAAAATAAGAACCCAGATTGTTGGGGGCCAGACTCTGTAAAACCACTTAGGAAGGGCTGTAAAGCAGTATATACTGTAAGTCTGACTGCTATTGCTATTGCTAAAAGTAGGCGTACTTCATTTTAACAACTACCTTGTTTAAGCCACAGAAAGTCTAGTCCCAGCTGTGGTTATATGTCTCAGGTGTGTTAGAAGCCAGTATAGCATTTTTGGAAATGAGAGTTTGGATTCAAACGTAAGGAATCCATGTGATGTTTCTGATTTACCTGTGGTGACTGTCCCACTGATAGTGAAGCATTTGTCCTGGTTTTCCTTGCAGTACATCTGTTCACCCTCACATGTTTTGTTTTTGTAAGCAAAGCATGATGGACAAACCAGCTTTTTGCTGGAAAGAGTCTTGTTAACTTCTGAAAAGCTTGGAAGTTCTAGAAGAGTTAAGATATTCATGGATTAGCACTGAGCTGAACCTTCGGAACTTACCTAAAATTATTCCAGGGGGGGTATTTGGAAGGGGAAATCTTATCCAGTTCTGGGAGAGACCACTCCCCAAAATCTGTAGAAGTACAGGTAGTCCCAGTTCATTTAGTGGCCGTTCAAAGTCACAACGGCACTGGAAAAAGTGACTTACGACCATTTTTCACAGATATCACCTCTAGCAGCATGCGATCAAAACTCAGAGGCTTGGCCACTGGTTCATACTTATGACCGTTGCTGTATCCTGTTCCAAGGCCAGGTGGTCCCCTTTTGCGACCTTCTCTCAAGCGAAGTCATGGGGAAGCCCGTTTCGCTTAACAACCGGGCTACTAACCTATCAACTGCTGCGATTCCCTATGTCAAGAAAGGTCGTAAAATGGGGCAAAGCTTGCTTCACAAATGTTTCACTTAACAACAGACATTTTGGGCTCCATTGTGGTTGTAAGACCAGGACTACCTGTACAAATATTCATTCTGAAAATGATGAACGGTGCTGTTCTGAAGCAGCAGCTGGAGGTGCGATCCCTGGTTTGGATTTAATGGACAGTTAGGTCTAATTTCCTGAAGCTTAAAGGACATTAGACATTTTAATGGACAAATTAAAGCCTCATGTCCTTTCTTGACTTTATGAGTTTACTTGGTGCATTATAAATAGTCACCCAACTAGAGGTGGGCTACTGCCGGTTTGCACTGGTTCGGATGAACCGGAAGTTAATTTTACATCTTGTTCGCCAAACCAGTAGTTGCAACGACTGGCTGGCACCGCCCACCCCACTGCGCCCCTCCCAGGAATCACCACGTGGCCCATTTTGGAAAACAGGTAAGTGCAGGGCGCACATGGAGACTCAGGTTGGGCAAAAAACAGGCCTACCGGAGACTCCTGAAGGCCAGAAACGGGCCTGTTTCTAGCCTCCGGAGAGCCTCTGGAGCCCAGGGAGGCCATTTTTCCCCTACTGGAGGCTCGAGGAAAGCCTCCGGAGCCCGGGGAGGGCGAAAATGCGCCCCCCACCCACTGTGGTGCAGAAGGCCACACCCCACCATGGCCATGCCCATCCAGCAATCGGGCAGAGAACCGGTTGCTACATTTTTTGAAGCTCACCCCTGCACCCAACTGTGCACAGAATAGTAAGAATTCCCTCCAGAGAAATTGCTATTAAAATGTGCACAGGATGAAGTGGGAATCAGGGAAAATTGCAAATAAAAGCAGATTTTTAAAAAAAAAAACACGACGATGTCACCTACTTGGAGCATCATTTTGATTACATTGATTTTTGTCTTTACAGCATTTAATGTTGCTCAACAGATAAAAAGCATTCTCAGACGAAATGAACACAAGTCCTTCATTGCAGACATCCCCTTTGATATCCTGGCAGCCTTTACTTGTTGCGTTTACTGTCTTCTCTTTCTCTGCAAACAAATGGGAGGAAGACATCATTAGAAAGAAGCTGAAAAGACGACTGTTGGCATTTTCAGATTTACTTAGAATAACAGAGTTGGAAGGGACCTTGGAGGTCTTCTAGTCCAATCCCCTGCTTAGGGAGGAAACCTGGCCACTTTAAGACTTGTGGACTTCAACTTCCAGAATTCTCCAGCCGGCCATCTGGCTGGAGAATTCTGGGAATTGAAGTGCACAAGTCTTAAAGTGGCCAAGTTTCGGGACCCCTGCCCAATACCACTTCAGACAAATGGTTATCCAATCTCTTCTTAAAAACTCCCAGTGTTGGAGCATTTACAACTTCTGGAGGCAAGTTGTTCCACTGATTAATTGTTCTCACTGTCAGGAAATTCCTCCTTAGTTCCAAATTGCTTCTCTCCTTGATGAGTTTCCACCCACTGCTTCTTGTCCTGCCTTCTTGTGCTTTGGAGAAGAGCTTGACTCCCTCTTCTTTGTGGCAGACCCTGAGATACTGGAACATTGCTATCATGTCACCCCCTGGTCCTTCTTTTCACCAATTTGTTAAAAAGCACTTCTCCTTAGCATCCATCTGAAGGCTGGAGTCAGGATCCTGTGCCTTCACCTTTCAGGTCTACAGAAACCGGGATGAGGTTCCCCAACAATTAGACTCAGTCAAATTTCCACATTGTGGAAGTTCAAGGATGGTTTCGGTCACATTTTCATGACCATGTTGATTAAGCACAATCTCTATCTTTTGCCTCTGAGGCCGAGACATCTGCTGAGAGCATTTTAAAAGTTACCGGACAACAGAGGTGTGGAAAGCAGAGGTGGTATTGAGCAGGTTCTGACCGGTTCTGGAGAACTGGTAGCAAAAATTTTGAGTAGTTCAGAGAACCTCAAACCGCCTCTGACTGTCTCCACCCCATCTATTCTCTGCCTCCCGAGTCCCAGCTGATCGGCTGGGTCTTCTTTGGTTGCCCTGCCCAGGAGAACGGAGCTTGAAAGCAGGTTAGTGGGGTGGGGAGGGAATGGGGATTTTGCAGTAACCTTCTCCCAGGAGTGGGGAGGGAATGGAAATCTTACAGTATTCTTCCCCTGCCATGCCCATCAAGCCACACCAATGAAGCCATACCATAGCCACAGAGCCAGTAGTAAAAAAATTTGAATCCTACCACTGGTGGAAAGGATGAGAGCCAGAGGTGGTATTCAGCAGGTTCTGACCAGTTCTGGAGAACCGGTAGCGGAAATTTTGAGTAGTTTGGAGAACAGGCAAATACCACCTCTGACTGGAGATTTTACACCAGTGGTAGTCAACCTGATCCCTACCACCCACTAGTGGGCGTTCTAGCTTTCATGGTGGGCGGTCGGGGTTTTGTCCCCTACTTTATAAATCACCATTACTGTGGAAGCGGTGGGCGGTTAGAGAAAATTTTACTACTAATAGAGATACAAAAGTGGGTGGTAGTGGGTGTAAAATCCCTGTTTTACACTATCCTTCCCCTGCCACGCCCACCAAGCCATGCCCACAGAACCGGTAGTAAAAAAAAATTTGAATCCTACCACCGATGAGAGCCCTCCTATTTTAAAGGAACAGAGGCTGTAACTGGGCTCATTTGGGGGTAATGATAATGATGATGATGATGATGATGGAGGAATGGTGACTTTTAAAGGAAACTCCTAAGCGCAGGCATTTGAGGGTGGCAGAATTCTTGCCTCTTTCCTCATCTTTTTGATTGTAAGAGACAGGTAGCTTAGCTTTTCTGTGAAGGCAGGCAGGGCAGCCTTCTTTTGATAACAGTTAGCTCTTCTACTAGTGCAAAATCAGACTTTCACCTGCTGAGAGGTGAGGCTAAAATGGATGCTGGAAAATTTGTTTCTCAGAAGTGAGTTGATATTGGGCACCTGATTTTCTCCCCTCCTCCTTCTCTCTTTCTTTCCTTCTCGCTTTGCCTTCTCATCCTTCTTTCTTCTCTGTTTCTCTTCTTTCCTCCTCTTGTCTTTTCCTCTCCTCCTCTCCTTTCCTCCTCCTCTCCTCTTCTCCTCTCCTCCCCCTCCCCTCCTCCCTCTCTTTCAATCGAGAAATTTCCTAGAAGAAGTCACTCAGAAAAGCAAATAGGAAGTGTCAGCATTTACCGATAGAGATTCCTCTCTCAACTGAATAACATTGTCCTTCTTGGATAGTACAAGTATCTTTATCTTTATCGCATGGTGGTCCGGAGGTTGGTGTGTTACATTGGCAGATCAGCTCAGCTGTTGCTATTTGGGGTGGGGATGAGGGAAAAAAAGAGGATAAAATAACAATAACTTTCAATTGAAAAGCAAATTGACAGTTTAATTTAATTTAATCTTTCTGCTTAAATAAATTGGTCCAACATGCCCTTGGTTTATGCACCAATACACCGGTTGCTCATTATCCAGATAGGTAACTGTCAACATCCGAAACAGCACACTGTTCAAAATGGCCACACACATCGGGGGGGGTGTATATGGGGCCACAGATGGGTGTTGGGTGATGGGACCCATGCTGGGAGAGGAGCCAGGAAGGCAAACCAGCTGCGGTCAGTTTAGAAGTCAACCAGGCCTGAAGAGTACTTGCTGGAGCCACCAGGAACCCAGAGGGTGGAGCGTGCTGAGTCCGTAAAGCCAGCTGCAATGGTGGGCTGTTGGATGGTTGGCAAGGTTCAGGCGAGCCCCTGGCTGTGATCTCTGGCTGGGCCTTCCCACCCGCCCTTGTGCTATGCTTTCCAGAGGTGGTATTCAGCCAGTTCTAACCAGTTCTGGAGAACCGGTAGTGGACATTTTGAGTAGTTCGAAGAACCGGCAAATACTACCGCTGACTGGCCCCACCCCCATCTGTTCTCTGCCTCCCATTGAGTCCCAGCTGATCGGTTGGCTCTCCTTTGGTTGCCCTGCACAGGAGAATGGAGCTGGAAAGCAAGTTAGTGGGGTGGGGAGCAGAGGTGGTATTCAGCCGGTTCTGACCAGTTCTGGAAAACCAGTACCGGAAATTTTGAGTAGTTGGGAGAACCAACAAATACCACCTCTGACTGGCCCTGCCCCTGTCTATTCTCTGCCTCCCAAGTCCAAGCTGATCGGCTGGGTCTCCTTTGGTTGCCCTGCACAGGACAACGGAGCTGGAAAGCAGGTTAGTGGGGTGGGGAGGGTATGGGGATTTTGCAGTGTATCCTTCCCCTGCCAGACTCACAAAGCCATGCCCACAAAGCAACGCCATACCCACCAAACCACGCCCACAGCACCGGAAGTAAAAAAAAAATTGAATCCCACCACTGATTCTTTCCCTAAATAACTAACATTCCCCCACCCCCACCCCCAGGCTGCCCAGGTGAATTCCGCACCGGCCTGCTGTACTCATCGTAGCTGCCTGAGCCGATTAGCTGCCTGTTTGACACTGCGTTTCAGCCCCAAAGTGGCAAAGTGCATGGCCAGCGAGCCCCATGTCAACAAAAGTGCATCCCACCTCTGGCCAGCTGGCTAGCAGAAGCCAGGAATGCTGGCTAGAAACTCTTGTACTGATATTGTTCACCACGTGCCAAGCTGACTCCAGTAAAGACACCCTTTCTGCTCATTGTGTGGTCTCTTCTTTCGCTGGCTTGGTTGGAACTGCGACAGTAAGATCAGCAGGCACTTCATAGCAACCAAGCTGAGAGAGCACCAAGGACCCCACAAAAACATATATTTTAATATTAATCAATCGATAATCTCCAAATACAATGGGTTACAATGTCATCATCACTCTTCGCCTTTCTGCTCACTCAGCCCAGACAGTCTATGTTCCAGGTATTTATTGGGCTTACCTGTAGCTATCAAAGCAGCGGAAAAAAGAAGATACTTCATATTTTTTTTCTGGGAATGGAGAATTTTTGGTTTGCACAGGGATAAGTGTTCCAACAACGAATTCCATCAGGTTAGAAATGTGTGGGAAGAAAGAGCAAGAGAGAATTAATATGGCAAATGAACAACGGGGAACTTGGAGGCAAGCTCATGAAACCAATGACATCATGAGTTGGATAAGGTTGGGTTTTTTTAAAAATACGATCTCTAAAATTCTCTATTTGGGAGAAACACAGCTTCAAAGGTGTCAAATTACAGTGGAGGAAATAGAAAATACCTTCTATTCATGACGGCTTAGAAATTTCCCAATTCTTCATGACCTAGTCTTCCCCACCCTAAATGATGAATTCCCTCTGTCATTGGGCACTTTAGTTTTGGCTGAGGGCCACAGGGAAAACTAAATGTGGTTGAGGTTTAATACCAATAGCAATAGCACTTAGACTTATATACCACTTTTATAGTACTTTACAGCCCTCTCTAAGCAGTTTACAGAGTCAGCACATGGCCCCCAACAATCTGGGTCCTCATTTTACCCACCTTGGAAGGATGGAAGGCTGAGTTAACCTTGAGCCTGGTGGGATTTGAACTGCCAAATTGTAGGCAGCCGGCAGTCAGCAGAAGTACCTTGCAGTACTGCACTCTAACCACTGCGCCACAGAGGCTCCCTATATATGTGCAAATACTGCAAAAACTTAAATTAAATTAAATATATATGCTTGTCCTGGCTGACCTTGGATGATTTCTGAAAAGGCGAGAGGATCAGAATAGGTGGTTACGCGAATGGGAGACCACCCCAAAACTCTCGATTTGTAGACCTGATTGGAAAGGGGGAATCCTGGAACTTGGTTCAGGAAGCCAAGTTGGTTGTATCTGGGGTTGATTCCTTGGCAGAGAAACTAGGCAAAAGTTAGAGAATTATGAGGTTGTTGACAAAAATTGAATTTCAAACCTACAGAGGCTCCCTTTGCTCACTGTGGAATTCTGGGAGTTGAAGTTCACACATCTTAAAGTTGCCAAGGTTGAGAAGCATGATTTCTGACTATTGGCTATCCAACTGTTGCTTGAAAACTCCCAACTCCAGGAGATAAGTTGTCCAATTGCTTCATAACATTCATGATTAGGAGATTCCACCTTACCAAGTTTGAATCTCTCTCTCTCTAGCTTCGATTTGTGACTTCTTGTCTGATTCTTGAGTGCTAAGGAGAAAAAAATCTACACCCTCTTCCTAGTGTGGCTGCCCTTCAAGAATTGGAAGACTGCTGTATTTTATGGTGAACCTAAAGACTCAATAAAATTTATAATCCCATCAGTACTGTGTTTCCCCGAAAATAAGACCTGGTCTTATTTATTTATTTTGCATTAGGTCTTATTTTGGAAGGATGTCTTCCATAGCACCAACAGCCCTGCTCAGCAGGAGCCTATGTGGTCATTGCTGGCCCACTTTAGGCCCGGTGCCCTCAGCCTCCATTTTGCCATGCCCACAGTGTCCCCAGCCTCCTTGTAGTTGAGAAACAAGCTCTGAATGCCACCTCTGATGGCCAAATGGAGGTCGGGGGCAATACGCACAAGAAGCGGCAAGCAGCTGCAGAAGATGTGGGCCAGCAAGACAAATATTTTGATGTGTGAGGCATGTCTGCAACTGCTCAAAGGTAATCAGCTCCATCCCGCCATTCCCACCCTAGCTTGATTTTTACCTGTGCGTCTTGCCCCACCCCATGAAACCAGGTGCCATGGAGTGGGCAGGGTCTTAATTAGGGCTTATTTTGTGGGGGGTAGAGCGATCATGTGTAAAAATCAAACTAGGGCTTATTTTCAGGACAGGTCTTAATTTTGGAGAAACATGGTAGTATTTATAATATTTTTTTTGTTGGTTAGCTTTCTTTGAATCATCATAATGTATCTAGAAGGGTATTTTTTAACCCGCCCATCCACTTCACTGTATAAATGTCATTTATTAATTTTTTTTTCTATTGGTGCTGCCATTTGTAATACTTTGCTATTAATATTTTCAAACAATTTTTTAAAGACCCCTAACAAGGGGCAAAGCAGGGTTGTAGTTGTTTTTAAACTTCTTGCACCTTCTTTTAATTCTAGTTTAGAATAGAGGTAGAGATAACAATCTTGCATTTTGCTATAAAAAGCCATTTTGTGCCATTATGAATTATTCAAATGGGGTCGTGTTTAGTTTTAATTCTTCTCTTTAAAGTCTGGACTATTTTGCACAAATTAGCATGTGGGTAGTATCAGGCCCAGTGCTGGGTTTTTTTTCCCCACATAAAACAGCAGCAGCAGCTAATGGATCTTTTAAACAATTAATAGGCTCAGTGACTATTTGTTGTTTCAAGATAACTTCAACTAGGACAAACACTCTGTGCTTTTAAAGTCCACAACATGCAAATGGAAAACAATAGATCATAGCTAGCAGGAAGCAATTAGCATGAGTGCTAAGATAGTAGCTATGCCTACAGGTTGAAAAAGAGGGGTGTCTGAGGATATGAGAGATGTCTCTTTGTTCCCTATGCAGGTGTACCTTTTTTTCCTATGCAAATTAGAGAAAAATATGAAAGCAACAGCTGCAAATGTATGAATTGAGCCAGACCTGGTATTATATAACTGTCAGCCTTGTAAGCCATTTTTTACTTGGAAGCCTCAAGACTGCCACATTTAGTGCCTGGGAATTGGGGAGGGGGGATTTCATAGTGAGGTAGAAGATTAGACATAACAACATTCTTTCTCAGAAAGTCAAGGACAAGTTGCCCTGCACCTGGAGGGGAGTGAGCGGAGGGATGTCTCCAGTTGGGACGAAGATTTGATTGGACCATGTGATGGACTGATGGGTGTAGGGGATGGACCTTTGACTTCTCTTTTGGGAAGGAAAAATCCGGAACTCTCAGATTCGGGTTTTCCCAGATGTGCCAATATGACAACTCTAATAAAATGGAACTTTGAGGAAATGCTTGCCTTGGAGTTTATTGGAGTTGGTTAGTTGGAATGCTGACAATAACTTCATGTAACATCCCAGTTGTCTCCTTCCCAAAATGCAGAAATCTCACGAGAGGGAGAAACCTTGTGAGATGTGGTACAAGAAATGAAATAAATACACCAAGGAATAAAAGCAAAAAACCTGCAAATGGTTAAAACCTATTTCATTGCAGGAGGGAAGTAAAACTTGGCACCTTGGGTGAGTCCACAACTTTTGCAAACCTTCCTCAAAGAAGTCCATGAGGAATGATGGCGAACCTCTAGAAGAAAATGAAGCTCTCTAGATACCTAGGACTTCAAAATTCTCATTGGTCACTGCCAGGACATTATTGGAGTACCTAAACTTTCCTATTTACTGGCCTCATCCATAGTGATTCCAAGAGCCAGGAATACTCAGACTAAGGTAGCCAAAAACTGTTTCACCAAAACCAAGAAAATCACCAAACAACAGAAAAGAGCAGAATCAAATCATTTTCCTTCATAAGCATAGCTCCAGTCAAGCAATCCCAGGTGCAAACTGAAAACATTTAACACCATGAATATATAAATTCCCCTCTTACCTGTTTCCTTTTTTCTCTGGCTCCTTGATAACTTTTGTGATACGATGCTTATAGGCAAAACAAGGGCACTGTCGATCTGCTGCCTTTTTATACTTGGATGGGCGGAGCAGATATGAGATTAAAATAAACAAGGTAGCATAGTGGGGCAAGCGAATGATTCATTTTGAGGTGTACTTCTGGTTAGCATGCTGGACATATACTTCTTAAAAGCCAGATGTAGAAGACATGATTGGTAAACACACTAGCATATTGATCAGCAGCCCTCTCTGGCTTACTACCGTGTTTCTCATATAATAAGGCCGGGTCTTATTTTTTTTTGAGCCCCGAAAAAATGGCTAGGCCATCTTTTTGGGGGTGACTTAATTCCCCCCCACTTGCATCTTCGGGCGGGCGGTGATGGCTTGGATGTTGATGGGGCACTTCATATCGGGGTCAACGCAGGCAGCACCATATCCGGGTGTGCAACAAAAGTACTTCCTAATGGCAAGCCCCCCCTCCACCATTCCCCCCATTTCACATGTTTTAATATAGGCCTTAATTTGGGGGGAGGGGCTTAATTTCATTTCATGCCTATAAAACATGCTGGGACTTCCTATTGGGGGAGGCCGTATTGTTGGAGAAACAGGGTAGTACTGATCCCCAAACCCCAAAAACTTTAACCTTAGACTGTCTACTATTGACCTCACCCCTTTCCTAAGAGGCCTGTAGAGGGCTTGCATAAGCGCACCAACGTGTCTACCATCCCTATCCTATTGTTTCTTTTATCTTTCTTATATGTATTCGTGTATTCATAACTATGTTTTTACTTATACCTATTACCTTGTAAGCAATTGACAAAAATCAATCAATCAATAAATAAAAGGATTAGGTAAAAACAAAAAACAAAACAAAACAGAAAACTAAGGGGAAACTTTCTGACAGTTGGAACAATTAATCAGTGGGTGCTTGAACACTGGAAGTTTTAAAGAAGAGATTGGGCCATCATTTATCTGAAATGTTATAGGGTTTCCTGCTTGAACAGGGAATTGAATTGGAGGACAGCCAAGATCCCTTCCAACTCATCTGTTACTCTGACCAGGGTGTCAGTAGTCAGTAGCCAATCCATCAGCCGCTTGGGCGGCATGCTGGCTTTCCAGGATAGGGAAGGCTGAAGGCAAACTCTGGCAAGATCCCCCATCTTGTGACAAATGCCCTGAATATATTTTTTCACTTCTGCATGCATAGCAGGAGAGCTCTTACAGTAAACTCCCTTAGAGAAGGACCAGGGGAGACATGATAGCAGTGTTCCAATATTTGAGGGGCTGCCACAGAGAGGAGGAAGGGGTCAAGTTATTTTCTAAAGCACCCGAAGGCCAGACAAGGAATAATGGATGGAAACTGAACAAGGAGAGATTCAACCTGGAAATAAGGAGAAACTTTCTGACAGTGAGAACAATCAACCAAGGAACAGAAGTTGCTCTCGGAAGTTGTGGGAGCTTCATCACTTGAGACTTTCAAGAAGAGATTGGACTCCCATCTGTCAGAAATGGTGTAGGGTCTCCCGCTTGGGCGGAGGTGGGGGGGTTGGACTAGATGACCTACAAGGTCACTTCCAACTCTTGGTTATCTGTTAGACACATACATTCCATGAGTTTGTGGTAAAATGCACCACCAGACAGAAAGAGGACATGGTGGAGAGAAATTGACATCTTCCTTAACTTCTCCTCCTCCAAAGTTTGCTAATTATTTCCTTCTTTTATTTTCTAGGACTGGTTAGGGCTCCTTTTGTTACGCCTTCAGGCATAAGGAAGTAAAACTCCTTTTGTTCTCTAATGCCTCATGATTCCCCACCACCACCACCAGAAACTCCAGACATGGAAGAAAGTAGAAACGAAATGTCACGCTAAAACTCACAAAATCCTTCAGTAAACGTGCTGGTTGGGGAATTCTGGGCATTGAAGTCCATCTCTCTTAAAGTTGCTAAGGCAGACAATCACTAGTTTAGAGAATCCAGCGACAATATAGTGACTTGTTGTTGGTCAGAATCTATCCTCAAGTCCACATATTTTAAAGTTTGCCAAGACTGAGAAACACTCTTTAAATATACAAATTGCAGGTCAGGGGGAGGAACTGCTGCTGTTAGCTTGAACCGAAGTGAAATAAGAATTTATAGTATTTTTCCTTTCCTTAAAATGCCACTTTCCCCCAATTAAATGATATCTCTGCTCTGAAGAATAGTAGTGTGTACTGGGTGAGTGATCCATGGAGAATCTGGTCCTCCGTAATCATGCCCAAGGGAGAACTGAGAAAAGGCATATTGTTGGTCATTAACCTTAACCATTCCCAAAATTCAGAAGCCAGCTTGGCCCACTGCTGAGAATTCTGGGAGCTGGAATCCCTGAATCACAAGAGACCCAAATGAGACAAAAGCTAATCTGCAGAAATGTTGAGATGTTGGATCTATTAGAAGGAAAAGATCCTCAGCCATTTTTTGCTCCGAGGATACAAATCCAGGACATGGTGGTGTCTTGTGACGAGAGTGAAAATTGTGTTTTTAGAGGATAGTGCCACGTGTGAGATGATGATTACAAGAAAAAGTGAAAAGATGTTTCTCGGCTGGATTATTTCAGCATTAGGGCCCAGACTGGAGTTGTTGCTATTTTTGATATGAGCAACAACAGAACTTCTCAGAGCTGCTATCAATAAAGATTTCTTCACATACTCTGCAGTTTCGTCCTATCTTTTTTTTTTTTTTTGAAACAAATTTTATTGATTTTGAAGACAAACAAACCACCGTTAACCTTTAAATACATAAAACCTCCATTATTAACTTTACAAGTCAAATAAAATATTATTTTATACAACATCATTCTGTTTTTCACCATTTCAATATCATCTTCATTCCTCTCTGTCTTGTTTAACATTATTCTCATCCAACAGTCCTCCGAGGTTTTATTAATTCTCAAAGAAAACATAGACATACAAAACACAAAAATATAAAAACTTCTTTTAAGAAAGTAGTTTGGCCCCAGATTACCTCTCTTTGTATGGACTTCAATTAAATTCGTGCTCATCTTATATACCATTACCTATCTTATTTACCATTCTATATCTTCTATATAACTTCTACCCGCTTTTCACTCTTCTTATTTCTATTTTATTTAATTCATTTTAATTTAAATCATTATATTTATATTTTTTGTCCATTCTCCAAATTATCCATTTATCTCATTCCCTAGAGCAAGTAAAAAAAAAAAAAAAGAATTTCTCCTGAAATCACTGATCAAGGTATGATGCCTTTCTATCCTCCCCCTAAAAATATTTAAAATACCCAATCTGAATCTGCTTAGTACATTCAACCTACTAACCTCTTAAAGAGAGAAAATAATAAGTCCATAATAATTAATATAATTAAATAATAAATCTAAATTTTAAATCTTATAACATTCCAATTGTCTATTTCAAGAAACAAGTGCTACAATAATGAGTTTATAATAAGATCAAAACAACAGTAAATTAAACTTTTTAATTAAACTCAATATTTTAAACATTCCTTTTAATCTTTTATTAAATTTTAAAATCTATCATTACTAAACATTTCAATATTTTAATCTTTTGTTAATTCTTATAACATTCTAGTTTTCTATTTCTAATACAAATACTACAATACCATCTTATGTACCTTGCAGAATCTTCTTTTTTAAAGAAATTATACATTACCCTTTATCCCTAAACAAAATTCCTTTTTTCCCATCTTGTTTTATACCTTTGTGGCTTTTCCCTCCCTTTTCCCTTCCTTTCTTATCCCACCTAACCTTTTTATCTCCCCCTTTAGCTTCCCCTCTCTGTTGTATTCCTTTCTCCTTTTGCTCAATAACATTAACACTGAGTTGGTTTTGCATCTTATTTTTTCCTTTCTTAAGTATTTTTTAAAGTCATAAGTCCTTCATTTTCCTTCCTTTCTTTCTCCTTTCTCTCTTAACTAAATTTTTAGATTCATTGAAGATGGCGTCTTCTTCTTCTTCTTCTCCTTCCATTTCCTTCATCTGTTGTTGTATTTGATAATTAACAAGCACCATTTCTAAAAAGAGGAAGGCTTCTTTCACAGCGTCCTTTCTTTCTTCATATTCTCTAAGTTCATCAACAGATAAAGCCATTCTTTATTCTTCTTCTTTTATAAAAAAAAACAACAGGTTTCTCAATGGCCATTTGTTGATTCCATAAGGAAGGAGAGTGAACTTTCCCTTTCAGCACTCAATTTTGCCGCTTGTAATCCTCCTCTGGAAACGAAGTGTTGTTCAAAAAACCATAGTTCTCAGGATTAAACGCCTCTTAAAATCCTGGGTTGGCCAAAAAAACTTTCTCTTGACAACTTTCTCCTCTCTTCCTCCTGCCCAATCTTACCCAGCTGCCGGCTTCTTTGAGGCGGCCATTACGGACCGCCGCTCGACCGTCTTGGGAGAAGGGGGTTTTGCCGGCTGGGAAGGGGGTCTGCAACACCCCCAAACCCCTCACCAGCTCCCCCTTATCTTCGGCTGCCTCTTCGTGGCAGCCTTAGCCTCCAGATCCGCGGATCGGAGGCACCAAAGCGGCTAGCGCGGCAGGGATCACGCAGGATCGCAAATCCCTGCCGCTAGCGAAGCCGACAAACTGGAAGTCCCCCAGTTTCATCCTATCTTGTGTGCGGCCTATTCAATATTGGGCAAAGAAAGAGGATGGGATTTTTGCTCTTAGATGAATAGTTTTTTAAGTGGGCAAAGGGGCTACGAGGAACTGTAAAAAAAACAATAAAACTTTTCCACTTGTCCATTAAGTTAGTGATCACTTGTGAGTCCTCATTCTTTGGCGTCTGTGTTGTTTTTAGCCATCCAGTATCTGATAGCAGGGATACACCCAATGTCTTTTATTCCTGAACAATGACTTTAGAACAATTAACTATGTACATTACAGCTTGAAGCATTTATCATAGTCTCAGGCATTAGAAGTTTCCTAACTATGTACATAATTGTTCTTTTGAAATCTGGGTAAACTAAGCCCCTCCCGGTAGTTTTCATGACAAATAAATCTATGCAAGGCTGGTTCTCTCTAGATTAAAAAGGCTAACAATCCTTTCTGTAGCAATCAACTGGTGAAGACTGCTTTGCCTTCACAAAAAAAGATGCGTTACTTGAGGAAACTTTCATGTAATTTCCTTCTGGGATTAATTGCTTACCAGCTTTGAAAATTTTATTGATTTGATTTGATTTGATTTGTCGATTGCTTACAAGATAATAGATATAAGTATAAACATAGTTATGAATACATGGATACATATAAGAAAAATAAAAGAAACAATAGGACAGGGGCGGTAGGCACGTTGGTGCGCTTATGCACGCCCCCTACAGACCTCTTAGGAAAGGGGTGAGGTCAATGATCCATTCCACTTTCCAATAGAAATTGCCGTCTGTGATTCGGATGATGTATTTTACAACCATGATGTTTTAAAGCAGGGGTGCCCCCCCCCATCCCCGGGCCGTGGCCCATTCAGAACCGAGCTGCACAAGAGGTGGGCGAAAGTGCACACATGCACACAGCTCCACTTGTGCGAGCGGGGGGGGTGGGGTGAACATGTGTGCGCATGAAGCTCCATTTGCATGAGCAGTATGTGTGAGTGCCCACACTGTGCAACCACTGAGCCACTACTTATGCTGACCCATCTTGTCTCTCCACCGCCACTGCCAGTCCACAAAGCCACAAGGGTTGGGGGTCACTGTCTTAAAGCATAAACTTTGGTTTTTATGCATCTGGCAGAAAGAAAAAAAAAAACGGTTTGGTGTGGTGCGTAAGACACAAGTCCTAAAAATGGGACACCATGAGTTAGTTGTTCTCCTATCTTAAACATGAAGCCAGCTGGGATTTGGTTTTTTTGAGCCAATCACTTTCTCTCAGCCCTTAGAAAGACTGGTAATCAAAGAAAAAATAAAAAATGGAATATTATATGGTATGGCATTTATTTTATCAATGATTGGAAAATAAAACAAATTAAAATGGACTAGATGAATATATAAAGTAATAAGGTAAGATCGTTAAAAATAGATATATTAAATAATAATTATAAGAAAATGTGATTACTGTTACATTGATAAGAAAAGTATTAAATATAATTGTAAGCACAAGATATATGTATCCAGTCAACACACGATTGAAATGAAATGGAATTAATTGTGAAATATAATTTTTTTTTCAAAAGAAAAGGAAGAAAGAAGGTGTTGGAAGAAATATCCTTCTGGGTTCAGTTCCAAGTGGGGAAAAAGACACTGGAAACATGGAGGCTGTTTGGAAAGTTGGTTTAATGGTGGACAGGACCACATGCCTTGGAGCTCTTGGGCGAAGAAAAAGGGGAGGAGATGCTGAGAGTCCCTGGGTTTTATGCCCTCTCTGGGCTTTTGAACTTCCTGGGGCACAGGAAGAGTATCCCGATTGGTTGCTGTCAGAGGTCATAGCTAGCTCTGTAGGTTGCCTGGGTGCTATGTTTGGTTGAAACTTGGTGGGTGGTGCAATGAAGGGCAATGGAATGGCTCTGCCTGAAGGAGACAGATCTTTGTTATGTAGAATAGACTGGCCCAGGCTTTAATGGCCCGTTAACAAAGGAGGGGGGCTGAGTTTCTGCCTCTCTGAGTTTCTAATTCTCTTTTAGGGGAAATATTCTGCCTTTTTAAAAAATATATCCTAAAATATTTCATTTTCCTAGGGGAGGGGTGGGTTTTAACTTCCAACAAAGGCAAGGGCCAACCACTTTTGAAATGACTTAGGTGGAGCTCTTGTTAAATCTCCTACAGTTGCATTAAGCAAGACGTAATGCTGGAGGCACCCATGGGAAAGCTTCTGCAGGGAAGGAACAGGGAAGGGAAGGAACAGATAAGAAGGAGCTTTGGCCCCATTTCACAGCTTGGATAAGCCACTCTCAAAGAGGCATTAACTCACTTTTTTAGCCTTGTCCGCAACTCCAGATTGGGCTGCTGAAACTGGATGGAAAAAGCATCAAATGTGAATGTGGCCTCCTAAAATTTCCACCCCACTCCAAAAGGACCAGATATATATGAGTCCTTCATTTCATCCACATGGTTATATCATATAAACAGGGGGATAGAATCAAGATCACATGAAGTATTAATAACACTTTATAATGCCTTGGTATGGCCACACTTGAAATACTGCATTCAGTTTTGGTTGCCACGATGTAAAAAAGATGTTGAGACTTTAGTGCAGAGAAGAGCAACAAAGATGGTTAGGGGACTGGAGACTAAAACATACGATGACTGGTTGTAGGAACTGGGCATGGCTAGTCTAGTAAAGAGAAGGACCAGGGGAGACATGATAGCAACGTTCCAATATCTCAGGGGCTGCCACAAAGAAGAGGAAGTCAAGCTATTCTCCAAAGCACCAGAGGGTAGGACAAGAAGCAATGGGTGGCAACTAATCAAGGAGAGAACCCAGCTAGAACTAGGGAGGAATTTCCTGACAGTGACAATAATTAATCAGTGGAACAACTTGCCTCCAAAAGTTGTGAACGCTCTAACACTGGGAGTTTTAAAAAAGATGTTGGATAACCATTTGTCTGAAGTGGTGTAGGGTTTCCTGCCTAGGCAGGGAGTTGGACTAGAAGACCTCCTAGGTCCCTTCCAACTTTGTTATTCCATTCTATTCTATTTTCCACATTCATTCAGCTTTGGAAAGTGAAAAGTTAAAGAAAAAAGACTCCCAGTTTCAAAAAAAGATTACCCTGGCTTTCTTAAAGCAAGAAGCTAAGGGACCTCACCAGATGTTTTGTTTCCATCTTGCAAATCTAAGGCCTCTCGTTTATTTTATTTTTTCTTTTTTTCCAAGAGGCATACAGTAGAGTAACATTTCTCAACCTTGGCTGTCTGCTCTACTGATGGGAATTTTGGCCGTTGAAGTCCACGCATCTTAGAGTTGAGAGTCAAAGTTGAGAAACAGCACACAATGGACGGTTTCTTGGGGACAGTGATATCCTGCCCATTGCATGAAGGATATCAAACCTGTGTTTCCTTGGACATACAGGATGTGTAAATATTTGCTCCTGTAATATTTATATGTTTTTACTTGGACTTTAAACTTGGCTGCTTTTTGTGGAAATCAAACACAAGGTGTTTAACCGCTTGCTGGTCAAAATAATTTCCCTCTTCCGCATTTGATAATCGAAGCAAAGACACACAATGATGCAGAGGTGTGTAAATGGAAACACTGGTCTCTCCCATGCTCTCAGCTGACCAACATGCATTAGATTAATGTGTTAAAAGAGTTGTGAAAAAGAGGTTAGGATTATGGCGGTTGACTTTTTAGATGGTTTTTCTTAAAAGCATTTGGCATGATGTGATTAGCCTTTTTTGTCAAAAAGTTTTTTATTTTTTAATTATTTAAATACATCTTTGAGAAAGCAGTGAAGTTCCGGAGCATCTTATAGTAAAAAAAAAACATGGTATATAAAGAAAGCTTGGGACTCCATTCGTGCCACTGGAGCTGCCTTCTTGCCTTTGATGCCTCTTGCTATGCCACACATCCCCGTGGATGACCCTTCCCTGAGTATATATTGGATGAAATTGCTTGGGTAAATTTTTCTCCAAAGAATTCTTGGGCTATTGGTGAAAATTTTTAAGGTTGCAAATGGAGGTAGGACATGTCCATCTGGACCTCCCACTTTTTCCAGAACAAAATGAAATTTTGGGTCATCTTTTGACCTGTTGGATTGTCCACCCTCCCATCCAACGTGAGACCCAATCCTCACACATTCTCAATGAAGCGTCAGTGGGTATAAGAAATTCCCTCTAATTTTACAAGGAAGAGAACAAATTAAATGTGTACCTATAAAACAATGTTCCTCATGCCTTAGGCAAGGAATACGCCTATTTATTGTTCGGGACAATGAGGGTCATGCAAAGGTGCCAGCTTTGTGGTTATGAAAAATAATGTTGTGGCTTTTCTAAATCAACGTAGTTGAGCAGGAAGCTAAATTCTGCTGTGACATCTTTGTATATCTGGGCCATTAGCTGAACGGCTCTAAATTATTGTCCAGTGTTTAACATTTGGCAACTTTTAAGACATTGTAATTTAAGACATTCCAGAATTGCTGAGAGTTGCTAAGGTTAAGAAACACTGGTATATTATACTATAGATTAGCTAACAAGCATTCTAGCTGAGGAATTTTGGGAGTTGAAGTCCATGTGTCTTAAATTTGCCAAGTTTGAGAAACATTGTATTAGATAAGTGAGAATAATACTCATTAAAATGTATGCCTTCTCAGATCCTGTGGTTCTGCAAAGAAATGTCATGTATTAATTAATTTGATTTTGAGACAAGGTTTAATACAGAAATGTCCAACCTTGGCTTGGCCACTTTAAGACTTATGGACTTATGGCTGCCTAGGGAATTCAGGGAGTTGAAGTCTACAGGTGTTAAAAGTTGCCATGATTGGATAACCCTGGTTATTAAGTATTAACTTTTGTACACCTGTATTTTCTTGAGCTTCATAACCCCTAGATGGAAAATGATGTTTGCACAACAGACTGTACTGTTCTTCTTTGCTAAGAGACTAATTAAACATTGGAAAGATATATTTATGTCCCCTTCACTCAGGGGTGGGATTCAATTTTTTTAACAACCGGTTCTATGGGTGTGGCTTAGGTGGTGGGCATGGCTTGGTGGTCATGTTATTGGCTGGGTGTGGCCAACTCAATATCACTCACATCGAGGCATGGCCTCTCATGACTGTGGGGATGCTGCTGAAGCAGGACCAATTACGGCATATAAAATATGGACATTATAGTAATCTAGGTCATAGGTTAGAACTAACTTACAGGTCACATTTACTTCTGTATTTTGTTTGTTGCGAAATTAAGAAACTTATATTTTAAGGAAGTAAAGCTCTGCTTCTCTTGCAACTAAGGATGGGGATGGAAAATTACTGTTGGTGTAAGATAACAGAATAAGCAAGAAAACAAATTATCATATCCTCTTTTGTGTTCCTGCCGTAACACAGGATATTGCATTTATCTGTCCTAAGATGCGTGTATAATCAGTTGACCGTAATTTGTGAAAGTGTTAAAGGTAAATGCCCAGACCTATGATGAGGTCATTCTGGGTATAAAGAAACCACCCCAGATGCAGCTGGGTGTTCAGAATTTGTCATGCTAATACTCTGAACGTGTTGCGCAATAAACCTGAGTTCCTCCACCTTTTTCGTGGTCTTGAGTCCTGTCTCCGATATATGATTTGCTGCTACATTCAATGGCGACCGCGGCAGGACTGAAGGGGCCCTGAGGCCCTCTGGAGGGGTCCATCCCGACTGCCAGAGTATCGGTGAGTTGTGGGGAACATCCCAGGCGCCATCGGACCTTTGAATCCGAGGGACTTCCTTAGACTTCTGTTCCCTGGCATCGGCGATCAGCACCTCCAAGAACCACTGCTGAAGGGTAAGAGGAACAGGACTGGGGGCTGGCCAGCTGTGAAGAAGGAAGACGCCTGCAGGCAAGTATTAGACTGGGAAAATAATCCCTCCCTATAAGCAGGGACGGAGGAGAGGACTGATCACCCTCTCTTAAAAGGTAAGGTGGGTGGAATTGTCAGGCCTGATTGTGAAGAAAGACTACTGCAGTTCCCTTTGGTGACTGTGAGTATCCAGCACCATGGGTCAGTAGAAAGCGAGTGGCGCCCGCAGTTCCCATTGGAGACCGTGTGCATCCGGCTCCCTGGGTCGGGTGTGTGTGAATGTGACTCCTTGATGTGTCCGGAGAAGGAGAGACCCCCTACTCTCCTCTTCAACCCTTTCCCTCAAACTGTCTTGTCTGGTTAAGTGGGTGGCTCATGGGTGGTAAGGAAAGCACTCCTGTCACTCCCTTGGAGGTTATGTTAAAACATTTCAAAGAGGCATACCAATCACAAGATTACGGTTATAAGTGGAGTAGACTAAAATTGCGAAAGTTTTGTGAGACAGAGTGGCCCACATTTGGGTTTGGGTGGCCCACTATAGGTACATTTGACATCCCCACTGCAGTACAGGTGCACCGCTTGGTCTTCCACCCTACTCTAGAACATCCAGATCAGGCACCATACATTGACGTGTGGCTGGACCTATTGAATCACCCCCCCCCACCTTGGTTACGAGTACTAAAAATGCGTCGGTGTAAGGCTCTATTGTCACGAAAGGTTACACTGAAAACCCTGCGCAAAACTGCGCAGGTGTTACCCAGTTGTCCTGAGGAAGCGCCACCCCCCCCACCATATGTGCCACCAGGAGGGTTTGATGATGGAGGGGGAGATGAAGAATCATCAGGGGTCTCTGGGTTCATGGCCCAGCTGGACCAATGGTCCCCATATGTAAAGAAGACAGATCGATCAGCCCAGGCTGACCCTCCTCAGCGGGCATCCTCTACATCAGTGGAAAAATGGCCTGACCCTATTTCTACTGAGAGGTCCCGACAATCTCTGAGTCTGGAACTGGGGGAGGGGACTTCATCTGGAACAGAGCCAGTTGCTGCCAGGACTCGAGCAAAAAAACAGAAAAAACCTCTTTAACAGCTCCTCTGAGGCAGGTAGATCAACTGGCCATTAACCCTAGGAACCCCTCTGAGTCAGTCACACTCTCATTATTCCAGCATGTACCTTTCACTTCCTCAGACCTGTTAAATTGGAAGTTACATTACGGCCCATTCAGCGAAAAACCCATGGAAGTGGCAGACTTAGTGAAGACAATAATGGATGCCCATAATCCCAATTGGCTAGATGTCCAACAACTCATGGGGACATTGTTCAGCCCCGAGGAAAGGGAGAAAATTAGGAATGCAATCAGTGAAATATTAAAACCTGATGTTACACTGAATCATTCTTTAATTGATCTCATGGATGAGAAATACCCATCTAGTAACCCAGACTGGGATCTTTACACTGATGAAGGGAAAACACGATTGAGGGATTACCAGTCCCTTGTAGTCCGAGCCATTCGCCTTGCAGGAAAGCCTGTGATTAATATGTCAAAGCCACCTTTAGTATTGCAGGAACCCACCGAGAGCCCAGAAGCATTTTACACCCGGCTGGTAGAGACATACCGTATGTACAACCCTATAGACCCCTCAGCCCCTGAGAACGCGCGTATGATGACTATGGCATTCATTTCCCAGAGTGCCCTGGACATACGACGTAAACTGCAACATCTTGAGGGTGCCCTGGGAAAACCCATGAGCGAGCTGATGGAAGTGGCCCGCAAGGTATTTGCCAATAGGGACAAAGAGGAAAACAAAAAGAAAGACCAAAAATGCAACGGAAGGCCGAGTTACTCGCGGCAGCCATTGCAGGCCCTACAAGAGGGAAGGCCCATGTCCCACGAGGTGCAGGGCCAGGCCTACAGACTAGGGGCAACAGTCTGCAAAGGGGGGGAAGATGGGAAATGGGCCCTAATCAGTGTGCCTTCTGTAAAAGGCAAGGCCACTGGAAAGGGGAGTGCCCTGAAAAGAATAATAGGGACAGGCCTGGAGACAGAATGGGCCCCCCACAGAATCTCTCCTTTGTGGTGGAAGATGGCCATAGGAGGCCAGTGGAGAGAGGCCGGGGAAGACAGGAGGGGAGAAGGGGTTTAGGAAGACTTCCCCTTGTGGGCTTGGCCCAGGTTGAGGATTGGGAATGAAACCGACCGGGTTCAGAAAGCCTCCCAGAACCCATGGTCAGCCTGAAAGTGGGAGGCAAGCCTGTCACATTTTTGGTAGATACTGGAGCCACCCGATCCGTCCTAACTCAGCCTTTGGCCCAAGCCTCTCGGCAGACTATTAATATCCAAGGGGCAACGGGGAGTACATCCCAACACCCCTTCTTAGAACCCCTTGAGTGTACAGTAAAGGGCCAAGCTATTACTGTTGTGAATCAATAAAAGTGAATAACCTAAATGCAAATTAGGGGTTGAAAACCTGCACACTTGATTGGTCCTTATACAACAACTTGGGATTGGGCCAGAACCAGTCCCTGATTGGTTACTTTTGGGACTGTCCTTATTGGTCAGTAGTTGGAACCTGTTGCGCAGTTTCATTGGTTAATAAGGCAGCAGCTAACCCTATAAAAGGGTTACTGCTGCCCATAGCATTGCTCTGTTCCATTCTGATTCCTGTTATTATTAAAGAGTTGAAGTCACTGGTCAGATGTCTGGTCTCCTTATTCTCCAAACTTAACACTGGCGACGAAGGTGGGATGCGGAGACCGAAGAGCTGACTAAACCTACAGAGCAACCTACAGAGCACGTGGTCAAACACGCACCATCAACGGCAACATGGCCAGCGGTGCCGTACCACCCGCTCCATTCAATCCAGAGACCGAAGACTGGGAGGCCTACATGGATCGGTTCCAGATGTTTCTGGAAACTAACAATTTGAAAGATGCAACAACCGGCAAAAAAAAGAGCTATCTTTCTAACGCATTGTGGGCCAACCGTGTTTAAAATGGCAAAGTCGCTTGCCAAGCCAGCAGAGGTAAAAGAAATGGACTGGGACGTCCTCGAGCTGTTACTACGGGCTCACTACGCGCCCCGTACCGACCCTAGTAAGAAGACACGAATATTACCAGAGGGATCAACGGAAGGGCGAAAGCCTTGCCAATTACATCGCGGACCTCCGGAACCTAGGAGGCCTCTGCGGGTTCGCCGACCTGGAAGAAGCCCTCCGGGACCGTTTGGTTCTGGGCCTAGAAGACGGTGCTATCCAGAGCAAAATTATGGCTAAGGGGGACATCAGCCTCACCGATGCCCTTAAAGAAGCCTCAGCAGCAGAGGCGACAAAGAAGTCAGCAGCCCAAATGCGCCGCACCAACGCAACGCTACGTAAACTCGCCACAGATACCTCGCCTCGCTCAGAGAGACACCCGGTATCAACTCACCACGAAGACCTAGAGTCCCCATCCGACAGCGATGAGGAAGAGGTAAACTGACTTCGAACGGAGAGAGAGCAGTCCTCACAACACTCATTTCGACCGTGTGCCGGCTGTGGAGCGAATCACCCACGATCCGGCTGCAAATTCCTTGACGCACTTTGCCGCCATTGCGGGAGACGCGGTCACATCGCAAAGGTTTGCAGAAGCAAACAGAACTCCAAACCCCGACAGGCCGAATTCCAGTCTTCCGGATTCTTCGGCACACACCGAGAAAAAGTGAACCACTCCTACAGAAACAAGCCGTCCACCACTTCCACCAGGCATGAGGAAACCAGGCGGGAAGAGACCCACCAAACAATCACCATAGGCCACGCTACATCCCTTGATGCCGGGAAAATCTGAGTAAAGGTCGCCATCGAAAACAAACCTTGCGTGATGGAGGTAGACTCGGGATCTTCCCTCTCAATGGTGTCGTGGAAAACGCTCCAACAGCTCCTTCCAACGATTCACCGCCAAGACCTTAACCCTCAAAGGGTTATACTCAAAGACTATCAGGGCAACCGAATCCCCGTCGTCGGGTCCCGCAGATTCCAGGGCTCATTCAAGGACCGCATCGTCGCACTACCACTGACTGTCGTGGATCGTGACAGGCCTAGTCTTCTAGGCCTCCAATGGTTCAGGCCGCTCGGAATCACTGTAGCCGGAGTCCACAAGGCCGAAAGCGTCGATTGGGAGGAAGACCTCGTGCAGGAATTCAAAGACGTTTTCGCGAACGGACTAGGCAAGTATAAGGGGACCCCAATCTCGTTTAACTTGAACCCTGAAATAGCACCCATCCGCCTTAAGCGCGTGGGTGCCGTTCGCTTAAAGCCTAAAATCGACGAACAACTCGATAAGCTGATAGCGCAGGGCGTACTGGAACCCACCGACCACGCCCGTTGGGAAACCCCCATAGTGACGCCAATCAAGCCTGATGGGTCCCTAAGAATTTGCGGAGTCTACCGGGCCACATTAAACCACGCACTGCAGCAAAGTGCTTATCCAGTACCGGTAGTGCAACACTTACTCCATTCTCTGGGCGGCGGGAAAGTTTTCGCCAAACTAGATTTAGCCCAGGCATATCAACAATTGCCTGTAGACCCAACCACAGCCGAGGCACAAACGATCGTAACACATAGGGGCGCCTTTAAATGCAACCGACTCCAATTCGGAGTAAGCGTCGCCCCTGGAATCTTCCAGAGTTTAATGGAAAGGTTGTTACAAGGGATAAAAGGCGTTGTCCCATATTTCGACGATGTACTCATCGCCGCACCTAACAAAGACACCCTAGAAAAACGACTCAGAGAGGTTTTACGAAGATTCCAAAATGCAGGCCTCAGAGTAAAAAAAGATAAATGCCACTTATGTACCGAAAAAGTAGAATTTTTGGGATACCTCCTGGACAGCCAAGGAATTCATCCCACCGAAGACAAATTACGAGCAATTAAAAAGGCACCCACTCCGAGGAACAAGGCAGACCTACAGGCGTTCCTTGGACTTATCAATTTCTATAATGTGTTTTTACCCCACAAAGCAACAGTAGCTGAACCATTGCATAGACTATTAGACAAAAAAGCAACGTGGGTTTGGGGACAATGGGAACAACATGCTTTCCAACAAATAAAGAAATTGCTAACTTCTGATTCAGTACTTATGCAGTACAACGAGACTCTGCCGCTTACTATCACGTGTGATGCATCGCCTTTTGGGGTTGGGGCAATTCTGGCCCACGTGTTACCAAACGGAGCGGAAGCCCCCATCGTGTTTTTTTCGCGAACCTTAGCTAAAGCTGAACGCAATTATAGTCAGCTGGACAAAGAAGCTTTAGCTATTGTTGCTGCAGTTAAAAGATTTCACGAATATGTTTATGGCCGTGCCTTTACAATAATCACTGATCATAAACCGTTACTGGGGATCATTGCGGGTAATAAACCAACCCCGTATATATTGTCCCCCAGAATGACCCGTTGGTCTGAATTCCTGGCGGCCTACAACTACACCTTGCAGCACCGCCCGGGGAAATCGATTCTCCACGCCGATGCATTGAGCAGAACACCGCTCCCAGACGCTGTTGTGGATCCAGCCCCAACCCTCTCAACACTACAGATTGAATCTCTACAGGCACCACCCTTGACGGCTAGAGACATTGCTTTTGAAACGAAACGTGACCCAGTTCTGCAACACATACTATGCTGGGTTGAACGGGGGTGGCCGATGGACCAAATTGCACCTGAATGGGCGCCCTTCAAAGCCCGCCAAACCGAGCTGTTTTCCCAAAAAGGCTGTATCTTGTGGGGCGATCGAGTCGTAATCCCTGCCAAATTGCAACAGACTGTGCTGGCGGTATTGCATGAGGGACATCTGGGTATTGTGCGGATGAAATCACTCACACGCAGCTACGCTTGGTGGCCGGGAATCGACAAAAGAATCGAGGCCTGGGTCGCTACGTGCCAACGCTGCCAGGACGTCAGCAACGCCCCACCGAAAGCAAGCCCAACCGAATGGGAACGCCGAGGGGACCGTGGTCCCGTATTCATATTGACTTTGCGGGCCTACCAAAGGTCACACTTTCCTGATTACTGTCGACGCCTATTCCAACTGGCTCGAGATTCATCGAATGCACACAACTACAACCGACTCAGTTATTAATAAATTAAACAGACTCTTTGCCACGCACGGGTTTCCGGACGTGTTGGTCTCGGACAACGGCCCGCAGTTCACTGCATTGCCCTTTGAACAATATCTGGCTGATCGGGGCATCCGCCATGCGCTGACCTCGCCCGCGCACCCTGCGGCGAATGGACGTGCAGAACGCATGGTACAATTTGTGAAAAAGACCCTGCATAAAATGGAATTTGGCAACATCGACGAGAAAATCAATCGAATCCTCTTATTGCAGCACATCACGCCTCACAGCGTGACCAACAAAACACCCGCTGAACTTCTTATGGGGCGGAAAATACGATCGCACCTGGACCGACTCCACCCCGCTTTCGCACCAGAAAAACCTGTCGGCTCCAGCAGCAAATGCCGGGAATTTAAGGTAGGTGATTTAATCTTTGCCAAAAACTTTTCCGGCGACCCGTTATGGATACCCGCAACCGTTACCCACCTCACCGGGCCTAGATCTTACCGCTTGCTAACAGACGATGGGAGGGTGTGGAAACGCCACATAGACCAACTCCGATCGAGATTATCACCCAGCGGCCATGACTTTCCCAGTTCAACAACTCAAGGGGGAGGGAGTATCGAGGGAATTGACTTTGATACAACTAATAGCGGGTCAACGGGAGCCCTACAGCCCAGCGAAGCACCGGAACGTGAAGCGGGGAGGGAGTTGATGTCGCCAGGGAACTTTAATACAGGGGAAAACGAACTGCAAAACCCCGAAGAAACACGCAGCAGCAGAGACATCCACAGTGAATGCAGCACGGAATCACCGTGCAGCGAAATAGAAATTAACAATGGTCATCCAAACGCTCCACCGGAACCGGACGTTGGACAAAACCCGGTGGAGCCTCGAAAATCTTCCAGGCAGACCAAACGGCCTGCCTATCTTGAGGATTTTATCACAGCTCCCCTCAAACGGAACCCAAGGGGGAGGGGTGTTGTGAATCAATAAAAGTGAATAACCTAAATGCAAATTAGGGGTTGAAAACCTGCACACTTGATTGGTCCTTATACAACAACTTGGGATTGGGCCAGAACCAGTCCCTGATTGGTTACTTTTGGGACTGTCCTTATTGGTCAGTAGTTGGAACCTGTTGCGCAGTTTCATTGGTTAATAAGGCAGCAGCTAACCCTATAAAAGGGTTACTGCTGCCCATAGCATTGCTCTGTTCCATTCTGATTCCTGTTATTATTAAAGAGTTGAAGTCACTGGTCAGATGTCTGGTCTCCTTATTCTCCAAACTTAACAATTACTCATCAGTTTGTCTACATGCCCGATTGCCCTATCCCATTATTAGGAAGAGACTTACTTTGTAAATTACGAGCACAAATATCCTTCAAAGAAGACGGCTCCATGCACCTGGGTTATGGCAAGTTGAATTTGTCTGTACCCCTAGAGGAATCCTGGCGGCTTATGGTCGCTAGAGATCTCAGCAACAGGAAAGAGGAAACGTGGAGACAGTTCCAAGTTCCTCATTTGTGGGCAGAAGATAACCCCGCCGGCTTTGCAGCTCATCATCCACCCATTCTGGTAGAGGAAGTGCCGATGAAAACCCCCGTGAGGATTCGCCAGAGGGCCTATCCACACCACATTATGCAGACTATTCAGGATATTATTGACATATACTTGGAACATAATATTCTAGTGCCAACTGAGTCTCCTTGGAATACCCCAATATTGCCCATCCCGAAGGGGGATGGCCGCTTTATGCCAGTGCAGGATCTCAGGTCTGTTAATTTGGCCACGGTGACCATCCATCCGGTGGTGCCCAACCCATATGTGATACTAGGCCTAATTCCCCAGGCCGCTCAGTGGTTCTCGGTCATAGATTTGAAGGATGCCTTTTTCACCATACCCATCCATGAACATAGCCAACACTTGTTTGCTTTTGAATGGGAGAACCCCGTCACAGGACGGAAACAGCAGTACACTTGGACAAGGCTGCCTCAGGGGTTTAAAAATTCACCAACTCTCTTTGGGGCAGCTCTGGCCAAGGATCTAGAAGCGTTGCACACACCAGCCCCTGATGTGGTGTTGCAATATGTAGATGATCTCCTAGTGACAGGACTCAATGAGGAACTCTGCTGGGACAATACCAGAAACTTACTTTCCCTCTTGCAGAGTTTAGGATATAAAGCCTCTAGGAACAAAGCACAATTAGTTTTACAGAAGGTCAGGTATTTGGGTTATGATATTGAACAAGGGAAGAGAACACTAGGCCATGAGCGCAAGGAGGCTATTTGTCAACTTCCTAGGCCAACTAGCAGAAAAGACTTGAGGGGATTTCTGGGAGCGGCAGGGTTCTGTCGTATATGGATTCCCAACTTTAGCCTCATTGCACAACCTCTCTATGAGGCCACAAAAGGGGCCGATAAAGACCCACTCCAGTGGGCAGGTGAGGAGGAAGTTAATATCACCATTCCTAATCCCCAGGACTGGATTGCGAAATATGGACCAACGTTGGGAATTAGGTTATATGCAAAGGGAACAGACCCAGGGGGGATTATACACTTGTCCATAGAGACTAGGAACATTGCATCTAATTCCAACTCTAGGTATTTCTCAGAATTTTGGCAGGAGGTGGATATAGAATTTCAGCCCTCCCATGAGGCACGAAATCTGTTCTTGGAGCTAGCTTCCACTATAGCTCATACCTTTAATGTTACTAACTGTTACATATGTGGGGGAACTAAAATAGGGGATCAGTGACCATGGGCAGCCCAGGAGTGGAACTATTCTATACCCTATAATCTTTCGGCTATGCCTCCACACCAGCCCCTCTCGAGATGGGAATTGTCCAACCCTATTGTTGCTCACTGGTGCCTGGCCAATACACAAGGGAAAGGTCCATCTGTTGGGGACACTGAGTGTTTGGAAGTGCATGAGTGGAACCACTCCACAAAGGTCTGGCATTATTGGCCTAACAGGACCAACACCTACTGGGCAGATAAGTATTCCTTTGAAAACGCTTCTGAAGCCCCTCCGGGTGTACATTGGATATGCGGGGATGTGGCCTATAGCTCTCTACCCACTGACTGGAGAGGGACTTGCACCTTAGGGATTATTAATCCTTCTTTCTTTATGATGCCACTAAACATACCCCAGGCATTGAATGCTAATTTATGGCAGGGCAGAAAATTGCAGGCTGCTAGGCCTTACAAAATTGGGGACTGGAGTGACGGAGACTGGCCCCCAGAGAGAATTGTCCAGTATTATAACCCAAGTATGTGGGCAGCGGACAGGTCTTGGGGATACCGTACCCCTATTTATATGCTCAACCGCATTATTAGGCTCCAGGCGGTGCTTGAGTTAATAGCTAATGAAACTGCGCAGTCTCTAGTTACCTTAGCGGAGCAACAAAGAAAGTTCAGGGATGCTATCTATCAAAATCGCTTGGCCTTAGACTATCTTTTGGCTGCTGAAGGTGGGGTCTGTGGGAAATTCAATTTTACCAACTGCTGTTTGGAATTTGATGATATAGGAGAAATCATTGAACAGCGCGCTCAGCGCATTATGACTCTTGCTCATGTCCCTGTTCAAAAATGGAAGGGTTTTGATTTTGGTGAGGTTTTTGGTTCTTGGTTCCCTAAGTTACCTGGCCTACAGGCCATTGTGGCACTTGTTGGGATGATTGCTGCTGGATGTGTAATCTTACCTTGTATTCTTCCTATCTTTGTGCGCACCATTTCCAGCAGCCTCTCACTTCTTGTCGAGAAGAAAACAAATGAAAAGGTAATGGCCTTATGGGCCCATGACCCCTCGGGAACATATGAAGAACTTCTTCCTCTTTATCCCACTACTCAAAATTTGGATGAATATGAAACTGCACACTGAATCTCTTGATGTGGGTGTAGTTTCAAAGGGGGGAATGAAGCAGGACCAATTACGGCATATAAAATATGGACATTATAGTAATCTAGGTCATAGGTTAGAACTAACTTACAGGTCACATTTACTTCTGTATTTTGTTTGTTGCGAAATTAAGGAACTTATATTTTAAGGAAGTAAAGCTCTGCTTCTCTTGCAACTAAGGATGGGGATGGAAAATTACTGTTGGTGTAAGATAACAGAATAAGCAAGAAAACAAATTATCATATCCTCTTTTGTGTTCCTGCCGTAACACAGGATATTGCATTTATCTGTCCTAAGATGCGTGTATAATCAGTTGACCGTAATTTGTGAAAGTGTTAAAGGTAAACGCCCAGACCTATGATGAGGTCATTCTGGGTATAAAGAAACCACCCCAGATGCAGCTGGGTGTTCAGAATTTGTCATGCTAATACTCTGAACGTGTTGCGCAATAAACCTGATTTCTTCCACCTTTTTCGTGGTCTTGAGTCCTGTCTCCGATATATGATTTGCTGCTACACTGCAACAGTCATAAAACAGTGAAAAATGGTCATAAGTCACTTTTTTCAGTGACATTGTAACTTTGAATGGTCACTCCACACAAGCAAAGTACCAGCAAAGGAGGGGGGAAAAACCTCCAGAGAAGTTCCTGAGACAGGAAGTCTAGTTCTGCCAAGAATGTAATAAGGGTCAATGGAGAGGCAGTTTCTGTAAGCAACACCAGAATGTTTCCTTCCTGCCCTCCTTACAGGATTAGGCCAGTAATTTCTTCTAACAACCGGTTCTCCAAACTGCTTAGAATGTTAACAATCGGTTCTAGCGAATAGGTGTGTACTGGTAGAATCCCACCCCTGCCTTCACTGGAAAACTTAATATTATTAGGGCTTTTGAAACAGTTACATGTTGATTAAGCATGGCCTCCATGAAATGAAGAAAGTACTTTTCTTCATTTTAAATTATTTGAGGCTTTCAAGAAATGTTCAGAAAAGACTGAACAGTCATTTGTCCAGAATGGTATAGGTAGTCCTCATTTTGTGACCACAAATGGACCGGCAACTCAAGCTTAAGTAAAAAAGTTGCTAATTGAAAACACAACTGTGCTTAGGATTGTATTTCAGCTTTCCTTTTGCTTTATAATAGAATTCTTTATTGGCCAAGTGTGATTGGATACACAAGGAAGTTGTTTTGGTGCAAATGCTCTCAGTGTTCATAAAAAGAAAGAAAAAAAATTCATTCGTCAAAAATCATAGGTATAACACTTAATAGTAGTCAAAGAGTACAAATAAGCAATCAAATCATCTTAAGAAACATAATAATAACCAATCAAATCAAATCAGCCTATGAAGATGTGAGGTCCAATCATAACTTTTACTTTTTTTATTACTGTCATAATTGTGAATGATTGCTAAATGAGGCAGTCACTAAATGAGGATAATCTATATGAGGATTCCTGTTCTGGACAGGGGATTGAACTAGAAGTTCCCTTCCAACTACCAACTCTATGAAATTGTTACATGAAGCTTTATATAGGCATTATAAACTATGATAAGCCATATATCTAGGCTTCTTATATACATATAATACATAAAAGGGAGGAAAAGAACAATAGTTATGTATTGTATGTATGTGTGTGATATATATGGGGATTTCTTTTTTGTTTTGTTCCTGTTTTATTTTTGCTATTATTTTTTTCCTTTATTCTGTTTCATTCTATAAATAAATATATGAATGCAGTACCCATCTCTTCCCTTTTATAGTCAGGTAAACAAGAATCCTTTTTTAAGAGGAGGAAGGAGTATTAGGTATGCCTTGATTTTTATTTTTATTTTTAGAAAAATACTAAAGGTGAGATTTAAAAAATAAACCAATATACATTCATGCTGGTTTTTCATGCTGTTTATTCATTACATTCAGTAAAGGAGATAATACCAGGCCCACATTCCCAAGCTGAAAGACAGTGAGGGGGGAAATCTTCTGAGGGGTTTCTTTGGAGGCCCTTATCACCAGGGCCTCCGTTAAGTGCTGTTGGCTCTCACGGCTGGGCTGCACTCAATTTTCTTGAGGCGAAAAGTGATTCCTGCGGAATAAATGTCGGTATCCAAGGGCAGAGCACATGCTGAGGCAGAGCTGCAGCCTCTGGAAGCAAGCGTCATAGGAATGCCACCTGGGGATCAAAAATTCAGTCCATTAAGGGGCATCCAAAGGGAGAGCTGCCAGATTGCCTGTTCAAATTCTACCTCTGCTATCACTCCAAATGGTTCGGTTGCTGGAACTAGGTATGTCTAGTTTAATGAAAAGAAGGACTAGGAGTGACATGACAGCAGACTTCCAATATCTAAGGCAGGGGTCTCCAATCTCGGCAACTTTACGACTTGTGGACTTCAACTCCCAGAATTCCTCAGCCAGCATGCACTGGCTGAGGAATTCTGGGAGTTGAAGTCCACAAGTTGTAAAGTTGCCAAGATTGGAGACCCCTGATCTAAGGGGCTGCCACAAAGAAGAGGGAGTCATCCTACTCTCCAAAGGCCCTGAAGGCAGGACAAGAAGCAATGGAGGGAAACTAATCAAGGAGGGAAGCAAACTAGAACTAAGGAGAAATTTCCTGACAGTGAGAACAATGGAACGAGTTGCCTCCAGAAGTTGTGGAGGCTCCAACATGGAGGATTTTAAGAAGAGACTGGACAGCCACCTGTCTGAAATGGTATCGGGCAGTGATAGCTAACCTTTTCACCACCAAGTGCCCAAAGCGTGTGCATGAGCGCATGTGCATCCCCAAAATGCAACACGCCTCCCCCCGCGCATGCACCCCCACTCTGTCCAAGCACACATAACCCCCCCCTGGGTCCCCTGTTCCCCATGCATGCAGAGACCCAAAGACCAGCTGGCCCATTGGAGGCATGCACACACACACATGCGCAGCAGAGCTGAGCTGGGACGATGGCTCACGTGCCCACAAAGTGGGCTCTGCGTTCCACAGGTTCACCATCACAGGTATAGGGTTTCCTGCTTGAGCAGGAGGTTGGCCTGGAGGACCTCCAGGGTCCCTTCCCACTCTGTTATTCATGTTCTGAAGAACAGTCTCTCAGCTGTTTTGTGGAACCTACAGGGATAGTGTCTTGCATACTCGTCATGAACCGGGTCTTTTGGCTGGGTTCACACAAGACACTATACCCGTGATAGCAAACCTATGGCATGCAGAGCCATTTGTGCCGGCACGCGAGCCGCAGGCAAAGTTACCTCACTGTGCATGCATGCGCCTCACAGCTGATTTTCAGCTGGTTTGAGGCCTTTTTCGGCCTCCCAGAGGTTTGAAAAAAGCCTCTGCAGGCCGAATAGGCCTGTTTCGTTACTTCCTGTAATACCGGAAGTGACAAAACAGGCTGGTATTACAGGAAGTGACGAAACGGGCCTATTCTGCCTGCAGAGGCTTTCTTCAAGCCTCTGGGTAGCCAAAAAAGGCCTCAAACCAGCCAAAAATCAGCTGTGAGGCGCAGTGCAGGTAAAGGGAGGGCAGCGTGGGGGCATGGGGGGGATTGCACGCTCATGCGCAAGGGGCATGGCAGGGTGCACATTGCTTTCTGGGTGCTGGCACATGAGCACGTGAGCGCCAGCGTGCACACAATTTTTGGCACAGGAGCCCAAAAAGGTTACCACCACTGCACTATACCCTCTTGTTCAGTGGTGAAATGCTACCGGTTCGGCCCGGTTCAACTGAACCGGTAGCAAAAATTGCTACTGGTTTGGCCCAACTGGTAATGTTAAAAAAAAAAAAAAGCTACGATGATCAGCTGAGAGAAGAAAGTAGAGAAAAGCGCACAGTCGGCCCTCCCACCTGCCTCTGTGCTTTTCTGTTCTTTATCCTCTCCGCTGATTGGCACGGCAGAGCTTCAGCTGGTGTTGGGAAAGCTGCACGCATGCGCGCGTTAGGTGCGCGATCACCGAACCAGTTGGGAAAGTGGTAGAATCCCACCGCTGCTCTTGTTGACTTCTACATGTGTGACCCAGTAGTGACCCCACAACATGAAAACGCAAATGCAAATGCAACTTACTAGCAGTTATGGTTCCGGATGTGGTTATACAATGATTGTCTTCCCCTACACAGTTCAGAGTCCCGACCATTTCGCACTGTTCCGAGCCAAGGTTAAAGCAAGCTGGGCAGGTCAGCCCATTGAGGGTAGTATTTTCAGGGGGCACTACAAAAGATAATGCCATACAGAAACCTTTGTTCAGCAGGCCTTAATTATACACCATCACATATAAATAAAGCATTCACAGGCACGGATTTACTGCACTGAGCATATTTATGATCAAACCTGCTGCAAGAAACAACTCTCGTAGAAATCCAGGGAAAGCCCATTATGCTACTGGAATTCTGAATGAGTTACTACTTCCAATTCAGATCTGGCAATTGCAGTGGGGTTGGGTGGGGGACACGGTTTTATTCCAGGCTGTTTCAAAGACAGCTAGTGGTTTTCTTCAATTTCAGTTGATGGTATACTGTCAATTACAGTTTTATTGTTTGTGGGAACCAGGCCAGGTTTGACACAAAGAGAGGGAACTGTAGCTGAGGTCCTTATTCCATTGAAGCACCCGGCCCAAAGGGGTGAAGTTGAGAATATAGCTTTGTTTGTACAGTATGTACGAAGGAGGGAGGGACCAAGATTTGTCAGTGCTTAAGGCACCAGTGAGCCTTAATCCGCCACTGCCTTGAAGACTGCAGTGTCTTAATCACCTGCAGCCACACAATCTTGCAAGATGGTTTCCTAGGTGTTCCAACAACCTTTGATTTGGAAAAAATATGAATATAAATATAAAAATATGAATACAATATAAAATATAAAATATAATATAAAATATAAATATAAAAAATATGGGGAAGTAGATAAGAAAAGGCATTTCTCCTTGTTTGCTTTTCGTATAAGAAGAATCTACTGAAAATCCCCCAAAGAGGTGATGGAAAGGTTCTCTGGAGGAGGATGGTTCAGGGAGATGTAGGAGAAGGAACTCCAGAAAGAGGTGATGCCAGACAGTGTTTCCCCAGGGGACTGGTGTGCCACTCCGAGTCAGCTTTGACTGGAAGGATGTACAGTAGAAACCATGTTAAATTAATTTTTTAACAGGCTTAAATTTTGAGCAGAGTTGGACCTGATGCAGTGGTGGGATTCAAATATTTTTTACTACCAGTTCTGTGGGTGTGACTTGGTGGGCGTGGCTTGGTGGATGTGGCTTGGTGGGCATGGCAGGGTAAAGGTACTGCAAAATCTCCATTCCCACCCACTCCAGGGGAAGGATACTGCAAAATACCCATTCCCTCCCCACCCCACTAACTACTTTCCAGCTCTGTTCTCCTGTGCAGGGCAACCAAAGAAGGCCCAGCCAATCAGCTTGGACTCAATGAGAGGGAGAGAATAGATGGGGACGGGGCCAGTCAGAGGTGGTATTTGCTGGTTCTCCAAACTACTCAGAATTTCCGCTACCGGTTCTCCAGAACTGGTCAGAACCCGCTGAATACCACCTCTGACCTGATGGCTGCTCCAACTGGGTATGCCAAATCAGATATAAAAGAGTACATGGAAGTAAGCAACCCAGTGAAAATTTGGGGAAATATGGATACCAACTTCAGGAACTTTAGTTGGGGAGAAGACAAACGGTTCCTTACTGTCTAACTTTTTGTTGTTGCACAGGTCTCCTTGGCAACAGCTGGAGGTGCTCCAGAAATGGATCTCAGGATTGATGGTGACACGGATGGGTCCAGGCAAGCAGGTGCTCTTAACAGAGCAGACTTTGACAGTCTCGGTGATTTTGTCAGACCCTGGTGAAGAAGACGCAGATAAGAGAGGTTTGGTTAAATTAGGTAACACCTTGCTGAAAATTTCTGAAAAATTAACATAGCCAATGCAAGACTCAGCCCCATCTCCTGACTCCTAAAGTAAAGGTAGAGGTTCCCCTCACAGATACATATTAGTTGTTTCTGGCTCTAGGGGGCTGTGCTCCTCTCCGTTACAAAGCCAAAGAGCCAGCGCTGTCCGAAGATGTTTCCATGGTCATGTGGCCGGCATGACTAAACACTGAAGGTGCACAGAATGCTGTTACCTTCCCACCAAAGGTGGTCCCTATTTTTCTACTTGCATTTTTGCATGCTTTTGAACTGCTAGGTTGGCAGAAGCTGGGACAAGTAATGGGAGCTCATTCCATTACGTGGCGCTAGGGCTTCAAACTGCCAAACTGCCGATCTTTCTGATCAACAAGATCAGCATCTTATCCACTGAGCCACCACGTCCCCCTAAATATACAAAGTTTGGTGACAGAACCAGGTGTCAGAAACCTTATGGAAGGCCAAACAGCAGACCTACAAAGAATGTCATAATCCAAAGGGTGAACGATATGTTTTATAATGTTTAAAAAGTTTATAATGTTTTCTAATATCTATACTATAAGAGTAAGTAGACACGTATCAATAAATCAACATATTGGGAAGACCTTCTCCAATGTTTTGGTGATAAGGTTGCCCAACTGAAAAGAAGTTTGGTAACCAACCACTGTCCCATCTGCTCTTCTGGGAACTTAGATCTCTTAACTCCCTCTGCTGGTTCAAAGCAAGTCTTGAGATCTTTTACTCACACAAGGAATTCATTCCTACAAAGGTAAGGCAGGTATCTTCAGTCTCTCCACAGGTGCGGCTCATACCAGTGCAGTCTTCACCTGGACTTTGACAGGTCTCACAGATCAAACAGGAACCTGGAGAAAACAACAAAGATGAGATGTGACTTATTCAATAAGCTATGATGGGGACACTTTCACTGAATACACCTCATTATGCAGAGTGGTGTTTCTTAACCTTTGTGTTATTAGGATTCCCCCTTCCTGGTTTTAAAAATGATGAAGACCTTTCAAGGAGCTTTGGCTTGCATGGGTTTTATCTTTATTGATATTTACCATATGAAAATGGACGCATTTTTAGGATAGTTATTGAGGCATGTAAAAGCAGCAATATTAAGCCCATGAGATCTTAAATAAATAATATTTTTTCATGAAAACAAGATATATTTTTTTAAAAAAAGAAGACATGAGTGACATTGTTTTAAATTTTTGTCAATATCTTCCCTATTTAGTAAATAATGTTGATTTTGGAGACTCCCGAGATGGGTTTGAGGAGCCCTCAGCCAGTGTGGAGAAAGCATAGGTCACAGTTTCATCAGAATGAGAAGATGTAGGAAATCCAATTAGAGTTCCTGGCCTTCATCAAATGAGGTTGTCCATCTTTAGTAGCCCCTCTTGAGTCCACACTCAGACTAACAGAGTAACAGAGTTGGAAGGGACCTTGGAGGTCTTCTAATCCAATCCCCTGCTCAAGCAAGATCCTCTACCATTCTAGACAAGTGTCCAGTCTCTTCTTAAAAGCCTCCAGTGATGAAGAACCCATAACTTCTGAAGGCAAGCCATTCCACTAGTTAATTGCTCTAATTGCCAGGACATTTCTTAGTTCTAGGTTGATCCTCTCTTTGACTAGTTTCCGTCCATTGTTTCTTGTCTTGCCTTCTGGTGCTTTGGCAAATAGGTTGACCCCCTCTTCCAACCTATAGCTTCTTGATAGTGGTGGGATTCCAAAATTTTTACTACCGGTTCTGTGAGTGTGGCTTGATAGGTGTGGCAGGGGCAGGATACTGTAAAATCTCCATTCCCACCCCACTCCTGGAGGAAGGTTACTGCAAAATCCAATTCCCTCCCCACCCCACTAACCTGCTTTCCAGCTCTGTTCTCCTGTGCAGGGCAACCAAAGAAGACCCAGCCGATCAGCTGGGAATTGGGAGGCAGAGAACAGACGGGGGCAGGCCAGTCAGAGGTGGGATTTGCTGGTTCTCTGAACTACTCAAAATTTCCACTACTGGTTCTCTAGAACTGGTTAGAACCTGCTGAATACCACCTCTGCTTCTACAGCAAGGTAAAAATGTTCAAAGATACAAGCACATTTCCGAGAATGGATGCATCCACCTTGCCTTTACTCTAGCTATAAAGCGGAAAGACTGCATCACTAGTTCAAAGCAAACTTACCTTGAGTTAGGAGTGTGGCCAGAAGGAAACTGAGGCTGGACAAAGATGCCATGATGTTGAATCTTGTAATCCCCAGATCCGTAGATTCTGAGGTGGAAGCATCCCGAGAGGGAGAATATATACTGGACCAGTTACATAAAGGGGAGTGAGTGAGTACACAGGATTGGCTTGAGAGGCATTTAAATCCTAGGCAACCCCACTTAGCTCTCTTCACAGCTGATTTCCTTGTCTGCTGATGGCCTCAAGAGGCCCCTTTGTGTGCCAGGTGGCTGTACTCCCCTCGCCAAAAGGAGCACAACCAACTTCATTTTCTGAAATGTCTCTTGTGGTTGGCAAGAGAGGGAGCCAAGGTGTTGCGTTTCAATTCACAGAATATAAAATGAAAGCCAGAGAAAAGAGGAATGCTTCCTTGTTTAAAATCTAAAAGCCATTTCACATTTTCTCCAGAACAAATGACCCCATTCTCATTGGGAGCAAGTCCTGGTCATCTAAACTTTCACTGCAGCTTGGCACAGAGGGTGGGATGCGGGAGGACAGCCAAGCTGGATGCCAAGATTGCAATCATTCAGAACCACCTCTTCAAATTGCTTTTATTTCCAAGAGTAACAAAATGTGTATTTTTGTACATGTATAAGGGGGTGGAGGTTCATTGTGAATATGGGGGCAAGCAGGCTTCTTAGCAGCAGTTCCAGGTGCTGAGAGCCTTCCTTGTAGGGTTTAGTTTTCAAGATTTTGGCCACTATTATATATCTAGGCTTCTCATATATGTATATATTCACATTAAAGGGAGGAAAAGAATAATAATTATAGATTGCATGTATGTGTATGATGTATATGGTGATTTCTTTGTAGTTTTGTTCCTTTTTTTTCCTATTCTTTTTTTCCCCCTTTGTTGTGTTTATTTATAGAATGAAACTATAAGGAAAATAAATAAATATATGAATGCAGTCCCAATCTCTTCACTTTTATAGTCAGGGAAATGAGAATCCTATTTAAGAGGAGGAAGGAGCATTAGGTATGCCTTAAGGGTTTTTTAGAAAAATACTAAAGGTGAGATATAAAAAACACCAATATACATTCGTGCTGGTTTTTCATGCTGTTTATTCATTACATTCAGTAAAGGAGATAATATCAGGCCCACATTCCCAAGCTGCAAGACAGTGAGGGGGAAAATCTTCTGAGGGGTTTCTTTGGAGGCCCCTTATCACCAGGGCCTCTGTTAGGTGCTGTTGGCTCTCACGGCTGGGCTGCACTCAATTTTCTTGAGGTGAAAAGTGATTCCCGCAGAGTAAAGGTCGGTATCCACAGGCAGAGCACATGCTGAGGCAGAGCTGCAGCCTCTGGAAGCAATCGTCATAGAATCGTCACCTGGGGACCAAAAATTCAGTCAGTTAAAGCAGAGGTCTCCAACCTTGGCAACTTTAAGCCTGGAGGACTTGAACTCCCAGGTTTGCTGGCTAGGGAATTCTGGGAGTTGAAATCCGCCAGGCTTAAAGTTGCCAAGGTTGGAAACCCCTGAATTAAAGGGTTCTTGTGGCATTCAAAAGGAGAGCTGCCAGGTTGCCTGTTCAAATTCTATCTCGGCTATCACTCCAAAAGGTTTGGTTGCAGGACCTGGGTATGTCTAGCTTAATGAAAAGAAGGACTAGGGAGGACATGATAGCAGTCTTCCGGTATTTGAGGGGCTGCCCCAAAGAGGAAGTCAAGCTATTCTCCAAACCACCTGAAGGCAGGACAAGAAGCAACAGGTGGGAACTAATCCAGGAGAGGAGCATTCTAGAACTAAGGAGAAATTTCCTGACATTAGGTGTTAGGACAATGGAACAACTTGCCTCCAGAAGTTGTCATGGAGGATTTTAAGAAGAGACTGGACAGCCACTTGTCTGAAATGGTGTAGGGTTTCCTGTTTGAGCAGGGGGTTGGACTGGAGGACCTCCAAGGTCCCTTCCAACTCTGTTATTCATGTTCTGAACAACAGTCTCTCAACTGTTTTGTGGAACCGACAGGGATAGTATCTTGCATACTCGTCATAAACCGGGCCTTTTGGCTGGGTTCACACAAGACACTATAGCTTCTTGTTGACTTCTGTGTATGACCTGGTGTTGACCCCACAACATGAAAATGAAACTTACCAATAGTCATGGTTCCAGATGTGGTTATACAACGATTTTCTTCTCCTACGCAGTTCAGAGAACCGTCCACTTCGCACTGATCCAAGCCAACGCCAAAGCATACTGGGCAGGTCAGCCCATTGAGGGTGGTATTTTTAGCAGGCACTACAAAGATTATGCCATACAGATGTAGGAGAAGGAACACCAGAAAGAGGTGATAACAGACAGTGTTCCTAAACCTTGGCAGTTGGAAGGTGTGTGGATTTCCACTCCCAGAATTCCCCAGTCACAGTGGGGTATTAACCATTAAGCAGACTAAGCAGGTGCTTAGGGCACCAGGCCCAAGGGGGGCACCACAAAGTTGAGAATATAGCTACATTTGTACAGTATGTACAAAGGAGGGAGGCACCAAGGTTTGTCTGTGCTTAGGACACCAGTGTGCCTTAATCTGCCACTGCCCAGCCAGCATGTATGGGCTCAACTCCTAGAATTTTCTGGCCAGCATGCCTAAGGATTCTGGGAGTTGATAGCAAGGATGAGCCACTCAGTTAGGTAAGATCAAGGAAATAGGAACAACACAGATTTCAATAGACAGCGTTGGAGGCGAGGTGAATTAATCTAGGGTAGTGTTACGTCCATGCAAGTGCGGACGTATGTTAAACTCAGTTTCCTATAAAAGGGGCTGTCAGCTGGGAGCTGGATGTTGGTTTATTGCGACTTCTTATCTTGAATGAACAGTGCTGCTAGAATCTAACTGCTCGTCTGCTCCCACTTGCAACTTTGCAGGTAGCAAAAGATATCTTTGGTTAAGAGACAGAAGCTTTTGTGAACTGCACAGTTCCTGGAGACTTTTTACAGAATATTGGAAATTGCAAGTGAAATTTCTCAGCGGGATTCATCAAGAGGGAGGTCCTTTGAAAATGCATCGAAATGCTTCTCCATGTGTTTCCTGCCACCTTGATGTTCATCAGCAAAACTGATGTTCACTTTGAAATCGGGATGCTCCCCTTGGAAATCCAAATCTTAGATCTTCCCTCTTAATTTTAACAAAACCATGGCTGGCACATTAGGAATGTTGAGGAATTAAGTTTGAATTTTGGCCTATGGGGTGTTTGCATTCCTCATTTCCTTCAAACCTTTTCTATGAATTGCTAGCATGAAATGGTTTTATTTCTCATGTCCATGGCTTGTTTTAATCTGGTGTTTACAATGAGGGGGGTGGTGTGCCACTCCGAGCCAGCTTTGACTGGAAGGATGTATAAACCATGTTCAATTAATTGTTTAAAAGGCTTAAATTTTGAGCAGAGTTGGACCTGATGGCTGTTGCAAATGGATATGCCAAATCAGGTAGAAAAAGAGTACATGGAAGTAAGCAACCCCAGTGAAAATTTGGGGGAATAAAGATACCAACTTCAGAAACTTTAGTTGGGGAGAAGACAAATGGTTCCTTACTGTCTGACTTTTTGTTGTTGCACAGGTCTCCTTGGCAACAGTTGATGATGAGCCAGAAATGGTTCTCAGAGTTGAAGGTGACACTAACGGATCCAGCCTGGCAGTCTGTGCGATTAGAACAGAGTTTGACAGTCTCTGTGGTTTTATTAGACACTGGTGAAGAAGATGCAGATAAAAGAGGTTTGGTTAAATTAGGTAACACCTTGCTGAAAATTTATTTGGTAAAATGACTGAAAGCATCATCAATTTCCACTGCAAGCTAACCTGGACGATAACACCCAAAGTTGCTCTTTTTTTTCTTTCTTTCAAGAGGCAACTGGACTTTCTGGATTTTCTTTGAAGATGTTTCGCTTCTCATCCAAGAAGATTTTTCAGCTCTGACTGAAATCCTTCCATTCCCCACCAATCCAATCAGAACTGAAGAAGCTTCTTGGATGAGAAGCAAAACGTCTAAAAAGAAAAAAGAGAAAGCCAAGTTGCCTCTTGAAGAAAAAAACAAGCATTTTTGGGACAACCATAATCTGGATGACTGAGAATCTCCATAGTCATCTAGACAGTGACACTAAGTGGGAAAAGAAGGATGGGAGCAGGGAACTCTGCCACTTGTCTATTATTTCTCCCACCGTCGGGATGGGGAATAATGGAAATTATTCCTCACTGTATCTGGAAAGCACACATTGAAGAAAGGGGCCGTAGTAGCCCCACTGCTTTTTTGACCCTTCAAAGCTCAGTACAGTATTCGGAAACTGGAGAGACATTTCTGCTTTTCTAGATTCAGAATAATGGGGTTCTAGGTATTCAAAAAGGAAGTCTAGCGATGATCGATTTTGAAGGAAGATATATGGGTGGTGCACAAGAATATAATATGCTTAATTTGAATATTTAGGCACCCCTTACATAGGTATATATTGATTTCTATTCCACTTCACCTCTGTAATGCAGATATTCTATGCCATTATAATACTTCCTATACCGATCATCACAGATTGGGGGCATGAAACACAAGGGGATGTGCAAGACTATTCATTAGGGTACCGGAAGAAAATAATAGGATATCTATTGTTATTTATTTATTCCAATCCTTTAAAAAAACTATTTTGGGGAATATTTACATATTCAACTAAAATGGCCTCCCACCTCAGTCAATCGATCAATCTTTGGTCATTAGACCAGCAGAACTGCCCATCTCATGTTAATGACTCTGAGTGGCTAGCAATATTTGTGTTTGTGTGTGTGTGTGTGTGTATGGAAAGGCAAGGGTTTTTCTGTTTTCATATAAATAAATAATATAAATATAAATATAAATATAAATATAATATAAATATAAATATAAATATAAATATAAATATAAATGTATGTATGTATGTATATGTATATGTATAGATATATGTTTTTGTTTGATTGTATGAGTTGTTTTTGTTGTAGCACACAGATTCATCTCCAGGCTTCTGTTGTGCGGACACAATACAGAAGCCTGATGATGGTAGTGAATTCTGTAACACAACTAAAGCAACTACGAATCACAAACATATACCAAACTTAGAAACAAAATATATATATATATATATATATATATATATATATATATATATATATATATATATATATATATAAAATATAACACACACACACACACACACACACACACACACACACACGTTACAAAGCTGAAGAGCCAGCGCTGTCCGATAACATCTCTGTGGTCATGTGGCCGGCATGGCTAAACACCAAAGACTCATGGAACGCTGTTCCCTTCCCACCAAAGTGGTCCCTATTTTTCTATTTGCATTTTTACTCGCTTTCGAAGCTGGGACAAGTAATGGGAACTCACTCTGTTACGCAGCACTAGGGATTCGAACTGCTGATCTTTCTGATCGACAAGCTCAGCGTCTTAGCCACTGAGCCACCATGTCCTACCCATCCCCAAAGTTTGGTGACAGAACCAGGTGTCAGAAACCTTGATGTTGTTGTTGTTAGTTGCAAAGACATGTCTGATCTATCACAACCCCATGGACAACATTCCTCCAAGCCTTCCTGTCCTCTACCTTTTTCTGGAGTCCATTTAAGCTCACCCCGACTGCTTCAGTGACTCCATCCAGCCACTTCATTCTCTGCCTTCTCCCCTTCTTCCATTCCCCTCAATCTTTCCCAGCATTAGGCTCTTCTCCAGTGAGTTCTTCCTTCTCATTAGGTGGCTGCCAAAGTATTTGACTTTCATCTTCAGGTTTCATCTTCAGGTCAGCAACCTTATGGAAGGCCAAACAGCGTTGGGGCCAACTGGACCTCCATAGGATATTATAGTTCAAAGGGTGGGCAGTATGTTTTGCAATGTTTAAAATATATAAAAATGCATAACTGTGGTACGTGTCAAGCAATTTCAACCAAACTTGGTACACAGATGACTTACTCTCTGGAAACAAATACTGTGGGGGGTAAGATACCCCTAACACCCCACGGGGGGGGGGGGTTGATCTGTGAAGATACAGCCTAGAGCCCAGTGGAGTTGCCATGGTAACAGCTTCACAGTACTCCACAAGGGGGCGTTTGTAAGGGGACCTGCCTGCACCGCTAGGAGATCCCCTCAGGACCTACATCACACAGATCACAATCAGGGCTCAGGGAGAAGTTGCCCTTGCAATCGCTTCTTCAAGAATTGTGGAGAAGTTAATGGAAGGAGGGAGGACAGCCCATGCTGCACTGACATTGCCGCTTGACATCTGCCATTCCTGTCTAATAGAGGATTGGGATAAAGAAGTACCCAGGCAACAGCCGGGTTATCAGTTAGTGGATCAATAAATCAATATATTGGGAAGACCTTCTCCAACGTTTTGGTGATAAGATTGCCCAGTTGAAAAAAATTTTTTGGAAACCAACCACTCTCCCATCTGCTCTTCTGGGAACTTAGATCTCTTAACTCCCTCTGCTGGTTCAAAGCAAGTCTTGAGATCTTTTACTCACACAAGGCATTTATTCCTACAGCAGAAAAGCAGGTATCTTCAGTCGCTTCACAGGTGCGGCTCATGCCAGCGCAGTCTGCACCTGGACCTCTACAGGTCACACAGATCAAACAGGAACCTGGAGAAAACAACAGAGATGAGCTGTGGCTTATTCAATAACCTATGATGGAGAAACTAGGCTTCACTGAATACATCTCATGGTGCGGAGTGGTGTTTCTTAACCTTTGTGTTCTTAGGATTCCCCCTTCCTGGTTTTAAAAATGATGAAGACCTTTCAAGGAGCTTTGGCTTGCATGGGTTTTATCTTTATTGATATTTACCATATGAAAATAGATACATTTTTAGAATAGTTATTGAATCATGTAAAAGCAGCAATATTGAACCCATGAGATCTTAAATAAATAAAAAAAATTCATGAAAAAAAGATATTTTTAAACAAAAAAATGGGTTTGAGAGGTCTGAGAGGTCCTCAGCTGGTGTGGAGAAACCATAGATCACAGTTTCATCAGAATGAGAAGATGTAGGAAATCCAATTAGAGTTCCTGGCCTTCATCAAATGAGGTTGTCCATCTTTAGTAGCCCCTCTTGAATCCACACTCAGAATAACAGAGTAACAGAGTAGGAAGGGACCTTGGAGGTCTTCTAACCAATCCCCTGCTCAAGCAGGATCCTCTATACCATTCTAGACAGGTGTCCAGTCTCTTCTTAAAAGTCTCCAGTGATGAAGCACCCATAACTTCTGAAGGCAAGCCATTCCACTAGTTAATTGTTCTGTCAGGAAATTTCTCTTACTTCTAGGTTGCTCCTTTCTTTGTCTAGTTTCCACCCATTGTTTTTGTCTTGCCTTCTGGTGCTTTGGAGAATAGGTTGATCCCCTCTTCTAACCTATGGCCTCTAGAGCAAGGTAAAAATATGCAAGGATACAAGCACACCTCCAAGAATGGATGCATCCATCTTGCCTTTACTCTAGTTGTAAAGCAGAAAGACTGCAGTGCCCATAACTGGCTCAAAGCAAGCTTACCTTGAGTTAGGAGTGTAGCCAGAAGGAAACTGAGGCTGGACAAAGATGCCATGATGTTGAATCTTGTAATCTGCAGATCCGTAGATTCTGAGGTGGAAGCTGGGGAATATATACTGGACCAGTTACATAAGGGGGAGGGAGGGAGGGAGGGAGTAAACAGGATTGGCTTGAGAGGCACTAAAAACCTGGGCAACCCCCCTCTGCTCTCTTCACAGCTGATTTCCTTGTCTGCTGATGGCCTCAAGAGGCCCCTTTGTGTGCCAGGTGACTGTACGCCCCTCGCCAAAAGGAGCACAACCAACATCATTTTCTGAAATGTCTCTTGTGGTTGGCAAGGGAGGGAGCCAAGGTGTTGCGTTTTAATTCAGGGAATATAAAATGAAAGCCAGAGAAAAGAGGAATGCTTCCTTATCTAAAATCTAAAAGCCACTTCACATTTTCTCCAGAATGAATGACCCCATTTTCATTGGGACCAAGTCCTGGTCATCTAAATTTTCACTGCAGCTTGGCACAGAGGGTGGGTGGGGGAGAACAGCCATCTGGATGCCAAGATTGCAATCATTCAGAACCACCTCTTCAAATTGCTTTCATTTCCAAGAGTAACAAAATGTGTATTTTTGTACATGTATAAGGGGGTGGAGGAGGTTCATTGTGAATCTGGGGGCAAGCAGGCTTCTTAGCAGGTGCTGAGAGCCTTCCTTGTAGGGTTTAGTTTTCAAGATTTTGGCCACTATTTTGCATCCTGATGACTGGATAGTCCTAGGGTTGTGGCTAGTTATTCCCAGTTGGAAATGGCCGGTGTATCCACGGCATGATCCCTTCTGTAACTGCCCATTAGGCAGTTCAAATTGTCACTTTTTGCACTGGGTGAATAAGTTCAATGTAAAAAGAACTTCTGGGTATATAAAATTTACCATGGTGTTAACCAACCATGAAATGGCTTCACACCTAATAAAGGGATTCAAACAAACCCACATCTTAAGCATGGTGGTTAAAGAAATTCCAAGAGTGTCTGAATCCAAAGAGATGTAACACTGACTTCTGAAAAAAAGACGTGTGTTTCTAGACCAGGTTTGGAGAGGAAATAATATTACTGCTGTAGCCACACTACGCAATAGGATGCTCCTCTCAGACTTGAGCATTAATGAACGGTTGCGAGGTCCCAAAAGTCTCAACATTAATTAAAATTCAAAAACATTATGACTCCTATATTGGGACATTTTGAGATCACAGCATCCATTTTAAGTTATCAATTATGATTTGCTGATGGTTCACCCAATATACTAAACCTGAATAAAACAAACCACATTTTAGTGTGTGTCCCTATAACAATTTTAAAGGCATTCTTGATTATTTTCAAGAATGTGAAATCTAGGATTCCCAAACTATGACTTGGATTCTTCTAGGGGGCACTGCCCCACAGCTATAGCAAAATCTGTTTCATCTGGAAATTTGGAATGGGAGGGAAGGGTCAGGTTTTAAAACACCAACAGCAGCTGATGTAAAAACTATGGTGTCCACCATCCTTTTCCAACCAGGCAACCTTCAGATACGTTGGATTCCAACTTCCCTAGCATCCAACACCGCTTTTTAAATCCAACATTGCCAGGATCAGAATAAATCAATGAATAAATTAATTTTCTGTCCCTGTGGCAGTTTCTCTCAATCTTTGTTTCTGGCTGGGCAATTCTGGGAGTTGACGTGCATCCATTTTAAAAGTTGCCAAGGATGGGAAGCATTGCCCTATGAATTTTTTTTTCAGAGGATTTTTTTTTTACTACTGAATAAGCAAGCATATCGATACTAGATTAATAACCTGACTCATAGAAATAATGCATTGCTACTTTTGTTGGTATTCATTCAATTTTTAAAAAATAGTTGTTACTTATGTGTCTTTACAGAGATAAGACCACGTTAGAGATTTCATTTCACCAACTAATGGTTACAAAGAGTGAGTAAGGGTTGGGAAATCCCACTCAGTGTTTTTCAAACAGGGCCACTTTATTTGGCCTTCAACTCCCCAGAACTCCTCAATACGACTATGTTGGCTGAGGAATTCTGGGAACTGGAAGTTCCACACGCCTCAAAAAGCGTTCAAATTTTGAAAATCTAACCCCGCGCAAAAATCGTATGCGCAGAAGGGAAGAACCGCGCTTCGGCGCCATGGCGTCACGACCGAAAGGAGCGAATGTGAGCATGCGCCACGACATCCCAACCCCAACCCCCTGACTCTCCCGCTCGCTCTAAAACCGCACGGCGTTTTTTTTTTTTAGACAGACGTCGATTTGAGTTTGCGCGCGGAGACGCCAAAGGGCACAAGTGGGAGGGACCATAGAGACGAGCGTCCGGGAAGGGTATAGAGCGCCCGTTTCCGGCGCTTTGGCGGAGTTTTGCCGCCGGGTGACGGCGGGTGACAGAAAGTGGCGGGGCGATGCCGGAGATCGAGATTCGACATGTGGTATCCGCGAGCAGCTCCGACACGGTAGCGCGGCTTCCACGGGGGCGTCGTCCTCCGCTCGGGGAGCAAGGCAGCCGTGGGGGGAGGCGGGGGAGAGGGAGCTGTTAAGTTGTGGGATGGAGCCAGCCATTGTGAGGTGGCGTGGGCGGTGGGGAGTTGGATAAGGGGGCGGCCGGGCCTGGAAGAGCCTCCCGGTGGCTTCGGGGGTGGAATGGGGTGAATGGGAAACCGTACAGACTAGGGGTCTCCAACGTTGGCCACTTTAAGCCTGGAGGACTTCAACTCCCAGAATTCCCCAGCCAGCTGGCTGGGGAATTCTGGGAGTTGAAGTCCTCCAGGCTTAAAGTGGCCAACGTTGGAGACCCCTGGTTCAGACAATGCAGCCTGCATTCCTTATGATACCTAAACCAGACAAAAGCCAGAATGGCTACTTTGGGCTCCAATGTGTTGGGGGGGAACCCAGCTAATGGTCAGTCAGGATGGATGGGGAAACTGACCATTGCCTGAAGCATTAACTTGGATGATTGGTTTCGGCATCTGGGATTTTTCCAAGAGAGGCCACTGGACTCCACTTCTAAAGCTTCTTGGATGAGAAGCGATGGGGAAACGAAACAACCACTTCATAAGCTCATGGCACAACCTAGGAGAATGAACCCATCAGGATTCGATTCGATAGTCCATCTTGATTTGAAAGATAGTCCATTAGATGGATTAGATAGTCCATCTTCATTTGAAAGACAAAGGCCGCTCTTTGGAAGACAGCGAAGTCCGCATTTTGGACAGAGAAGGCCGCTGGTTTGAAAGAGGGGTCAAAGGGGCCATCGGTGTCAAAATTGAACAGAGCTGTCTCAACAGAGGGGGAGGGATACAGCAACATCTATCTCCAATCTACAGCGTACTTTCAGCTGTTCCGAGAAGGCTCCACACCCATTTGCACCCCCATGAGCAAGATAAATCTCCAAGGGGCCTCAACGACTTGCTGAAAGAATGCAAATGTCCAGCTGCCTGCAAGGAGTATAAATCCTTCCGTTTCCCACCATGCAGTCAGAGCTGAAGGAGGTTCTTGGATGAGGAGCGAAACGCCTTCAAAGAAAAATCAGAAAGTCTAGTTGCCTCTTGGAAAAAAAGCACCTTTGGGATGAGAAGCGAAATGTCTTCCAAGAAAACCCAAGAGAGTCCAGTTGCCTCTTGAAAAAGCACCTTCGGGACAACCAAGATAGATTGAGACTCTCCATAGACATTGAGCATGTAATAGGAATAAACCATTGTGATCCCCTCATTTAAGGGCTTGGTGTGTTGGATGGACCTAATCAAAAAGACACAGAGAGGGGAAGAAGAAGAAAGGGGGTCATAAGAGAGAGAAAAAAGGGGTGTCTGCGAGTCTGAAGCACCATTTTTTCTAGCTTCCCTTTTGGGGAATAGGTAGCTTAGGACTGTCATAGTACAGGCAGTCCTCGATTTAGGATGACAATTCAACCCCATTATGCTGGATTAGGACACGTTTGACTGAACTGGGTTTGAGATGGTCCATTTTGCCTGTTACATGAAGTTAGGCCATCGCATTACTGTAAGCCAGAATAGAGCTCAGTTGGGTTTCTTAACCTTGGTAACTTTTAAGATATGTGGGCTTCGATTTTTCCAGAAACTGGCCGGGAAATTCTGGGGATTGAAATCCACACATCTTAATGCTGCTGAGGTTGAGAAATTCCAGAAAGAGAGCAATTGTGCTTTCTGATGGATTTAAAGTGTGCTGGGTAAATCCAGTCCATGTATAAGACCATTGGGGAACGAGGAAAGGAAAACAGGATAAGGAGTAAAGAATAGGATGGAATATGGATAGGATTGTTTTCTTGCCATTGATGTAGCCTCTCTTCCTGTCCACAGACGCATTGTGCTGAGAACCTGCTCAAGGCTGACACCTATCGCAAGTGGAAGGCTGCCCAGGCTGGGGAAAAGCAAGTCTCTGTCATATTACAAGTGAGTTTCTGCTAATCCAGAGGTGGGCAACTATGACCCCTTTATGACTTGTGGACTTCAACTCCCAGAATTCCTGAGCAAGCCATGCTAGCTCAGGAATTTTGGGAGTTGAAGTCCACAAGTCATAAAGGGGTCATAGTTGCCCACCTCTGTGCTAATCCCTTGGTGAGATTTGTCCCCAACACTTTCTGCAGTTGTTGGAATACTTGCAGTATGACAACTTGCTGTAAGCATATTTATACTGTTACAGATGTGTATGTATAAATTATAGTTCTTCAAACCCAATCCTATCTATGTATGTATGTGTGTCTGTCTGTCTACCTATCATCTCCATTTAACAACCCCATAATCCCTTGCAGGGTGGAATCTGGGCAACTGAATGGAGCTCGCAGAATGTTTTAATGGCCAGATGCCCTTCCTGTCACCAATGCGGAGTTTTGTTCAGCAGACATATTCTTAGTGTGTGCCCAAAGAGAAAAATATCTCACAGCCTCCTGACTGTGAAGCGAGAACTCCACCTCTAGGCCACCACACCACTCACATGTATATGTATGCATGTATGTATATATATATATATAACAGAAATAAATGCTTTTCAGGTAGTATTTAGAATTTCTTCATAATTTTCCTATTGTAGTTAATCATGGTTCTGCAGTGCATTACTGTATGCTCAGCCCTCCACCAGTCTCCTCAAAATCAGCTACTGTTAAGATCTTAGCGAAAGCAGCAGCTGGAAGAGGAACACCTTGCTGTCTTAGATAATCCCTGTCAGTCAAATTGGATAATGATGACTTTGGTCCTGATTTAATTATTGGATAGTTTTATTTGCTGTTTGCATGGCCCATATACCTGGTTGGGGCGTATTTGTTTAAATCAATATCCAACTGTTAAGATCTGAGCTTATAGCAGGGCTGTCAAACTCATGCCCGGTTTAGCAAAGGGGGAAAAAGTCCCAATGCGTCATGTGACGCCACCGTGACGATGTGAGTTTGGCACCCCTGCCTATAGGCCTCCTTTCCTGCATTTTCCACAATCTTTTACTGTATTCTCCTTCCCTCACAGTTTGAAAAAGAGGAGCAGATTCACAGCATTGATATTGGCAATGAAGGCTCTGCCTTTGTGGAAGTGCTGGCTGGGAGCTCTGCCTCCTCCAGTGAGCAGAATTATGAGGTGAGTGAATTCGGTGTCGTCTGAGGGTTGCCATCACAGCATGGAAGTGGTATTTGTGTGTGTGTGTGTGTGTCTTCAGTGAAGGGGGTTTGGTGTTACTTCCTTTGTTCCATTTGAATATGTACAGTCACAATTGGTAGGATTCCAGCAATGTAAACCAAACATCATTTGAATACAGGTGTGTGTATGGGGCTCCATGCAGGCTGACTGCTTAGCAGTTTAGGCAAAGCAGTGTCACCTGTTCTGGGTGTCAAACTCGTGGTCCACAGGCTGGATGTGTCACCTGCTGGCCACACCCCATCCCCGTTTTAGTGGGGGGAAGGGGGAAAAAAGTTGCGATACAACACATGGCAATGTGTTATCGCGAGTTTGACACCCCTGCACTAGAGGCACAAGAGAGACCCTGCTTTTCCCCTTGTATTTAATGTGTGCAACACTCTTCCCTCAAAAGCCCCAATTGTGATTTGATGTTCTGTTGCTCGCTCTCAGGCAGTTTGGGGAGGACTCTTCTGGATTAAGACTGGAATTTAGTGAGAGATGTACTTTCAAAAAAAGATGTGTCTCTTGATCTCCATTGTAGTGCTTTCCATTCCACCTCAGGTGCTGTTGGTTACATCCTCCTTCATGTCTCCCTCAGAGAGCAAGAGTAGCACCAACTTGAACAGAGTCCGTATGTTTGGGCCAGATAAACTGGTGAAGGCTACAGCTGAGAAGAAGTGGGACCGAGTTAAGATTGTTTGTACCCAGCCGTATACCAAGGTTTATATTTTGGAAACAAAATATAGGGGATGCTGGCTGGAGTCTGTCTTGGACTCCTGCATTTATTTCTTCCTCAGAGGTTTGATAAGGAGCTGGTACTTCTTAGCATACTCTTTGCCAATTGTGTTTAGTATCAAATGGGTTCCCTGCCTTCTTATAACTGCATTTCAAAGGTGAGAGAGTCATCGTTTTATATGTAAGAAAAGAAGTCGATCTCAGGCAGTTTTGATGATTATCTGGCAAACAGAAATTGTGAATATTAATTTCTTCTAAATGGGACTCCAAATTTCTGGGTATTCACCTTTCTGGAGGCGAGGTGAAGCTCACTTCCAGAAGTTCGCAATTATGCCTTTTCTAGATGAAGGTCTCTAGATAGCTGAACGAGCTAAAATCTCATTGGTCCTTTTTTATAGCCTTATCTTGTGAATGTTTACTCAGAAATAAAGCTTGCTGGCTTCAGTGAGACTGATTCCCATGTATATAATTATTGAATTGCAACTTTACAAGTGGGCTAACTTCTCTCAAAAGAGCACTTAAACTCTAGGATCAAAAAAGGTATAACAGTTATTAGCCGTTTATGTTAAGCAAGATTTATCCCTAAGGCAGACTGGCTCATGACAGACCCAGAGTTGTCTCGTGGGGTCATCTCAGAGACGACGAGGGATCGGCTCATGCTGACCTGGCCACACCCACCCAGTCAGCTGTGACAACCAGGCCATGCTCACCCTGGCCCCCAAGGGCAAACAGGATCCTGATACGGCACCTGTGGGATTGAGTTTGACACCCCTGCCCTAAGGCATGCTAGGAAGAGAAAATGGCAAGCTCTCAATAGGTCAAACCTTCCTGTTGACTTATTAAGCCCACCAGGGCTTAATACTGGCAATGAAGGCTCTCCAGATTTCAGTGTTCAGATTTTTTGGAGTTGGGAATTGTAGAAGTTGTGTATGTCCCTAGAGAAGGCTATAGTAATGCTAGTCTTACTTGTTTCTAACATTTATTAGCCACATAGATTTATCTGCCTTCTATTTTAAAACTGGTTTGTGTTCCACCTCTGGAGGGAGAGTGGTCTGCCCATTAGAGAAGGCAGTTGGCATGCACAGAATGACAAATTGTGGCTGTCTGGTTTGCCTAAATCTGAATCCTCTTCCTTCTCTCTTCAGTCTCTGGCTTATGGCCTTTCCTTCGTGCGGTTCCATTCTCCTCCAGACAGCAGTGAGACACATTCCAAAGCGGTTTCACCGGTGAGGATCCCTTGAGTTACATAATCCCTTCCAACATTGATTTGTGATCCTGTATTTTACCACACTTCTTTAAAATCTGGGCATCTCGTTCTCTTTTTGTTCCACCCGCATCAGAAGGTCACCAAATTGGGCCAGTTTAAGGTGAAGGAGGATGACAGCAACTCCAGCTCTCTGAAACCTGGTGCTCTCTTTTTCAGCCGTGCCAGCAAACCTCTGGTCTCCCCTCCTAAAGGTAATTCTCACAAGTGTTTTTATCCTACCTAAAAGTCATCCAAAGATCACAGTTACTATTTCTCATCCCAGCCAACAGCAGGCAATAATCTTTCTCTGTTGTGACTTAGAAGCTGATAATATATATGAGATTTTGCTCTTGCAATGCTCTGTCAACACTAATTGCTATTATCAAATAGAATCTGATAAAGTGAGATGTTACCTTCTTCATTGGCCGTTCTTGAAATGGAACTTTTTTTCAGCTGAAAATGTCCGTTCTGATGCTTTATCTGCTCTTTAGCGTTTGCAGTGTTTTTGCCATCTGTAGACATCCACTTTGAGACTGGTAACTGATGATGATGATGATGATGATAAAATAATAATAATAATGGCTATTCTTGCAGCATCTCAGAATGACCAGCCTTCGCCCAGTTATGCTGCTGCCTCACTACAGACCAACAAATCTCTTTCTCCTGACTCTTCACCATCAGCAGTGGAAAAGCCCACCACCAAAACTCCACCCAAGGTAAAGAAGAGAAAATTGAAGCCATGCGAGTGGGCAAAAGCAGTCACATTCCAACCTTTTTCCTTTTAATTAGCTGTCCAACTGAGAAACAAACAAACAAAAATCCTTGTTTAATGACCACTCATTCAGCAACCGAATGAGTGGTGCTTATAACTGGCCTTCCTAGCTGCAACTGGTAACAACGTCGCCGTTGATTGGAGGAGTTATGTCGTTGCAGTTCATCCTATGCTCATGTGACCTCTATTTGCAACCTTCACAGTCAACGAAGAAACTGGAGGAGGTTGCAAATGGCCACCATGTGACGTTGCATAAGTTGCGAAATGACAGCAACTAGAAGTCATAAGTTGGTATGGTCCTATGATGATGTGTTTTTATGACCGTGTCACTTAGCGACAGATTCTGTTCCCAGTTACTGTTGTTAAGCAAGGACTATTGTACTTCCATTCCACAATCTTACTGTGTCGCCTCTCTAGGCACAGGAGCATGGACCAGAGCAGCATTAGGGGTCCTAGAATTATTTGCAGCCAATCTTAAAAGGATCCTTAAGCCTATATATGTCTTAGAAGTAAATCCAATGAAGTTGGGAGAAGCTTCTGTCCAAGTATTTTAGGATTAGTTGCAGCCTTAAGTTTTTTTGTCTTTGCAGGAACCCACCCCAGTCAAAAGGAAATTTGAGTTCAGCAAAGAAAATGCTGGCCTCTCATCAGCAACCAAGAAAGCTAACCCTGATAAGTCCCGCGTTACACACCCACCTTCCAAAAAACACAAAGGTGTGTGAAGAAAGGAGGGAACTTGCAAGTTGAAAACTTCATGCAGTACACAACATTTTTTCAATTCATCTATTTATTTAATCAATAGTTTGTGTGGCCAAGCGTCTCCACAAGTGTCTCTGAGTGGCAAACAATGCTAAGATAAGATGAAAGCAGTTGTACAAGCAATAGCCCTGAACCAAATATTTTCAGCACGTTAGAGACTTTATCCTTATTACTATTATATCTTTATTAGATTCCAGAGTCAAATATTAAAATGCAAACTAGCATAAAAGGAAAAGGAAGCAGCAAAACAAATTTAAAATAACCCCAAAAAGTATTATTCGTTTGATGTAAATATTTTTGAGCACATCACCTTCTTGGAGTTTGGATTTCTAAGCCTTGACTGTTACTGTTACAGGCTGGGTAATTTACATCAAAGAATGAGCAAGGATTGCCTTTTCCATCTTTCCTAACCTTTGCATTTTGTTTTTGTTGATTTGCAGTCTCTCTCTCCACGTCTCCTCCCCAGAAGACGCTGCCTTTCAAAAAAGCTCTTCCAACGCAGTCTTCAGAGGAGACAGCCGCCAACGGGTCTTTCCAGCAACTCCTACAGGGTACTGTCTTCGTGCTGAGTGGCTTCCAGAACCCCTTTCGCTCTGAATTAAGGGACAAGGCCTTGGAGATGGGGGCCAAGTACCGTCCAGACTGGACCCCTGACAGCACTCACCTCATGTACGTGTCTGGTACCCAATGGGTCTATTCTCCTAAAGCATGCATGCACCCCCACAACTCCCTAAACCAAGGATCTTCAAACTTGACAAGTTTAAGACTTGTGGACTTCAACTCCCAGAATTCATGAGCTAACATGACTGGAGGAGGAGGAATTCTGGGAGTTGAAGTCCACAAGTCTTAAAGCTGTCAAGTTTGAAGACCCCTGCCCCAAATGTTAAGCCACTTGAAACCTCAAATGCTCTGCTTGGGGAGCCCAAGACCTCAACTTTGTTTTTAGGTAAAAGAAGAACTCAAGGAGACCCACAATTTTGCTACAGTTTATAACAACTTGCCAATTCACCGTGGCCAATATCAAGATCAATATCTAATATCAAGTTACTGTCAGCCTTCCAGAAAAACAAACTCCCAACAGCAAAACTCCAAGACAGGCATTTTCTCTAAGTTCCATTTTATTTGAGCTGTCATACTGGCACATCTGGGAAAAACCAAATCTGAAAGTTCTGGGTTTTCCTCCAATAAGTAATATATTACAAATCCACCCCCTGCACCCAACCTTCCATCACGTGCCCCAATCACCATCCACCCCAACTAGAGACACCCCTTGAACACTCCTCATCCAGGTGCAGGAATAACATGACCTTGACTGTGAAGAAGAATGCTGTTATGTCTAGCTACATATGCTCCATGAAATCCCCCCAACTTCCCAAGCTCAAGAATGTGTCAGTGTGGAATCTTCTGGTGCCAATGTGGCTTCCAAAGCTGACAGTTACACGAATGTCAAAAAAAATAGTGGAACAGAATAATTTTTTAAAAATATTCCAAAGAAGGGTCAAAAATATGAATGGATTGGTATTGGTCCAAAGTCACCCAGCCAGCTTTCGTGCCTAAGGCAGGACTAGAACTCATATTCATCTGGGGATTGGCCCAAAATCACCCAGCCAGCTTTCATGCCTAAATTAGAACTAGAAATCCCAGTCTCCTGGTTTCTTGCCTGGTGCCTTCACCACCAGATCAAACTGGCTGGTTTCATACTGGTGCCTGATAGATTGCAATGGATCCCTCAATGCTGAGCGACTCTGTTTCTCTTTCTAGCTGTGCCTTTGCCAACACCCCCAAATACAGCCAGGTGAAAGGGCTCGGGGGCACCATTGTACGGAAAGAATGGATCCTGGACTGTCACCGTACCCGTCGGTGCTTGCCCTGCAAACGGTGAGTTGTCAAGGGGAACAGGAGCTAGGTGGATTTCTACTCTGTCTTCATTTCAGACTGTAACTGGCAGGTTCCCTTTCCTAGGTACCTGATGGGTGGCCCCGATTCATCCAGCAGTGAACAGGAAGAGAGCGAGGAGGAGACCCCCGCTCTGCCTCGCAGACCTTTGACTCCTCAACAGGTAAGCTAGATGTGTTTGTTTGGGGGATGTTTCTATTATATGATACTAGCTGGATACCCGTCCTTCGTGACAAAACTTTGTGATTAGGCTATGGAGGAGAAATTTGGTTTACAATCCGTTGGCTCAGTGGTGGTCGGTGATTGAAACTCATAAGGGAGTATCTCTCCCGCCGCCTTGAGTCCGGAAGCAGTTCAATAGGTGGAAGGCGTAGACAATTTTGGTGAGGTACCGACGTTTAGGACTGTAAGGAGCCCCAGGCCGCTCCTGAGTGAAGGAGTGGAACGTCTTGCCAGTTTGAACTGAGGTAACGGAATGTGAGGCAACTGGCAGTTGGAACAGTTATTTTCAGGTGGGGAGGGGGAGTAGAACTCCTTAGCATCAGAGCGTGTTAATTGCTGTATTAAGAAATAGTAATTATCTGATGGTCATTTCGAAAAACCCTTTCTTAGTGAGCCCCTAGAACAGGGGTGGGCAAACTACGGCCCGGGGGCCACATCCGGCCCGTTGGTCTGTCCAATGCGGCCCGCCCCTGAAAAAAATAACTGCCATTGGTCTGTCCAATCTGGCCCGCCCCTGAAAAAAATCGCTGGGTGTGGCGTATTGCCCTGTGTCACGTGGCCCCCAAAGCTGCAAAACAGTGCGGAGCGATCTAGGGTAGGAAAGAAAAGAAATTTGCAAAGGCCTCGGCTGGGAGTTCGAAATCACCTTCGAGTGCGACCTCTCTGAAGGTGAGTCCCCGCCGATCCCCTTTTTTTCCGGGGCTTCCAGGCTTAAACTTTGCAAAGGCAAAGCTTGCAGGCTGGAGCGTCTTCCCGCTGAGGAGCGGGAAAGGTTCCACCGGCGGGCGGGGCGGGCTGCTTGGAGCCACCTAAAGCTAGGCCGCTGCTGGTGGAGCCTTGCCCTGCCTTGGTGCCCGTTCCCGGCTCGGCGGTCCTGCTCGGGCGGCACTTTAAAGCCTGCTCCCAGCACCCGAGCAACTTCCCAGCAACTTTCGGCTTCCTTTTAACTCGCGGGCGCCGTGCCTGGCCCCAAGCCGCGCGGGCGGAGGGGAAGCCCGCGGGCGGGCGGGCGGACTGCTTGGAGGAGTCTCCGGGCTTCCTCCGCCAGGCATGAGCGCCTGCGAGTTAAAAGGAAGCCGAGTTGCTGGGAAGTTGCTTGGGTTTCTGGGGCTTCCAGGCTTAAACTTTGCAAAGGCAAAGTTTGCAGGCTGGAGCGTCTTCCCGCCGAGGAGCAGGAAGGGTTCCGCCCAGTGGGCGGGCGGGCTGCTTAAACTTTGCTCGGGCGGCACTTTAAAAGCCTGCTCCCAGCACCCGAGCAACTTCCCAGCAACTTTCGGCTTCCTTTTAACTCGCGGGCGCTCACGCCTGGCCCCGAGCCGCGCGGCAGAGGGGAAGCCCGGCGGGCGGGTGAGCTGCTTGGAGGAGGCGACCCGGCAGTGCTCCGGCAGCAGCAACAGGCAGTTTCGCCCGGCTCCGCTCAGGTGTCTGGCTGGGGCTGTGAGGAGTTGCTACCGCCGGCGCAGCTCCGTGCGGCTCCAGTCCCGCGTTGCCTTGGGAAGGAAAAGGCAAAACCAGGAGCCGCTGAGCCTGAGCCTCCGGTGCCGCTGCTCCGTTGCAAAGCACTGCCGCGGCTCTTCCTTTTTGCCTTTCCTTCCCGAGGCAACGCGGGACTGGAGCCGTGCGGAGCCACGCCGGCGGTAGCAACTCCTGACTCAGGGGCCTCCGAGGGGAGGGGAAGGAGGAGAAGGGGAAGGGTGGGGGCGATTCCCAAAAATCTTGTGCTGACCCGGCCCATCTGTCAAATTTTAAAAGTCAATGCGGCCCCGAGCCAAAAAGTTTGCCCACCCCTGCCCTAGAAGCACCAAATTTCAAGTTTGTAGGCATTACGGTTCTGGAGATTTCGTCATGAGTGAGTGGTATTTGGCTTTTATATAGAGAGATATAGTGAAGTGAGTTTGATTGTAGGTTTTTCTTACCTGATTTGACTGTTATTTTGCAACCTGGGCATTAGTGTAAGTCATTAGATTGTAATCCTCTATGAGTGTTTTTCCTTTGTTGGGAAGATATCCAGGAATCTGTGAGGAGAGCCAGTTTGGTCTGGTGGTTTAAAGGCACCAGGCTGGAAAGCAAGGAACTGCGAATTCTAGCCATGAAAGTCAGCTGGGTGACTTTGGGCCAGTCACTTCCTCTCAGCCCAACTCACCAATAGAGTTGTTATTCTGGGGGAAATAGGAGGAGGAAGGTGTGCTGGATATGTTCACTGTCTTGTGTTAACTATAGAAATAATTAAAGTGGAATATAAATACATTAAAAAATATTAGAATTTAATGACAAAGAAATGTTCAAAAATGTGCTGCGGTGAGTTTGCCTTCCTCTGTAATTGAATCCTGTCTTTTCTGTGCCAGAGAACCAGTGTGCCAAGCCCCAACCACAAAGTTAAGCCTGCCACCAGCCCCAAAGTAACGCAGGCGGTGCCACCCAGAGTGTCTCCTGGGGAGGAAGAGGAGGAGCCCACCACCTCTCAAAACAGCAACATCCACAACAATTCAAGGGCATCCAGTGGGGATGAGAAATTTGCAGGTAGAGTGGAGCATAATTTGGGAATGCAGGGGAACGTTGCCCCCACAGAATCCTTCGTTGATAGTAGTGGGGTTGGTGGTGAGTGGGGCATGGGTGGTTGAAACCAAGATTCAGATGCCTCTCTATACACCTTGTAGAGAGATTGTTTTTTTAAAAAAATAGTCAATATCTACTTACCGCATTTTTCAGACTACAAGATGCTCCAAAGTATAAGACGCACCTAGCTTTGGGGGAAGAAAATAAGAAAAAAAAAATCTGCCTCTGCCTTCCAGTAATTTGCCTCCTTGCAGCAAACAGCAAACAGCTTGGTCAGCTTCAGCACAGCTTGATTAGCAGTTGGATCTGCCTCCCAACGATCAGCTGTTTCAGGCTGCAGGGATTGCCATCGCCTATTGCCACCTCTGTGCGCCGCATTTTCGGCCCATTCCAAGTGGTGAGGATTGGAACCGGCTGAAAACGAGATGCCAGGAGGTAGCAATAGGCAATGGCGATCCCTGCAGCCTGAAACAGCTGATCGTTGGGAGGCAGGTTTGCTGTTTGCTGCAAGGAGGCAAATTGCTGGGAGGCAGAGGCCGAAGGGTGGGGGGCCAGCGGGTGGGCAGGGCTTGGGCAACATTCGCTGTGTAAGATGCAGAGACATTTCCACCCACTTTTGGGAGGTGGAAAAAGTGTATCGTATACACCCAAAAATACGGTATATCAGTAAAGGAATGTATTATAGAAAGAATAAAACAAGAATAATACAATTTCAACTTCTGCAATTTCAATTTAAGTTAAATACTGAGCATTTCCTCCCTTCACGTTAGGGCATATGCAAAACCAAAAAGAATCATTGAATGCACTCTTACAGATACGTAGGCTTTTGTAAAAAAGTAGTTTTTAGAATTATATTCAGTTGCCTGTTGTCCTACTTCTGTCGCATATCCCCTTGGGGTTAATTTATTGAACATCTAACCACCTTCCAGGCTCATGGCGCTGATTTAACCGAATAACCTTGTAGAGATTGCCGAAGGGGTTAATGAAGGATTCTTGCTTCTCTGAGACAGCTAATCAGCCATCCACTTCCCACCAGTGATCAGGACAGTTTACCCAGCGGTTTGACAGTGGGGACATAAAAGAGATTGCTGATGGTGCCTTTCTGCCTTTCTGCTGCCTCTTAGGTCTTCAAAACAACGGAGACGAAGGGTCTGGTGACACCGATGACGAGTTAAGAAGGTTGGTTCAAATGATACCTGTGGTAGTTGACCCTCTCTATGCTGGCTGCTGTCTACTCATAAAATATTCCTATGCCTGTTTTAGCAGTTAGTAGTTCAGTAGTAACTAAACTACTGGAGCTTTTGCCCAAACGTGCTCAATTGAAGAGTCTGGTTTATGAGACACCCAGGCGGGGAGGGGGGAAACAGGGTCATAGGGGACTGTAAATGATATATGCCAGAGTTGGCTCTATACAGGGCAGTGCCAGTATGTTGCCTCTAATGAATCCTTTGAAGTTTTTTGAAGTTTGGCTTGAGAATCATGATTTAATTAGGGCGATTGCTGGAATCCTGACAGCTGCATCGCTTAGTAACTGAAACAGAGCTTGCCATCTTAGATTCTATGGCAGGGGTCCCCAAACTTGGCAAGTTTAAGACTTGTGGATGCTAGCTGGAGAATTCTGGGAGTTGAAATCCACAAGTCTTAAAGTTGCCAAGTTTGGGGACCTCTGTTCTGTGGTTTGAAGCCTGGAGGCCTTTGGTGGCTGTGGTGGATCCTCTCCCCAAGCTGATTCCGTATCTCCTCTGGCTTAAGAGTTGAAGAGGAGCACCGCAAAAAGCAGCAAGGTGGACGGAGGCTAGTCCCAGAACCAGACAATGACCCCTACGCTGGTTCCACTGACGAGAACACAGATGTTGAGGAACAAGGGGAGCCAGATCAGCCTATCCCAGAACTTCCAGGTTTGTCCAAACCGATCTAAAGTTTGGTATTTCTTTTTATTTTTTTTCTTAATCGAAATTCCAATCTGTAGGATTATTAGTCCGTTACTCTTTAGCTAAATAATAAATATCTAATACAGAGAGTCAGTTGGGACCATAACTTCCATTACTAGGGGCTGCAGTTTTTAAGTGAGGTGCTAAGACCGGCCCAAAGTCATCTAGCTGGCTTTTATGTCTAAGGCAGGACTAGAAGTCACCATCTCCTGGTCTCTAGCCTGCTGCCTTAAACCACTAGATGAAACTGGCTGAACGATTAGAGAACTAATAGGTATGTTTGGGTTGTCCATCCTTTGTTCCATTTCTCCCAAGATCTTTGCTTTTCCTTTCCAGATCTGTTTGTGGGCAAATGCTTCTTCCTTTATGGTGAATTCCCTTCTCAGGAACGACGCCTCTTGAATCGCTACATCATTGCTTTTAACGGGTGAGTTTTTACAGGAATATTACTGTAGGGCTGTCCCATTGCCTAAATATGATGCTGCATTACATCTGTAGATGTCATTATCTCTCTATACATAAAAGCGAAATACCACTTACGCATCGTCACAAAATCTCCAGAACTGTAAAGCCTACAAACTTGAAATGTGGCACATACGTTCCTCTTGGCTTCTAGGTGCTCACTAAGAAAGGTTTTTTCAAAATGAACCATCAGAGCCTTAGAATTTCCTACATTATTTTTATTAACACGCTCTGATGCTAAGGAGTTCCACTCCCCCTCCCCACCTGAAAAGAAATCTCTTCCAAATGCAAAACACAAGCAGGGAGTTTCCGTTTTAGTTTCACAGCAGCAAGCAGCTTTAGTACAGAAGAGTTGAGCTAAGCCATGCACAAGGCTCCTTGCTGTCTCCTTCTTGGTCACACAGCAAATACTCTTTCAGTTTCCAAACAGCCCTCAACTCTCACACACTGACAGGACCCTAGCCAGATAAATACCAATGGAGGCTGGTAGACAGAGGCATAATTTTCCCCCCTTATTTTCCTCCCAAAAAACTAAGCCCAATCACACACACACACACACACACACACATCCATGGACCAGGAGTGGGGGACCCCTGTCCTAGACGATTTCTTGTCTCTAGAGAAGAAGAAAACTCTCTCTAAAGGCCACACATTTTGACTTCTTGCAGGGAAGTGGAGGACTACATGAACGAGCGTGTAAACTATGTGATCACGGCTCAAGAATGGGATGACACATTTGACGAGGTGAGCTTGGATTTTCAGGGAAACTAGCCCAAAAGGACAGACCTTTAAACCATTCAACAAGACCGATAGGACCACGCATGCTATAATTCTGAAGGCTTTGAGGAATGGTCAGATTTACATTGAGTAAGGTACCCCAGTCTTCTGGCGATCCATCGCTCATGTCAGGAGCAAAGAATGAAGACTATATGTTAAATTGCGGTTCAGAATCTGTCAGAAATGCGGTGGGTTCTCCTGGCCTTGAGAGGGTGTTGGTGTTGGACTAGATGACCTACAAGGTCCCTTCCAACTCTGTTAATCTGTAAAACCCCTGGGAAGTTTTTATGTAAGAACTTAAGGCTAAATTGGCTCCAGAATAAGGTGCAATGAAATTGTTGAAAGGAGAAAAGTGGATGAGATGGTGATAGGGGAAATTTTTGGAGGACTCCTCTTTCATGGAGCGAATTGGAGGAGGCATAAAAGCTCATTCCATTGCACTGTCCTGCGGTGTCTCTCAACCTTGGGAACTTTAAGAAGGGTGAACTTCCAACGCCGGCAGGGGAATTCCGGGAGTTGAAGTTCCAAGGGTGAGAAACACTGCCTGAGTCGGTACAACGAGGTGAAGTTTCCAGAAAGAAGAGGAGGAGGAGGAGGAGGAGAAAAATATTAATTTGAATGCCAGTATTAGCCAGGTTCAACAGTGAGTGGTGTGGTGGCCTACAGGTTGAGCTCTCGCCTCACAAACAGGAGGCTGCAAGTTCAATCCCAGGTAGAGGCAGCTATTTCTCTGGGCACAATGAGAATATGTCCGCTGGGAAAAAAACCTCCGCATTGGTGACAGGAAGGGTATCCGGCCAGTGATCACTCAGCTCCATTCAGTTGCCGAGATTCCACCCCCGCAAGGGATGATGGGGGCATTAAAAGATGATGATGATGATTAACCAGTTTCAATAGTCTCTTGTCTACAAATAGGCTGGGTTCTGTCACTATGAGCAGCTCCAAGACTGTTGATGGTCTCTTTCCTTAATTTTGGCTGCAGGCTCTGAATGAGAACCCCAACCTTTCCTTCGTGCGTCCCCGTTGGATCTACAACTGCAATGACCGGCAGAAGCTGATTCCCCACCAGCCGTATGTCGTGGTGCCGCGAGCATAGGAGGATCCATCCTGCTGGAGTTTGTATATAATGTATATTCGTCTCTCTTGGGGGAAGATCCTTAGCCTCCTGGCTAGTTGAAACAGGGCACTCCTGCTGGGAGAAATTGCCTTCCTCTGAAGCCCTCCAACCTTGGGGTGGTTTGGATGGTCTTCGTTGTGTTCCCCCCACCCGCTCAGTTCCACCACATCATGTCGGAAGCCAGTCTGCTTTTGGAAAGCAATGCTTGCTGCGGGCTGCTCTGGGAACAGGGCTAGAGTCATCTTCCAGGATGGGGAAGGCGCTCCCTTAAAATTAGAGCCCAGGGTTCAACAAAGGCAAAAGTTAATGTACAGAACAAATTCACAGGCCTCTTTCACGCCTTTCTATTTCTTGCCCTTCTCACTACCCATTTAGTATTGGTGGTCTTCTCTTCTTTGTCTCCCCAGGCACGTGTCCTGGCTGAGCATTTTTGCCTCTCCCTACGGACGTGTCTTTTTTCATACCCTGAACCCCTTACTGCAGCAAACCTTATTTTCTTAAGCAGGTAGTTTGGGGTTTCGCAGAAGAAAAACCTGTCCCGTTTTTTTCACCTAGGGTGTTTTCAGTTTCACGATAGTACAGGTGGGGCTTGTCTCCATCATTGGTGTAGATAAACCTCTGTTGATTGTATCTGCAGGCAAAGCCAAGCTCGTTGCTGTAAAATGCAGAGATTGACAAATCGCATGCACATTTTTCACAAAAAAAAAAAAAAACCACCCAGGAAAAATGGCATCCCGTAACCCCGCCCAATCCTGGCTTGTGTTGGCAAATGCCCTTTTCTGATTAGAAGTGTTACATACGGGCTCCATCAGCTAAGTGAACACTTTCCCTGACCAATTATTTGAAGAAGAGGGTGTTTGGGCTTAGATCAGGGGTCTCCAACCTTGGCAACGTTATGCCAGCTGGGGAATTCTGGGAGTTGAAGTCCTTCAGGCTTAAAGTTGCCAAGGTTGGAGACCCCTGGCCTAGATATCCGATGGTAGCAAAGTTGAGAACGGAAGTATTAGAAGAAACCATGATTGCTTTAACCGTATCACAATTTCTGGGGTAGGCTTGTGTGGCTGAAGTCTTCCTTTCATTTTCGATGAATTTTCCCCAAGTCCCTCTGTAGGAAAATAAGAAACTGCTTTAGTTAATTTTCATGATGGAATTGTTCCGTTTTCCGCAGAGCATCGTCAGTTTCACTATGAATTGTTTTGGCCCCTCCTGCTTCTTTGGAAGGAAAAAATATTGGACCATTTGTATAGGTTCTTTTCAGAGTAGTGCTTCTTAACCTTGGCAACTTTAAAATGAGTGAACTTCAACTCCCAGAATTCCCTAGCCAGCAGAATTCTCCAGTCAGAATTCGGGTTGGGGAACTCTGGGAGTTGAAGTCCATGCATTTTAAAGTTCTCAAGGTTAAGACTATTTTCAGAATGACATCCCATTCCCCAAAGGTCACGTTCCTTCCCACTTTTCAGTTGCTGTAAACTGGCCTGGGATGTCTTGAATAATCTACCTCATTTTTACAGCTGGTTTCTTATTTCCCAGTTCTATATTTGCAATCAAACCAGCCATTCTACTCTTGGTTTTCTTACTTCCTTGCTTTCACAGGAAAAAATGTTAATCGGTTGTGGGAGTGTTTTACTTGTGATGGGCACTGCAGAATTGGAGGTCCATCTCTTGTTGAGACATTCGTCAATTGCGGTGTATTCATTATTGTCAAGCAGATTTTCTTTTTTATAAAGATTCCAAGATGGAAGCCAGAGATTTTCCCTGGAGCCTGAATTTTGTTTTATGTGCTGGAAACTCTCAACCCTCTAATTAGGAGGGAGATACTTGAGGAGGGAGTTCTCCTTCCTACCACTTCTTCTTTTTAAATTCATGACGTAGAATAACTTTGGCTGTACTTTCATTCCTTCTCATCCTTTATCCTGGCAATTCAGAACTTACCCAGATAAGGAGCGGCTAAAATATTAACAAACATTCCATTCTGGATGGAGTTTGCTCAGTTCTTCCCAACTTGAGTGGATTTCCTTGGTACAGATGATGCAGGCCTGTCTGCCCCGCAAAAGACATCGCAGTTTTATGGACTTCCATTCCCAGAATTCCCTAACTAGTCTTAATAGTTAGAGAATTCTGGGACTGAAAATGTGCACATCTCGAAGGGGCCAGGATTGGAGGTGGTTGTATTAGAGGATATTCCTGGTCTCAGAGGATGGAATGTTTGCAAGGGAGGCTTGTGTCGAGAAATTAGCTTTTAAGAGCACATTAAAAAGAACACAAGAGGAATTTGCAAGTGACTCTTTTAATGATGCCAAATTGTTAAGGAGAAAGGAGTAGCCTTGGCAGCTAAACTAGCTGAATGCTTTACTATTGTACAGTCCATGTTCCACAAAGACTCAAGGGCTTGCTTGTTTTCTATAAATTTACACCTTGGTTCAGCAGTTGTTCTGAGATTCCAGCGACAAAACTACGGGATGTATTCTTGTTCTCTTTTCCTATATCATGTTATGGTTTTAATAAAACAAGATGGAAGTCTCCACAGGCGACATCTTTTAAGAACTTGTCGACAGTGCCAGGGAAAGATAATATATTCCTCTGTGACCTCAAGTAGGACTCCTGTTCTCTTGGTGAGAAGATAAGCTTTTAAATATTTTACAAGACTCTAGTGCTTCAGATGACCAGGGGCAGTTCTTAAAAGGGCTTCAAATTCTTCCAATTTCGAATTTAAATGGCTTCAAGTTCTTTCAAGTGAGGCAATGAAAACAAAATGAGGGCAGAAAAGTTTGAAAGTAAAGTACTGCATAGTAAAAGCTATGTACTGTACTTTCTCTGCTCTGGCTTTGCCTTGTTTGTAGAGCCCCAGATGGATGCTTAAGCAACTTTCGGAAACCATACAAACAATACAATGTTCAGAAGTGAGCTAGATAGTCCCCAAGGTGCTTTTTTTTCAAGAGGCAACTGGACTTTCTTGTTTGTGTTTGAAGACATTTCGCTTCTCATCCAAGGAAGCGAAACGTCTTCAAAGAAAACTAAAGTCCAGTTGCCTCTTGAAAAAAGCACCTCGGGGACAACCCTGACCTGAGAATCTCCATAGACTAGTACTTGATACTTCTTAGGGTTAGGATCGGGGTTTTGTGAGTATATACTGCTTTTTTTTTTTTTTTTTAAAGTATGAGTTGAAACTGCCATGTCAGAGATCTAAGCTGGAATGTTCTGGGTATTTGTTGTAAGTCAAGGACTAATGCCTTTAGTATTAGCATTAAGTGTTAAGCATCAGCTAGGAGAGCTGATAATTTATTAGATCAGATAGTTGTCCGCTTAATTAAGCTTAGTGTTTTTAGCAAAATGACTCGCTCTTTGTAAGCTTCCAAAAAGAGATGGTGCCATCTAGCTT